>NC_138310.1:57414983-57417483 GCF_965601325.2 Salmo salar | reverse complement strand
TGCATCAAACCAGTTGTCATCTGCGATGTTTTTTAGTTTTGTTTTTTATCAATTTCAATTGTGCTTCTTTTGCCGTTTGCCTGAATATATAGTTGATGTTTCGTACTGCTAGATTGATGCCTTCTTTACTGTGAGTGAATGTGGTATCCAGAAAGTTATCTAAGAGTGTTTGGATATTTTGGTTCCAGGTTGCTTTCTGGTATTCTTCTGTGCTGTTTTGGGCCCATCTGTATGAATTTCTGATGTTGTACAGCTTACTGGGCTGTGAATGTGTGGTTGTTTCCATGTCTGTTCTTTTGAGGAACAACGTAATTTGGCTGTGATCAGACAGAGGTGTTAGTGGCTTGACAGTGAATGAGCTGAGAGAGAAAGGGTCCATGTCTGTGATCATATAGTCTACTGTACTGTGGCCAAGAGGTGAGCAGTAGGTGAATCTCCCCAAAGAGTCCCCCCGTAACCTACCATTGACAAAGTACAGACCCAGGCTTCTACAGAGCTGCAAAAGATCCCTTCCGTTTTTGTTGACGGTGCTGTCACTGTTGTTTCTATGGGGGAGATTAAGACAGTTAGAAACAGTATGGCCTGTAATAAAGCTGTCCCCTCGTGTGCTCGTTAGATCAGGTAGTGTTCCTGTGCGCGAATTTGTGTCCCCACAGATGAGCACATTTCCCTGGGCCTGGAAATGGCACGTCTCTTCCTCAAGGGTGGGGAAGATCTCCTCTGAGTAATATGGGGATTCTGAGGGGGGGATATATACTGCGCAAAGGAACACATCTTTTTCTGTCAGTACAAGTTCTTTTTTTAGTTTTAACCAAATGTGGTATTTGCCAATTTTGAGGGGATCAATTAGATTTTGTAGTTCGGATTTGTACCAAATGATCAATCCTCCAGAGTCTCTGCCTCTATTGACAGAGCTGTGTTTCTGTGACGGCACAATGACCTCTCTGTAGCCTGTGGGACAGTGAGTGACAACGTCAGCCTTACACCATGTCTCCTGCAGAATGATGACATCAACATCTTTAAGATTTTTGTTGAACTCCAGTGCTAAACTCTTCAGACCAAAGGTTGATGAGTTTAGGCCCTGGATGTTCCACATGCTAACTGATAGTGATTTCATGTTGCAAAAAGAAAGAATAGCAGTCAGAAATACAGTAACTATTAACTAATAAGTTGTTAAGAGTGAGATAAACAGGATATCAGCTAACATTTATTCTGTTATTCTGTTAAATATTCCTATTCATTGAACAAGTAAATTCTAGTACAATAGGTGTGTGTGTGTGTGTGTGTGTGTGTGTGTGTGTGTGTGTGTGTGTGTGTGTGTGTGTGTGTGTGTGTGTGTGTGTGTGTGTGTGTGTGTGTGTATGCGTCCGTGTGTGTTTAGTGCAGTTTAGTGCAGATGTATTGGAGGAGCTGTTTAATCTCACTTAATCCTACAGGGTTCTCCTGTCCTCTGACGACCTCCGCGTAGCTGCGCTGGTCCTGCTGTTGGGCCCTGTGAGGTGGAGGGGGGCCAGGTCTGGGCCGTGGGACTTCCTCTCTGGTCGGGTAGGGGTGGTGGTCTGGTGCGGGATAATAGGCTGGGCCCGGTCTGGTCTGGCTAAGCCGATGGAAGTGGTGATGCTCTGGGGGTGGGTGGGGCCTGTGGGGTGCGCTGGGTCTGGTGTGGCGTTGAAGGGGCCTGGGGCTCCTTGGTGGTGCAGTGGTCTGGTAGGGGTCTCTGGGTGGTCCTCTGTCCAGTACAGCATGGGGTGTTTGTCTACCAAGTGCCACGTCCTTTAGAGACTTGGCAAACATCCCTACTGTCTGCTTCCTCAGGTGGGAGTGGTCGTGTAGATGCTCTGGGGTGATTGTTGGGTGGTGAGCAACGTGTACGTTCGGGAGTAGGCCACACCCTCTGGTGATGTCAGCGTTGACTTTCTGAATAGTACGGGGATGAAAGTCTTTGCGGGGCAGCAGAGTGGAGATGGTGATGTGGGAGTTGGGGAACAACTCAGAGGCCCTCTCTGCTACTCTGTTGACCAGGCTGCCTACTCTCTCCTGTTCCTCTCGCAGGTTGTTGGTGCCGGTGTGAATAATAATGTGGCCTGGTGTGCCAAAGTCAGGCTGGGACAGGATGTGGAGTGCATCTTGTGTTTTTGGGCACCATATTTTGCACACCTTGTGTTGGGGGAAGAGTTTATCTTCTTGGATGAATTTCCCATTTGAGTCAATGAGGATGGCCACCTCATAGGGTTTTGCCAGATTAGTGTGTTTACAGTCTGGGGCTGGAGTACACAGGGCCTGTGTACATGGAGGGGGGTGTGTCAGGGGGGGGCAGAGAGCTTCTCTCTGTAGTAGGGGTCTCTATTTGGGCCTCTTTGTTGACTGGGGGTGTGGGTAGAGTGTTGTCGGTATGGGGGGGGATTGTGGGTAAAGGTGGGTCAGTGGGGTTGTTAGGGGTGGTGAGGGGCTGCAGCTTCTCTCTGGGAGTCTCTACAGTCTGTTCTCTGTGCTGTAGCAC
>NC_138310.1:56899983-57407483 GCF_965601325.2 Salmo salar | reverse complement strand
AAGCAGGAAGTGGCTCTGCTGTGTATTACGATGTCATATACTTTTAATGAAAATCATGTCACGCCCCCAATCAATTTACATAAGCGAAGTCTTCACTCATCTTTTCACTTGTATCTCTCCTCTCTAACGTTTGTACTGGGGGTGGGTTTCTGACCTGTCTCTCTGTAGCCGACTCTCTGGTCTACAAGATCCAGAACCTGCGGTGGACGGCAGACTTCTCTGGTGCCATCACCCTCACCTGGTCCAGACCTAAGAACCTGCCCCTGGCTTCCTGCTACTTCCTCATCTACTACAGGTCAGTCAGTCTGTGTGTTTTGTGTGTGTGTCCAGGGCCAGCTCTAGCCTTTTGGGGGCCCTAAGTAAGATTTGATTTAGTGGCCCCCCTCTTGACGGCAGAGAAGAATTTACATTTTAAAGTTAATTTCCTGCAATGCCATGGGGCATAGAGAAAATGTTGCAGTGTTAAATCAAGTTTTCTGTAATTGTATTACAATTTTATAACACATTGCAATTCTACTCATTTTGCCATGAGGCGGAGATGCAGTTTTAAAGCAAATTTCTTGCTATATTACACATTTCACCATGACTTTGACATTAATATGATATCTGCGTCAGAATGACTAAGAAAATCAATGGGGGCCCCCTGGAGGTCAGGGCCCTGGGCCCGTGCCCTGTCAATATTCGGCCATGATTACTACAAGTTTGGCCGGTGGCCCCTAAGCGACCGCTTATGTTGCTTATGCGCGTATGTGTCTAATTGTGTGACTGTGTGTCTGACTGTGTGTGTTTGTGTATCTGTCTCTGTGTGCTAGGCTGGTGGGCACCCAGCAGTGGACCTCCATGGACACACACAGCAACAAGAGCAGCTACACGCTGTCGGTGCTGAAGCCAGACACCACGTACCAGGTGAAGGTCCTGACGCAGTGTCTCAGCAAGCAGCACAAGACCAACGATGTGTTGACCCTGAGAACGCCCGAGGGATGTGAGTAATGTTCCAAAATCCTACCACCGCTGAGCCTCTCACGTCAAACAACCGTTTTTCCTGTAGTTTCTTGTCTTGCTGACACAGACGGAGGATCACACACTATGAGATTCTTCTCTTGGTCGCGATGATTCTCGGTACCATGCCGCTGTCTCGCGAAAACAATGATGTGGTTAGATTGTTAATGTAGCTAGAACAAGCTGTGGCTCAAAGCAGCCTCAAATAACATTTTCAGTCAGACATTCGTGCTTGCCACGCAGAGTTGAAATACCTACTCAATACATTTTGAATTGAACAACGTTGCTTGTGGCAAGCTCTCATTGGCTATTGCTGATCACCGTTCTTTAAATGGAGAAGGAGGGGAGAGATGAGAGGGGGGTGGGTGTTGGGGAGGGGAGAAAGAGAAGGGAGAGAGCGAGGGAAAGGTAGAGGGAGCAAGACAATCGTTTCACTGTGTCTGTTCACAGCAGAGGATTTGTCGAAGGCTTGATTTCACACATTGTCCATGTGTTTAGTGTGGTTGTTTTTCACACCCTAGTTGAATGCACTGCTTGTTAGTTGCTCTGCTAACTGACAGGCAAAAGGAGTAACGGTGTAGATTTAGGATTATTATCCAGTACCCAGATTAAGCCTACCCCTGGACTGGAAGGCATGGAGAATCTCTATCGAAATGGTCTTGGAAATACCCATTAATGTTTCTCTCACTTTTCTATCACTGTTGAAGTTTGTGGCCTGCCTGCAATAGTGTTTTAAGCTATGAATTGAATATTATGGTGCATTGACAGTACGGTAATGTAATGGTTGTTGCAGTGCCTGATCCCCCCAGAAACCTGCAGCTGTCATGTGACAACGGAGAGGACGGCACGGTGGAGGCCTCGTGGAGCGTTCCGGACAAAGCCCACGGCCTGATCCGGGAGTACATTGTGAGTTAGCCTGCCCAGACACTGGATGGTGTTTCCTCTGGTAAACTTAATAACTGCCTCTCCATTCTTAGTGTCATGTCCTGAGCAGTAGGTCTGTAAGAAGAGATGGAAACATATGGACATCCAATGGCTTTGAGCGGGTGCTGGATATCAAAGTTAATGTTCATCAGCAAAATATGAAAGACTCCACACACTGCGATGTGGGTTTATTATTAACATGAACAATGTTTCAACCCTGTTTTGCCTGTTTTGTTTCTCTCTTTATGTGTGTGTGTGTGTGTGTGTGTGTGTGTGTGTGTGTGTGTGTGTGACAGGTGGAGTACAGTGAAAAGGGTGTGGAGTGGTTCTCTCAGCGAAGCACTGGCAACGGTGTGGAGGTCAAAAACCTACAGCCCAGCACTCTGTACAAGTTTAGAGTAAGAGACCTGTCTTTCAGAGCAGCTTCATAGTGACATTTGCCTTCATAACATGAAGGTAACGTGAGCTCTTAAAATTGTTGAGTTGTGAACCTGTCTGATCAGTTCTAAACGTGTGTTTTCAGGTGGCAGCAGTGACGGGTCGAGGTATGGGGAACTGGACTGAGGTTAAATCCATCATCCCCAAGAAAGGTATGACAGAATCTCTCATGATCATTGCCTGACAATTTATAATATGGCATGATGATAGTTTGATACATTTGACAAATTCTCTAATTCAGGGTTTCTTAAACTATGGGTCAAGACCAAAAGTGGGCCCTGGGCATGTGAGAGGTGGGTCGCAAGTTCTAAGAATGCTTCTGTAATCACATGATATTTCTTTTTAGTTTGGGTTGTGGAGATTTGGGTCACCTGAGGATGGAACATTTCTTATTTTGGTCTGGAGCTGCGGCAGGAAGCTTAGTGGTTAGAGCATTGGGCCAGTAACCGAAAGGTTGCTGGATCGAATCCCCGAGCTGACAAGATAAGAATCTGTCGTTCTGCCCATGATCAAGGCAGTTAACCCACTGTTCCCCGAGTGCCGAAGACATGGATGTCATTTAAGGCAGCCCCCCCACCTCTCTGATTCAGAGGGGTTGGGTTAAATGCGGAAGACACATTTCAGTTGAATGCATTCAGTTGTACAACTGACTAGGTACCCCCCCTTTCCCTTTCCCTAATCCTTCAGTGCGCTTCCTCTACTGTTTGCATTGTGGAGATTTAGTGTTGTATCGCCCTCTGCTGGCTGCCAGTATGTAGTTGTCGTATGTATTGGAGCTGATACTTATTGTGTCTCTCTCTCTTAGCTCTGCCACCCCCCTCAGTTATCACCGATAGCATCACAGAAGACTCGATGAGCCTATCTTTCAGCTTTAACTCCCAATATGAGGTCAGTTGGTGGCGTGTGTGTGTGTGTGTGTGTGTGTGTGTGTGTGTGTGTGTGTGTGTGTGTGTGTGTGTGTGTGTGTGTGTGTGTGTGTGTGTGTGTGGTGTGTGTGTGTGTGTGTGTGTGTGAGAGAGTTGGTGCTTCTGTGTTCTAACTTGCCCTATAATTGTTCCGTGGGTGTGTGCAGGTGAGGCAGTATGTAGTGGTGCTGTCCTGGGTGTTTGATGCTCACGTGAAGGAGAGCAGGAACTACACTGTGCGAGGCAGCATACTGAAAGGTAGGCCCGTCTGCCTCTAGTTTCTGAACAGTTAAACAGCAAGTGTTTTTCAAACACACAACTTCGTCATACGCATCACATACACACACTTCTGTGTTTTCAATATCCTAACCCAACTCTGTCGGTCGGTCTGTCTGTCTCTGTATCTACCTGTACACTTGCAGCTGCCAACCTGACCACGGGGACCATCTACGAGGTGGCTGTGTGGGCCCAGACCGGTGTAGGAGACAGCCCCACAGCCCTGTCCCGCCAGCAGACCAAAGGCACCCAGCCGGAGCCTCCCCTCCTCAAGGCCCGGGCCCTCAACCAGAGCTCTGTGGACTGCAGCTGGACTGTAACCGGATCCCCTGCACAGGTAACACCGGCACAGCATGACAGCTACTGTATTACAGACATGGGTCATGTTCATTAGGGCACACAATGGAGAACATCATTCAAATTTTGGGACCGAAAATGAGCGTTTCTTATTGTACAAGTTCAGGTAGTCCCTATCCGTTCTCTTCTATTTGGTGCCTAATGAACATGACCCTGGGTTTAAGTAGTATCTGTAGTATACTTTCAAACGCTTCAGGCATTTGATTGAGCCTGTCTCGAGTGCCTGATGGGCGGGGTTTGCGCTATTCCATTGGTTCCAGGCAAGATCAATTAAGCGAGTCCCCACAAGCAAACTATAATAAGGAATTTCATAGATGAGTCATAATTGATTGGATGTGTGAAGCGCTTTTCCAGATGCTCAAAGCTCTCCATAGTAAGGGGGGAACTCGACTCATCCACCGCTACTGTGAAGCGCGCGGCTGGAGTAGGACAGCTCCCTGTGCAGCCAGTCATGTACTGTGTGGTTGTCTGTCTGTACAGGTGTATGGCATCTTCTTTGCCACCTCCTTCTTGGACCTGTACCGCAGCCCTCACAGTGTGAACACCAGCTCTAGCAGCCGGACCGTCACTGTGGACAGTGATGAGCAGTACCTGTTCCTCGTGAGTTCACACCCTTATTCCCCTTCACCCTGATTCCTCTCTCAATGCCTCAGATACAGAATCAGAACACTTTATTGACATGCAACACAGTTGGCTAGGGATTTTTCGTTCTTACCCCAGATTCCATTTTGGTTTTAAACTGTACTGAACTGTAAAATGATCGACTGCAGAAAATCCGCTCACAGTTAACCTATGTGTGCATTTTTGGTTTCTAAAGAACAATATCTGTGTGTTTGTGTGTGTGCGTGTTCACTTGTGTGTGAGTGACAGGTGCGGGCCATCTCTCCCTACCTGGGTCCTCCCTCTGAGTATGCGGTGGTTAAGATGATTCCCAACGAGCGGCTGCCTCCTCGTAACCTGCACAAGGTGCGCGTTGAGAAGACCCAGGCTATGTTGAAGTGGCAGCCTCCCTACGACTCCCCCAGCGCCCCTCTGGTAAGGTCATCCTCACACACCCTCGAGCGTCAGCTCTTTCAGATACATTTTGTCTGGTTCCTGGGTTAAAGTGATAGTTACCTTTTTTTGAAGTGAGTTGAAGCTTAAACTTCAAAACAGACCCAGAGTGTGGATTGCACTCTCTCCTTGTCCATAGACTTCTTTCAGTGTAAAGAAACTTTATTGTTTGAAAATTGAGTGAACTATCCCTTAACCTCTATGGGCTAGCGTGCCACCCGTGGTGCACTCCATCAACAGCAGGTGCATTTCAAGAGCGGCAAATTTGAATCCAAATAAATGTCAAAATTCAAATTTTTCAAACATACAACTATTTTACACCCTTTGAAAGATAAACATCTCCTTAATCTAACCACGTTTTACGATTTCAAAAAGGTTTTACGGCGAAAGCATAAATTTAGAGTATGTTAGGACAGTACATTTACAAGAGTTGTGTGTAATGTTTTGTCAAGTCAAAGACAGGGTCACCAAAACCATAAAACCAGCTAAAATGATGCACTAACCTTTTACAATCTCCATCAGATGACACTCCTAGGACATTATGTTAGACAATGCATGCATTTTTAGTTCTATCAAGTTCATATTTATATCCAAAAACAGCGTTTTACTATGGCATTGATGTTGAGGAAATCGTTTCCCTCCAATAACCGGCAGTCAAGTCAGCGTCACAAATTAAATAATTAAAATTAGAAAACATTGGTAAAATATTATATTGTCATTTAAAGAATTATAGATTTACATCTCTTGAACGCAATCAACTTGCCAGATTTAAAAATAACCTTACTGGGAAATCACACTTTGCAATAATCTGAGCACTGCGCCCAGAAAAATACGCGTTGCGATACAGACTAGACGTCATGTTGGGGAGATCTAAAATCGAAAATACTATGTAAATAATCCATTACCTTTGATTCTCTTCATCAGATGTCACTTCCAGGTATCACAGGTCCATAACGAATGTAGTTTTGTTCAAAAAAGCTCATCATTTATGTCCAAAAATCTCCGTCTTGTTAGCACATGATCTAAGCCAGCCGGACTTCTCGTCATGAACGAGGGGAAAAAATATATTTCCGTTCGTTCAAACATGTCAAACGTTGTATAGCATAAATCATTAGGGCCTTTTTTAACCAGAACATGAATAATATTCAAGGTGGACGAATGCATACTCTTTTATAACGTATTGGAACGAGGGTACCCAACATGAACTCGCGCGCCAGGTGTCTAATGGGACATCATCGTTCCATGGCTCTTGTTCGGTCAGATCTCCCTCCAGAAGACTCAAAACACTTTGTAAAGGCTGGTGACATCTAGTGGAAGCAATAGGAAGTGCCAAAATATTCCTCAGCCCCTGTGTTTTTCAATGGGATAGGTTTAAAGTCAATACAACACATCAGGTATCCACTTCCTGTCAGAAAATGTCTCAGGGTTTTGCCTGCCAAATGAGTTCTGTTATACTCACAGACACCATTCAAACAGTTTTAGAAACTTTAGAGTGTTTTCTATCCATATATAATAAGTATATGCATATTCTAGTTACTGGGTAGGATTAGTAACCAGATTAAATCGGGTACATTTTTTTTATCCAGACGTGCAAATGCTGCCCCCTAGCCCTAACAGGTTAAATAAAGCCTCTAAAAACTTGACTGACCAGGTAATATACAGTACACCTGATATAGTAACATGAACAGTTGTCCCACACAAACCATAAACCTGTGTGTCCATGTCTGGACCTCTAATGACACCCTATTCCCTTTTTAAGTGCACTACTTTTGACCAGGGCGCTGGTCATTAGGGTGCCATTTTGGATGCGAACACGTCTGTCGTTTATTGTTCTTTTGTTGTATTATTTTACTGTAAACTGTGTTGAGATTGTTAAATGCACTTTCAATAAAGTTTGATTTGGATGTGTCCGTCCCGTGCAGACGTACGCGGTGCACCTGAAGGACGTGGTGCGTAAGACTGAGAGCAGCTACAAGCTGACCACCCAGAACAACACGGTGGAGTACTGCCTCAAGGGCCTGGAGCCCGGGGGACACTACAGCGTCTCCGTCCGCCTGCGCAACATGAGCAAGGAGGCCAGCTACACGCTCAACACAAGTACGGCCTGGCTTATGCCCCGGGGACGGGCGCGTTCCGGGTCATCTTTATTGCAGTCGACGATCAGTTTTCTTTCCCACAATGCCCAGAGAGGAGTTAAAACATCTCAGGGGTCATGTTAGTGAGATGTAGAGATCTTCTGGGAAGTGCAGCCCGACTGCAATAGAGAGAGACAACCTGGAACGCCCCCACCATCTGTTATATAGTGGCTGGGGACTAGTCAGGGCTTCTTGTACACTGCTCAAAAGAATAAAGGGAACACTAAAATAACACATCCTAGATCTGAATGAATGAAATAATCTTATTAAATACTTTTATCTTTACATAGTTGAATGTGCTGACAACAAAATCACACAAAAATAATCAATGGAAATCCAATTTATCAACCCATGGAGGTCTGGATTTGGAGTCACACTCAAAATTAAAGTGGAAAACCACACTACAGGCTGATCAACTTTGATGTAATGTCCTTAAAACAAGTCAAAATGAGGCTCAGTAGTGTGTGTGGCCTCCATGTGCCTGTATGACCTCCCTACAACGCCTTGGCATGCTCCTGATGAGGTGGCGGATGGTCTCCTGAGGGATCTCCTCCCAGACCTGGACTAAAGCATCCGCCAACTCCTGGACAGTCTGTGGTGCAACGTGGCGTTGGTGGATGGAGCGAGACATGATGTCCCAGATGTGTTCAATTGGATTCAGGTCTGGGGAACGGGTGGGCCAGTCCATAGCATCAATGCCTTCCTCTTGCAGGAACTACTGACACACTCCAGCCACATGAGGTCTAGCATTGTCTTGCATTAGGAGGAACCCAGGGCCAACCGCACAAGCATATGGTCTCACAAGGGGTCTGAGGATCTCATCTCGGTACCTAATGGCAGTCAGGCTACCTCTGGCGAGCACATGGAGGGCTGTGCGGCCCCCCAAAGAAATGCCACCCCACACCATGACTGACCCACCGCCAAACCGGTCATGCTGGAGGATGTTGCAGGCAGCAGAACGTTCTCCACGGCGTATCCAGACTGTCACGTCTTTCACATGTGCTCAGTGTGAACCTGCTTTCATCTGTGAAGAGCACAGGGCGCCAGTGGCGAATTTGCCAATCTTGGTGTTCTCTGGCAAATGCCAAACGTCCTGCACGGTGTTGGGCTGTAAGCACAACCCCCACCTGTGCACGTCGGGCCCTCATACCACCCTCATGGAGTCTGTTTCTGACCGTTTGAGCAGACACATGCACATTTGTGGCCTGCTGGAGGTCATTTTGCAGGGCTCTGGCAATGCTCCTCCTTGCACAAAGGCGGAGGTAGCGGTCCTGCTGCTGGGTTGTTGCCCTCCTACGGCCTCCTCCACGTCTCCTGATGTACTGGCCTGTCTCCTGGTAGCGCCTCCATGCTCTGAACACTACGCTGACAGACACAGCAAACCTTGCCACAGCTTGCATTGATGTGCCATCCTGGATGAGCTGCACTACCTGAGCCACTTGTGTGGGTTGTAGACTCCGTCTCATGTTACCACTACAGTGAAAGCACCGCCAGCATTCAAAAGTGACCAAAACATCAGCCAGGAAGCATAGGAACTGAAAAGTGGTCTGTGGTTACCACCTGCTGAACCACTCCTTTATTGGGGGTGTCTTGCTAATTGCCTATAATTTCCACCTGTTGTCTATTCCATTTGCACAACAGCATGTGAAATTTATTGTCAATCAGTGTTGCTTCCTAAGTGGACAGTTTGATTTCACAGAAGTGTGATTGACTTGGAGTTACATTGTGTTGTTTAAGTGTTCCCTTTATTTTTTGAGCAGTATATATTAAAGGAGTTAAAGGTAGAGCGCCAACAGATCTAGGGAAACCACATTCAAAACCCAATGGGGATTGTTTTAACATGAACATAATTGTATGAATGTATGTTGTTAAAGTTGTTTCCTTCTCTGTGTGGACATAGTGCCCCTGCCTGCTCCAGAGGCTCTGAAGATCCTGACGGAGAAAGACCATGTGTTCCTCTTCTGGAAGAGTTTGGCCGTGAAGGAGAGGAGCTTCAATGAGAGCAGGGTGAGGGACACACACAGCTGTCTCTCCCTGTGACGACAGATCAACCCCACTGTCTTTTAGTTCCTCTGATATTCACCATCAATGTCTGTTTGTCTGTCTGTCTGTCTTTCTGTCTGTCTCTGTCTGTCTGCACGTCCGTGCTCGGTGTCTCTCCGCAGGGCTACGAGGTGCACGTGTACGACAGCTTGTCCAACTCCACCGTGCTCCTGGGTAACACCACGGAGACCTTCTTCCGCATCAGCAGCCTGCTGGCGGGCCACAACTACACCTTCTCTGTCCAGGCCCGCTGCCTGCTCAACGGACAGCTGTGTGGCAAGTCCGCCCTGCTGCTCTACGACCAGCTGGGACAAGGTGAGAGGGGGAGGATGGGAAGTTATAGGACAGATTTACAAAGATCATGCATAAATCCTAAACGTCGGTTTCAGTAACAATGTGTGGTGACATTCATACAACAGAAGGATATGAGTTATCACTCTCAATTGATGGATATGGTGATAGTTTTCCGTGTTAATCTTCCTTCATTAATCAACTTTGTGAGATAAAAGTATATAAAGAATCTCTCATAATGGCTCCCTCATGTACTGTATGCGCATTGTCAGTCACCACTCACCAGGTCTACCCCCCTCCTCTCCTTGCAGGTCCCAGTGAGGCAGTGCGGAGCTCTGGCCAGTCAGGGGACATGGCAGTAGTGGTGGTGCCGGTGTTGTTCCTGCTGCTGCTGGGGCTGTGTGGGGGCCTGGTGGTCCTGTACCTGAGGCACCGCCGCCTGCAGAACAACTTCACTGCCTTCGCCAACAGCCACTACAACTCCCGCCTGGGCTCGGCCATCTTCTCCTCTGGGGACGATCTGGGTAAGACTCCTTGGTTAAGTTCTATATCGAAGTAGCCCCACACATCCGTAGTTGCGTTGCTCCCTTGTTTTGTGCTCCTGTGCAGGACGCTTGATGTTACTGTTGACTGTGACGGTTGTAATGGAGGTTGATGTTATCAGTCTACACTGTGTTGAACTTGAACCACACTGTCTTTATTTGTGAACTGACACCCATAGATAATCCCTCTCTACGTCCGTCTGATTGGCACGGCTTTTGATCAAACATTTCTAGGGCCCGGAGTTTCTCCTGACCGTGTGACCTGACCATAAAAACTCTGGGCCCCAGTTAAAGGCTGTGCTACTAGGGACCGTGGTTTGTCCTTGTCAGGTCCCATTGTCCGGTGAAACTCCTGGCCCCACTCACAAACCACATTTTTGCATGATCTGTTCTGATGCAACTATCATGTCCTTCTTCCCTCCTCCGTTCATCTCTCCTTTCCCCGTCCTCCTTAAAGGTGACGATGACGAAGATGCCCCCATGATCAGCGGCTTCTCAGACGACGTTCCCATGGTGATTGCGTAGTGGGACCACCGCTTCACGTCGTCTTCTTCTTTTCCTCCCTATCACTCTACTACACACTCTGCCCTGCCTGTCCCAACCCGTCACCTACGCGCCGGTGCCCACGTGGTATGACAAAAGGTCAGAGGTCAAGACAGAAGGTGCGCCAACACTTTTGTCAACCAACCCACTCCGAGAAAAAAGTCTTATTGGATTCAGGATCAAAGGAAGAAAAATGAAGCGCAACGAGAGAGATTTTTTAAAATAAAAATATGATGCACTTTTTTTGGATGCGCAAGAACTTATTTTTTTATACATAATATATATATATATATATATCGGTAAAAGGACTTTGTTGAGCGGGAACTGATGCTAACTGTGAAGGATCGTGAGTTTGTCAGGCGAGTCGCGTGTTAGAGAAAATCCCCTTTTGAATTCCAAACTCACTCCATAAAGAACTGTTCATTGCTTGAAGCCAAAATAACCACCTAGCAAAAAACATCCAATGCAGAAAAAACACACACCTAATACTGTATAAGTTAAAAAAAATTATGTTTTACAAAGAAATGCTTCATTAAAAAAAGTGAGGAACTCAAGCTCTTGATACAGCATAAATGAACACAGTCTTCATGGTATTTATTCATGGTACGTTGTTCAGTGTCCGTACTGAAATAGATCTGAATATGTTGCTGTCTGTTGGAATGAGATCACTTTAATCTGTTGACATTTGGTTTGAAACTGTCCATTAGCCTAAACACAACAATTGGCTTCCGAGTAACCATCCAATGAGTAGCGATGAGATGAAATCCATGGCACCATGCTGTGTCTTATAGATTCATGTTCCTCCTACCACCAGCACAGGAGTGGCTGTAGTCAACTCAGCAGTAACAATAGTACCGAAAAGTTATTCCCGTTTACTGTGTTATTAACTCCAAAACGTCAGCTCGATCATTCTGTTGTGTTTCTCTACTCGCAATGCTGCATCGATAATGCTGTAGGTGGATCTATAGGAAAATAGTTAGATTTGAATTGGTTTTATCAGGACCACCACGGTGTAAATATTATTACGACCCAATTAGCTGCCGCTAGTTTGTAGTGTTTGGAACGTTTGTCTCCGATGTTCTCAGGGAACTGGGTCTTTGTCTGGTCTGACACTGGCGTGGTACCATCATCTGAGTCTTTCACCAACACTCAGAACCCTCACTGAGGTACTATAGTAACCCTAGGGGCAATGATGAGCATGATGTTGTAATGACGTCATTTTATGCTTGTAAACTGGTTTTCTGGTTGAGAAGAAGTTATAAAACCAGATTACAAGGAACTTGTCTCTGTTACAACAAGAAAACAATGTATTTTTCATGACGAGAACAAGATGTCATGGGAAAGAAGTCACATTTTGGTTGTTGTGGTTGCTGTTATTCTTTTTTTTAACAAGAAATGTATACTTCTGATCTACAACCTGATGATAATGACATTATAATGACGTAATGGAAACCACTTTGCTTGCTGGGATAGCAGTATGATGTTTAGGTCACAGTGAGGGAGACTGTCCAGCTCTGTCTCACTGTGTAGCCAAATGCTTCACGTCAATAGGATGTGACAAGCTTAAGAATATTTTCTTTTCTTTTTCCCTTTCCCATCCTATTGTGTAGTCATGAAACGTGTATTTTCGTCTATGCTAAAGAGCCATTTCAATTGATGTAAGGTATGATGCTTTTATTCATTGACCAGTTTTTGGGTTTATTTGTAAATTTGTTCATGAATGTACTTTATATCTGTGATTTTATGGCTTTGAGGCGATGTGGAAACCGGTGACGTTACTAGTCCCCCCCCGTTCTACCTCCCACCCCCCTTCTACCTCCCACCTCCCTTCTACCTCCCAACCCCCTTCTACCCCTTCTACCTCCCACCCCCCTTCTACCTTCAACCTCCCTTCTACCTCCCACCTCCCTTCTACCTCCCACCCCCCTTCTACCTTCAACCTCCCTTCTACCTCCCACCTCCCTTCTACCTCCCACCTCCCTTCTACCTCCCTTCTACCTCCTATCTCCCTTTTACCTTCAACCTCCCTTCTACCTCCCACCCCCCTTCTACCTTCAACCTCCCTTCTACCTCCCACCTCCTTTCTACCTCCCACCTCCCTTCAACCTCCCTTCTACCTCTCACCTCCCTTCTACCTCTCACCTCCCTTCTACCTCTTACCTCCCTTCTACCTCCCACCTCCCTTCTACCTCCCACCCCCCTTCTACCTTCAACCTCCCTTCTACCTCCCACCTCCCTTTTACCTTCAACCTCCCTTCTACCTCCCTTCTACGTCCTACCCCCCTTTTAACTTCAACCTCTCTTCTACCTCCCACCTCCCTTCTACCCCCCACCCCCTTCTACTTTCTACCTTTTTTTTTTTCTCCCTCCTCCCTTCTACCGCCACCTCCCTTCTACCTCCCACCTCCCTTCTACCTCCCTTCTACCTCCCAACCCCCTTCTACCCCTTCTACCTCCCACCCCCCTTCTATCTCCCACCCCCCTTCTATCTCCCACCCCCCTTCTACCTGCCTTCTACCTCCCACCTCCCTTCTACCTCCCACCCCCCCTTTTACCTCCCACCCCCCCTTTTACCTCCCACCCCCCCTTTTACCTCCCACCCCCCCTTTTACCTCCCACCCCCCCTTTACCTCCCACCCCCCTTTACCTCCCACCCCCCCTTTTACCTCCCTACTTCCCTTTTACCTCCCTTCTACCTCCCTTCTACCTCCCACCCCCCTTCTACCTCCCACCTCCCTTCTACCCCCCACCTCCCTTCTACCTCCCAACCCCCTTCTACCTCCCTTCTACCTCCACCTCCCTCTTACCCCCCCTTTTACCTCCCACCCCCCCTTTTACCTCCCACCCCCCCTTTTACCTCCCACCCCCCTTTTACCTCCCACCCCCCTTTTACCTCCCACCCCCCTTTTACCTCCCTACTTCCCTTTTACCTCCCTACTTCCCTTCTACCTCCCTTCTACCTCCCACCTCCCTTCTACCTCCCAATTCCCTTCTACATCCCAACCCCCTTCTACCTCCCAACTCCCTTCTACATCCCAACCTCCTTCTACCCTTTCTACATCCCAACCCCCTTCTACCCCTTCTACATCCCAACCCCCTTCTACCCCTTCTACATCCCAACCCCCTTCTACCCCTTCTACATCCCAACCCCCTTCTACCCCTTCTACATCCCAACCCCCTTCTACCCCTTCTACATCCCAACCCCCTTCTACCCCTTCTACATCCCAACCCCCTTCTACCCCTTCTACATCCCAACCCCTTTCTACCTCCCTTCTACCTCCCTTCTACCCCCCTTTTACCTCCCACCCCCCCCCTTTTACCTCCCACCCCCCCCTTTTACCTCCCTACTTCCCTTTTACCTCCCTTTTACCTCCCACCCCCCCTTTTACCTCCCACCTCCCTTCTACCTCCCACCCCTCGTGTGAAATGGATACATTCGCAGACCTCTCACTTTGCAAAGCCAAAAACTCTTCGTTGTTTGGTTTACCCCTGTACTCTTGGAAGAGGGACCCGAAAATGGGTTTTGATAGTGTCTGACTGTAGACTGGTTCAGGGCAGGCACCAGGACCACATTTCCACCTCCATTCCCCTTATCCCACTGTGGGGGTGACGTCACAGCAGCCCCCCCCCCCCCATCGCACTCTTCCTTCCTGGTCACTGCAGGGATCACACTCTTCCTTCCTGCTCACTGCAGGGCTGCTTTCACTACATTGTTTTGACGTTCTTCTCCGTAAGGTACTTGTGATTCTATCTCCCCCTTTTCTGCTTTCCAGGCCTTAAATAGTGTTGATACTGTTTATTTTCTGTGGACTTCAATTTGCCACATATGCCTTATTAGAAAACACATTGAGTTTGTATGTATGTACTGTATTTATGATGACACAAGTGCACACACACACTCACAATACCCTTACACAATGCTAAAGAGAATGATCTGTACTGAAGAGAGAGCAGTAGAAGTCGTTTGTTATTGTTATATACAGGTCACTACTCCTGTCTGCATTGGCTGTTTAAACAAGGCACATATCTAAAGCCACCTGATGATTTTATCTCATGTAGTCCAAGTTTTGACAATTGTACAAAATATAATTCTTGATTATTGTGTGACCGTTTCAACCCCTACCCCCTCCCAATGTAGACTTTTTTTTTCTTTCTGTAAAATAGTATGCTTAAAGTTTTTGCACAGAATATAATGATGTTGGACACCGCCATATTTGAATATGTTGATCTTGCTTGCTTATGGGGGTCTCATGGACGTGAGATGTTTGAGGTACAGTGTGAAGTGTTTTAAAAACCACTTATACTGAAATAAACTTACTGGAAATGTGGCAAAGCCTCATTTTCCTCTTCTTTCGCAGAGAGGATGGATGGATAGACAAAAACAATAACACTGAAGATCTCTGCTTTCTAAAATGTTTATTGAATTATTTTTAGTTTACTTTACTGTCTTTAGTCAATGTCCTTCCAACTTACAAATGTTTTTGATAGATGGGAGATTTGTTTATTTCTATCACACACAGTGGCACAGAGTCTCCTCAAAGGCCCTTAACAAAGTGAAGGCAAACTCATAGCCTTGGTTAACCACAGAATGCTATGAGTAAGTCCTTCAGTATTTGGCAGCGCGAGACAGGAAGGAGTGCATGTAAACAGTGAGGTGAAGGGTGTGTCTATAGAGGCTTTAGAGTACGGATGTCCTGGAGATGAACTGGGATCAGTCTTTAATCAGGCCACTCTCACTGTGGTTTTTGACTCGCGTCTCCTCTTTGCACCCAAAACATTCTGGGGCCGGCCAAAATCTCCTCGCCTTTTCATCCTCCCTCCTTCCTCCAGTCATGCAGAACGGCCACAGCTCCACTGACGCTCATAGGCTTTTATGACTGTTGAGTGAAGGGCATTGTCCACACTCTCAGGGGAACTTCTGGGAAAGAGACAGGGGGGTAGAAACAATCAGTGAGGTCATTACAACTTTTATGCAGGCTGCAGAATTCCCCAGACAGCTCTATGATTAAGTAGAGGAAGGTGTACTTCTCAGAAGAGTAGCCTGTCAAGCTGGACGTTTTGAAGGTACAAAGTACAGTAATCAATGGAATAGATGTCCATGAAATAAAAACCAACAACAAGATAAGCAGAGCGAAAGAGAGTAATGTCTTTGTGTGTTTAATCAAAGTTTTGAAGTGCCACCTTAATCAAGTGTACAGATTTATTTTGGGGGGAAAGTAATTGTATACTTAAATAGTGCTGTTCATGATTTTACTAAGTTTATTTCAACAAGGTCATTAGGAAGAGGCTCTTTACACTTCTTCTATATGTCATGCTTTCAGTATATCAACAGCAGGGCAAACTTCATCAAATAAAAGACTTAAAGACACTATGGAAGTTGAATTCATCTCTGATTCAGGGAGGTTGGGTTAAATGCGGAAGACACATTTTGGTTGAATGCATTCAGTTGTGCAACTGACTAGGTACCCCCCTTTTCCCTAATTGTTTGTTAAATGTTGACTTGACTGTTGGCTGTATGGTTCATATACAGCACATTATCACATACATAATATTTATATCATAAAAAAGGTGTGCTCCTTTCTGTCCAATGAGGTATTTCAAGAAAAATGTTTTTGTCCACTTAGGCGACCCCTTTTGGCTCAAGAGCGTCCCCAGAGGCAAAAGTTCTGTATGGCCTCATCTTTAATCTCTCATTCCTTTGCACCAGCTCTTTTTTTTGTGTGTTTCATCTGAAAAGAACCCTCTGACCTTGCCAAAATAAATGCCCCAAAACAGTTCATAATCTTGGGACTTCAAACAACGCTGTTATAGTACAGGGCATTAAGTCCTGACAGGGACATTATCATATATTGCCCAAAGAGTAACCAACAGGGCTGTCTCCCTCAACAAAAATACCCTGTCGGGAAGCGCTGTTAGACATGTTTGCTCTGTCTCTTATTTCTCTGACTAAACTCGTCTGGTTGTGTTTATTTTCAGATCTGACTTGTCCTGGTCAACCACAGACTGCTCTCTTTCTTTCTCTCACGCTCTTTCACTTGCTCTGCTCTAAAAAGAAAGTCCACTCCACTTTTAAGTAGCTAAGATGTTCTAAAATGAGCTGCCGTACACCTCCCCCCTTCTCTCCTCACCTCTCCATTCTCATCTGTCCATCAAATTCTGACAGACAGAGAGCAGTGACACCACGAGGTGTCATGTTTTCTGCAGTCAGAAAGGCTCCCTCCGCGGCTCACAGTAACTGTGCCACCATGCCAGTGTCCTTGGCTTTTTTTGTTTGCCTTTTTAGAGTATAGGGCGCCATTTAGGATCCAGACAAGCTCTTCCTTCGTCATGCTCAAGGCTACCACTAGAGGTCTCGCGTGTTTGGTTTCTGTGCTGTCAGAGAAAGACCTGCTTGTTGAAGAAGATAATTCCTCCCTATTTCTCTGACTTAATGTTATTTTGTAGTGAATAAGTAATTAATCTCTTTCCAAATTACTATCACTGTTTATTTGAATACCGGATGTCAATGCACTGAGATAAAACTACATTGTTCAAGATTTGTGACCATCAGTTATAGATCGGAATATTCCACATCATGGTATCACTATCGACCTTTGCAGACAACAATAATCACAAAACAGGACTTAAGAAATGATCCCAAACGTAAGCTGCCAGGCCCTGACCCTCTTCAACTGGTGTAATTTCATGTCAGTCACCGATTTGTCTCCCTCCCACTCCCCCTATGGAGTGGACAAGGGCCAGTTGTTCTGTTGGTGACATGTCAGTGCATCGGAGGGAGCAGCGTTGAGGTTGTGGCCTCATATCAGCCCCAGCAGAGGCAACAGTGGGCTCCAGTGTATACTGCAGCCAGGAAACGGCCCGGGACCTGGGAGGATGATGAGCAGATGCTGGGGAGGAGGGGGGTTTGGAGTTGGGAGGGTGAGCGGGGTAGTCTGGATAAACAGCCGTACTGTCATGGCCAGGCAGCGTTCACCGTACACAGCACAGACTGGACAGTGCAGAACACACACACATCCCAAGCTTGTTTTAAACCAATAGGTTACCTAGTTCACAAATGTGCCTGTCACAGTTTCGGATGAAAATCTTCAGATTAACAATAGTCAGCCCCATATATAGTCATTTTCCTGGCACCATGGTAACGAGACTCCCACATTGCTTCTGGTAAGTACTCAAACAACCCTGTTACAAAGTCCTGTAGCCTACAGTACCCCTCTATCGGGCCTCAGGTCGCTAAGGATTCCCACTGGCCAGAGATTTGGGAGGAGGAAACTTGAACAAGTGTTCATTCCTTAGCCTGAAATCTCCTCCAGCAGAGGGCATGCTTGATATCACACCATCTGTGTTGCCTCCTCAACAAGCCATTTATTACTACCACATTAGTGTTCCAAGACCCAATCAAACTGATAAACATCATTAGTCAACTCCCTTGTCGAATCCTCTTGTATAGAGAGGTGAATGACTGCAAAAGCAAAGAGAAAAGTGTTCTGTCCTGTATGCTGGGAAAAAAAGACTTCAGATATCTGTAGTCCCATAGAGCTGTATAGATATATAGTCGAGAGAGCGAAGGGAGATCTCTTGTTTAGTCACAATTATGTTTTTTATTGTATGATACAGGCTATATTACCCTTTTAATTAATAGAACTTCAAGTTACCAACATTTTTCACTTTATTAGAATTATACAAAATGTACAAAGTAGTGTGGATATATTTTATACATTTTAAACATAACACACAACTGCGAGACAGTACTATTCCTGGCATAATTGCACATGAGACAAAATTACCAAGTTAAAAGTAACAATCCGCAGTCTTTATTTTAAGATGACAATATCATACACATATCAATACAATTTCTCACCAATATAATAAAACAATACACCACTGCAGTTATTGAATTTAAAACTACAAATCTAGGCTACCAAGAACACATCTGAGTTAAATTCAGAAGATGGAAACATGACAACATCAGAGTTACTGCTTCCATTTTCTCCGTTTGACTATTAGTTTTGCTGTGAAAGATCAGTTAAGAAATGAGGGAAACATCAAGAGAATGGAGGAAGCTATGCTAAGTGCGTTATGATAGCATTACGCCGACAGAATCCAATTGGCGGGAAGAGTGTAACATGTTTACATGAACACACACCCATGAACACACACACACTGAGTCATCTATATGACACCGTGCCCTTCCTTCATGAAGGAAGGAAGGGCACTCTCCTTGAGAGTTCCTCCCCTACCATTATGAGACCTTTAGACACTTCACACACTGGGCTCTATCGTGGCCAATCCAATCAGAGGACCATGGAGGCTCCTGAGTACAACTCAGTTGGAAGTCAGTGACGGGCAGTGAACAGTGTGTGTGTTGGTGTGTGGTCTCTACAGCCACTTGACCAGAGGAAGAGAGTCCACCTTACTCACTTCCCAGGGGTCAAGAGGTCCCTGACCCACTGATTGGTTGGGAGCTAAAAGGTCAATAGGCTGGTCACTGGTGGCTGCTCAAGGTCAAAGACAGGCTTTTGATATAGAAGGCAGGCGTTGTGAACAGCAAGCCACAGCCATTGTGATCTATTGTGAGCACTGGTAGGGGGAACTCAAAAGGCACTTTTCCCCCGAGAAACATTTTAGCTGTCCAGGTTGAAAGAGAGTTATCCTTGTGGATATGCCAAGATAATGACATTAACTTGCATCAAAAGAGTGCCTTGGTATTGTTTTTAGTATGGAAACTTCTGTTTCAGTAGCTACTGCAGGTTTCCATCCATTTGTCAAAAGATTTTCAAGTGAAAATTCTAATATTCACATAAAAAGAGAGGTACATTTTACAGGCAGCAGTGTGTTTCCATCAAATTGGCTTGTTGTGAATAAAAATCACTTTGTCGTAGGACCACACAACATGACTGCAAAATTACTGCGACATTACTGCGACATGATGGCTAATCTATCAACAAGTGCGCAAAAACAAATTTGCTGCTTGTCACATAATCTATTTCACAGACAGAAATAGGATCCACCCTTTCTCACTTATTTTGTTTTCATCAACTTTTGGGAAAGTTTACCGACAATTGCTGTTTCCATCAGGCCTGGCCTAAGTTTTTTTATCCGACAGGTAGCCTACTTTTTATTGGCATTAAAAGAGTTGGATGGAAACATGGCTAAATAAGAAGGTGAAGAAGGTGACATTTCTCTGACGGTGAGTGATGCTCAACTTGTTTTAAATTCTTTGCTAAGAGATCGATTAATGTCTGAGTATCTGTGTACCCTACCAAGTGGGCAACATTTGGCACAGCGTGTCATAATGATGTTGCTTTGTAAGTCACTCTCGATACGAGTGTCTGCTAAATGACTACAATTGGAAGATGTCATTTCTGGTTGTGAACTTGTTTTCAATAGATGCCTCACCCGGAAAGATGTGTAAAAAAACATCTGCCTTATGTCATTGCAACCAGTTCTGCCCACTGGGTAAAGTGTTGGGTGAACATTAACATTAGTATTCAAAGCAGATTACTGCTGGGACTGTCCAGCAGGATAGGATGCTGAAAGCCAAGTTCAAACGTTCAATCACTTCACTCTGCTTTGGGTGACGAGTAGATTGACCTCGTCAGAGAAACACATGGGGCTGTGCTGCTGGTGGTTTAGATAGAATATTCTGGGTATTGGTCCATTCCAACTTTCATGCCCTTGAGGTATCTTTTTAGTGTGTGCCTGTTTATCCCCCTTATGAAGTTTTGGAAATTTTAAACATAACCCCCCCACTCTAGACACTTACCAGATGTTTGACTGCAACCTTTGTATGTTCGTTTTTCACCTTCCTTTATGGCCAGGGTTTCATTCAACGATTAGTTGGCTCTTATTGTCATGTAATACTGATTCTATAATGCCAACTCTTGGGAGTTAACCACTCCTTAGTGTGGAACATGTGTGATACCTATGGTTTTCAGGGAATACAAATGAGGCAAATAGCACCCTTGCATTCTCAACATTTCTAATAACTCCCATTTACTACCATCTCACACACACACACACACACACACACACACACACACACACACACACACACACACACACACACACACACACACACACACACACACACACACACACACACACACACACACACACACAAACTTGACCTTTCCAATAAATATACCTTTCAATCCACTTCAGCCCCTAACTCGGCTACCATATTATTTGTGTCTGGATGGCTAGCACTGTCCTGGTGCTGTGTGTGGTTTAATTGGAGGATCATGTAGGTCTTTCTAGCCAATCGGAGAGATTGGTGCTGTTCCTCTCCTAGCAACAAGACTCCCTAGCTGTGCTGTACTGCTAGCTAACTGACACCTAGAATAACTCGTTTTTTTCTTTCTTTTTCCTTTCGCTCCGTCTTTCATTCTTGATATCCTTGTCAGTTATCTTTCATCAAACATACTGTAGCCATCCACAAAATGTCAATAAGCTGCGTCTGGCCCCAAATAAATAAAAGTAGACCTGAGGACACAGGTCCTGACTTGGTGTGTGTCACAAGAGGCATCATTTACCAGTCTTTTCTTTGACTTGAGTCAAACTAAAATCTCATGTACAATTCATCTTTGTCATCATTTTCTGTAATTTCTTTAAAAGCATTTTATCATTGATACAAAGGAGATGAAGTGAATGATAATAGAGAAATTAAGTAATCTTCCAAGGGAAAGAAAGAGATGGGTAGATAAAACAATAGCCCGTGGTGCAGTCATATTGTGAGATAAAACAATATCATGAGACAGAGAACCTTATTTATATCGCCTCAAAAATGACAGATGTATTTATTTTTGTCCATTTCTGTCTTAGATTCTCCCTCCAACTCCCAAATGGCACCCTATATGCCTATAATGCATGCCTTTTGACCAGAGCCCTATGGGTCCTGGTCTAAACCAGTGCACTTTATAGGGCATAGGGTACCATTTGAGACTCATTCGAGGTGTGCTACTATGCCGGATGGCGGCCACTATCATATTCTCTCCATGGCGACTGCTGACCCCTTTCAGTGCATACTTCCTAATAATAGCGGGCCTGGTCAGGTTGCTATGTTTAGCAAGGTGTCAATGAGTCTCCATCAGGACTGGGGCTAGCTGCCTATCTCCTCACAGAGTGGACAAGGTTGAGATGGCTTACCACCTCCTAGCCCTTCTGCTGTTTCAGCATCAAGCTCTGGGATCAACCCTCAGCTCAACATACACACACGCACAAACACACGCACGAGTGACACGAGCCTACCAGACGAGCTAAATAACTTCTATGCTCGCTTCGAGGCAAGTAACACTGAAACATGCATGAGAGCATCAGCTGTTCCGGATGACTGTGTGATCATGCTCTCTGCAGCCGATGTGAGTAAGACCTTTAAACAGGTCAACATTCACAAGGCCGCAGGGCCAGACAGATTACCAGGACGTATACTCTGAGCATGCGCTGACCAACTGGCAAGTGTCTTCACTGACAATTTCAACCTCTCCCTGTCTGAGTCTGTAATACCAACATGTTTCAAGCAGACCACCATAGTCCCTGTGCCCAAGAACACTAAGGTAACCTGCCTAAATGACCACCAACCCGTAGCACTCACGTATGTGGCCATGAAATGCTTTGAAAGGCTGGTCATGGCCACAACACCATTATCCCAGAAACCTTAGACCCCAATTCAGACTTAGACCCCACTCCAATTTACATACCGCACCAACAGATCCAAAGATGTTGCAATCTGCCCTTTCACACCTGGACAAAGGAAAACCTATGTGAAAATGCTATTCATTGACTACAGCTCAGCGTTCAACACCATAGTGCCCTCAAAGTTCATCACTAAGCTAAGGACCCTGGGACTAAACACCTCCTTCTGCAACTGGATCCTGGACTTCCTGACGGGCCGCCCCCAGGTGGTACTGGTAGGTAACAACACATCCGCCACGCTGATCCTCAACATGGGGGCCCCTCAGGGGTGCGTACTCAGTTCCCTCCTGTACTCCCTGTTCACTCATGACTGCACGACCAGGCACGACTGCACAGCCAGGCACGACTCCAACGCCATCATTAAGTTTGCAGACAACACAACAGTGGTAGGCCTGATCACCAACAACGATGAGACACCCTATAGGGAGGAGGTCAGAGACCTGACCGTGTGGTGCAAGTACAGCAACCTCACCCTCAATGTGATTAAGACAAAGGAGATGATTGTGGACTACAGGAAAAGGAGGACCGAGCACGCCCCCATTCTCATCAACGGGGCTGTAGTGGAGCAGATTGAGAGCTTCAAGTTCCTTGGTGTCCACATCACCAACAAACTGACATGGTCCAAGCACACCAAGACAGTCGTGAAGAGGGTATGACAAAACCTATTCCCTCTCAGGAGACTGAAAAGATTTGGCATGGGTCCTCAGATCCTCAAAAGGTTTTACAGCTGCACCATCGAGAGCATCCTGACGGGTTGCATCGCTGCCTGGTATGGCAACTGCTCAGTCTCTGACCGCAAGGCACTACAGAGGGTAGTGCGTACGGCCCAGTATATCACTGGGGCCAAGCTTCCTACCATCCAGGACCTCTTTACCAGTGTCAGAGGAAGGCCCTAAAAATTGCCAAAGACTCCAGCCACCCTAGTCACAGTCTGTTCTCTCTGCTACCGCACGGCAAGCAGTACCGGAGCTCCAAGTCTAGGTCCAAGAGGCTTCTAAACAGCTTCTACCCACAAGCCATAAGACTCCTGAACATCTAATCAAATGGCTACCAAGACTATTTGTATTGCCCCCCCCCCCCCCCATGCTGCTGCTACCCTCTGTTATTATCTATGTATAGTCACTTTGATACTCTACCTACGTGTACATATTACCTCGATTACCTCGACACCGGTGCCTCACACACACACATGCAGACATGTTTTCAATGTTACATATCTGCTTCACATATCTGTGTGGTACAACAGACAAACCATCTATCTATATAAACAACCCAATTCCTGAGCACCGTTAATAATACCAGCTAGCTTGGCCACTTAATGAAACAACTGTGAAGCGTGAGAAAGACAAACTTGACTTTTAAACCCCCTGGCTCAAACATGACCTCTTGTGAGAAAACTGGAGAAATCCCAGTATCCCCCCCCCCCATTCAGCTTCCTCCCACTTCCACACTATTGGCCACTTGCCCTGCCCTGGCCATGATTTAAGACATTAATACAGATTTGTTATTATTTGTAAACACTAGTAGATGGCTGTTGGCGCTGTACTGAATCATTTTCACCTCTTTAACACTGCGTCTAGGTACATACTTGTTTGCCAAATACCACAGACTCCCTTATGTAAGGTGGCCTACTAAGCACAAACCATATATGCATGTATGTATATACATTGTTTTACACATATTGTAGATGTAAATGTCTCTTCTGCAATGTCATTGGTGCCTTTTTTTGCATAGCCTAAAATGTGAGGCTTCTGAGTTATTCTTTTTATTCTCCAATGTTATGGAAATCTCCCCAGCATTGGACAAGGCTAGAGGTGTTCTGTAGCTACAGAGACTCCATGTGGCTTAAACCAATACAATCTCTTCCATGTGGCGAGAGGGTTATAGTAGGCCCCATAGGCATCTCTGAGGAGGGTACGAGTTTGAAATTGAGATGTTAACAGCACAGGCACAACCTACTGAGTCGATGTTTTGCTTGCACGAGCGTTTAATGTTCTTTTCATGTGAACTCTTGTTCCTTTAGTCATTGCGAGGGTTCTCTGGTCTTCAAGAGTGACTGTCTGTCCGTCCGTCCATTTGTCAACACGCGACATTGGCGACACTTGGAACGGGGTGACTATGGACAGGCACATTGTAGATATTGTAATTTCCTCCTGTGATTGAATCGCTCCTCCCCCCAACCCCCCGGCACACGGTACCCTGGCAACATAAAAGCCACGTTTGTTGTTTGAACCGTGTGGCACAGCTGATCACCTATTGTTCTGGCTCATTAATATCCATTGCAAATCTGCTTATTCTCCAGATTCCATCAATACGGCTCGGACAAAGGGATGGTTATTGCAGGGCCCTTCTAAGAACAAAAAACAAACAGCGGTTGCCAACGTGTTTCTTGATTCTCAGGAGCCCCAACAATGGGATTCTTTGTGGGACAGTAGGGGGATTGATGGGTATCGTGTTCTGCAGTGTGGGATGGCTGCAGTGAGTCCACGTCTTTCTCTCCCTTGCTCTCTGGGTTGAACTCAGCAGAGTAGCTGCCATTCAAGCCCTTTTTTAGTCCGTCTCACACACAATACCTAAAGCTAATGCTACCATGTTGGGTAAGGCTCTCTCCATCTAGGCTGCGATGATGGGAAGTTGGGACTGGCAAGATAGCAGAGAGGCTCTAAAATGGCCAAAGATGAAAGACGGCTTGAGTGTGAACTAAAAATACTTGGATCATTTTATTGTGTCATGTCATTTCCCCCCTCATTATGTGTCCAAAATTGCCTAATATAGTGCACTACTTTTGACCAGCACACTAATTTCCGACAATCTGCCCCTAGATTTTGCTCGCCTGAAGTAGAGTATATTGTGATAAATTGCAGGCCACACTACTTGCCTAGAGAGTTTTCAGCTATACTTTTCATGGCTGTTTATTTACCACCAGACAGATGCTGGCACTAAGACCGCACTCAGTCAGCTGTATAAGGAAATAAGCAAACAGGAAACCATTCACCCAGAGGCGGCGCTCCTAGTGGCCGGAGACCTTAATGCAGGGAAACTTAAATTATTTCCACCAAATTTCCATCATGTTAAATATGCATCCAGAGGGAAAAAAATACTAGATCACCTGTACTCCACACACAGACGCGTACAAAGCTCTTCCTCGCCCTCCATTTGGTAAATCCGACCACAACTCTATCCTCCTGATTCCTGCTTACAAGCAAAAACTAAAGCAGGAAGCACCAGTGACTCGTTCTATAAAAAAGTGGTCAGATGAAGCAGATGCTAAACTACAGGAGTGTTTTGCTATCACAGACTGGAACATGTTCCGGGATTCTTCTGATGGCATTGAGGAATACACCACATCAATCACCAGCTTTATCAATAAGTGCATTGAGGACATCGCCCCCACAATAACTGTACGTACATACCCCAACCAGAAGCCATGGATTACAGGCAACATTCGCACTGAGCTAAAGGGTAGAGTTGCCGCTTTCAAGGTGCGGAACTCTAACCCGGAAGCTTACAATAAATCCTGCTTTGCCCTGCGACGAACCATCAAACAGGAAAAGCGTCAATACAGGGCTAAGATTGAATCATACTACACCGGCTCCGACGCTCGTCTTATGTGGCAGGGCTTGCAAACTATTACAGACTACAAAGGGAAGCACAGCCACGAGCTGCCCAGTGACACGAGCCTACCAGACGAGCTAAATCACTTCTATGCTCGCTTTGAGGCAAGCAACACTGAGGCATGCATGAGAGCATCAGCTGTTCCGGATGACTGTGTGATCACGCTCTCCGTAGCCGACGTGAGTAAGACCTTTAAACAGGTCAACATACACAAGGCTGCGGGGCCAGACGGATTACCAGGATGTGTGCTTTGGAAGGTTGGTAATGGCTCACATCAACACCATTATCCCAGAAACCCTAGACCCACTCCAATTTGCATACCGCCCAAACAGATCCACAGATGATGCCATCTCTATTGCACTCCACACTGCCCTTTCCCACCTGGAAAAAAGGAACACTTATGTGAGAATGCTATTCATTGACTACAGCTCAGCATTCAACACCATAGTACCCTCAAAGCTCATCACTAAGCTAAGGATCCTGGGACTGGATCCTGGACTTCCTGACGGGCCGCCCCCAGTTGGTGAGGATAGGTAGCAACACATCTGCCATGCTGATCCTCACACTGGAGCTCCCCAGGGGTGCGTGCTCAGTCCCATCCTGTACTCCCTGTTCACCCACGACTGCATGGCCAGGCACGACTCCAACACCATCATTAAGTTTGCAGACGACACAACAGTGGTAGGCCTGATCACCGACAACGACGAGACAGCCTATAGGGAGGAGGTCAGAGACCTGGCCGGGTGGTGCCAGAATAACAACCTATCCCTCAACGTAACCAAGACTAAGGAGATGATTGTGGACTACAGGAAAAGGAGGACCGAGCACGCCCCCATTCTCATCAACGGGGCTGTAGTGGAGCAGGTTGAGAGCTTCAAGTTCCTTGGTGTCCACATCAACAACAAACTAGAATGGTCCAAGCACACCAAGACAGTTGTGAAGAGGCCACGACAAAGCCTATTCCCCCTCAGGAAACTAAAAGGATTTGGCATGGGTTCTGAGATCCTCAAAAGGTTCTACAGCTGCAACATCGAGAGCCTCCTGACTGGTTGCATCACTGCCTGGTACGGCAATTGCACGGCCTCTGACCGCAAGGCACTACAGAGGGTAGTGTGTACGGCCCAGTACATCACTGGGGCTAAGCTGCCTGCCATCCAGGACCTCTACACCAGGCGGTGTCAGAGGAAGGCCCTAAAAATTGTCAAAGACCCCAGTCACCCCAGTCATAGACTGTTTTCTCTACTACCGCATGGCAAGCGGTACCAGAGTGCCAAGTCTAGGACAAAAAGGCTTCTCAACAGTTTTTACCCCCAAGACATAAGACTCCTGAACAGGTAATCAAATGGTTACCCGGACCCCCCCCCCCCCCCCCAACCTCCAAACCCCTCTTTTTACGCTGCTGCTACTCTCTGTTTATCATATATGCATAGTCACTTTAACTATACATTCATGTACATACTACCTCAATTGGGCCGACCAATCAGTGCTCCCGCACATTGGCTAACCGGGCTATCTGCATTGTGTCCCGCCACCCGCCAACCCCTCTTTTATGCTACTGCTACTCTCTGTTCATCATATTTGCATAGTCATTTTAACCATATCTACATGTACATACTACCTCAATCAGCCTGACTAACCGGTGTCTGTATGTAGCCTCGCTACATTTATAGCCTCGCTATACTGTTGTTTTCTTTCTTTACCTACCTATTGTTCACCTAACACCTTTTTTGTACCATTGGTTAGAGCCTGTAAGTAAGCATTTCACTGTAAGGTCTGTTGTATTCTGCGCACGTGACAAATAAACTTTGATTTGATTTGATCTGCCCCTCACTGCCAACTTCCGAAGTTAATGAAAACACAACATTCACTCTCTCTCTCTCAGCCCCCCCTCTCTCTGCCCCCCCTTGCTCTCTCTCCAGCTCTCCGTTACCATTCACTCACTGAGGCCATTACCAAACAGTGTCTAGGGACATGGTTGGGGCGACGGGCATCCTGGGAGAAAAAGGCTCTCTGGTCTGGACACGGTGTCACATTAATCCGTGCCAGCTTCCTTCACATGTCATGACTGGAGGGAAGGAGCCAAACTGGGGCCCCCAGTCCCATACATAACCATATAGATGGAAACTGTCTGTTGGTGATTGCAGTGACATCTGAATGGATATTTTGTGGCTGCCTGTTGAGCGGAGCGAACCTCCCACATTGGCATGGCATTGGCTGGAAATATGTGCATTTAGATGGCTACTTGACAGGGAAGAGAGACACAGTGTAACAGTTTATACAAGATCAATTGAAGACCATTTATAGATCATAAAACACATAACACAGAGAAACCCACATTCATATTAGGAAATATTTTCATATTTCTTTATGAATACTTCTGAATTATTACTGTTTCAGATATAAGTATTACTGGCTGGGTTGTGTCTCCAAGTGTTTTTGGCTTGCTGGTTTTGAGAAAGAGCTTTGTTTTCAAATAAGGACTATTCTGTCTTTAATGTCTCCTTGTTAAATGTTAGTAATGTCTTAATGTGATTGTTTGTAACGTCTTTTAAGTTCTGTGTTGGACCCCAGGAAGATTAGCTAACATGATGGCGTCAGCTAATGGGGATCCTAATAAAAATGCAAATTCAAATTGTAGAGTTTCATGTAAAGACATTCAGGACTGAAAGATTCTCTGGTTGAATGGAATCCCTTCCATCATGTTATGTGTATAAAAAAGAATATCACGTTATAGACTACTGCAACTGAATGAGATATGTGGCTAGTAGCAGTAGTATGCGAGAAGGAATGTCAACGTTCATGTCAATTTTCTGCTCAGCTTAATTTGTTTGAGAATTTAAATCAATCCAATCATATGCAGTGAGTAGAACCTCTGAGGAATGACAATCAGACACCTCTTTACATTCTAGAACAGGAAAAGAAACAACCCATTTATTTTGACCCTTTCCAAGTACTCCTATAATAGAAAATGCAAGTGTCTAAAGTTGAGCAACTGGACCTTATTGTGGCAGCTCTATTCTGAGCCTGGGCTAAATTATACAAACCCTAGAGACTAGTGGGTCAGGTGGTCTGAAAGATGTGCATTCCTCAGCAGCACACACACACCCTCTCTGAACCCCCCTGCAGACAGGCGTAAGCCCCCATTTCTCTCCTAGACTTTCCCAGCTGCAGGAGATGGAGGCTTTATACCCCAACAAGGACTACGCCCCAAATGGCATCCTATTCTGGTTAAAAGCAGTGCACTATATTAGGAGTAGGGAGCCATTTGGGACACAACCATGATCAGATAGAGGTTCTGCTGCCCCTGATCCTCTTCTGCAGTAGCCATTCTGATAAGGAGATCATCGTAATGACACAACCTCAGGAGTCCATTTGTCACTCACTCTGATGTTTCGGAACAGTAGGAAGAGGCAAGTAGGAAATGGGGTGTCTGTTTTTTTTATACTGTTTTGACAGGAGGTCCCCTATAGGCTACAGACAGTGAGAAATCTGAAAACAACACCATAGGTCAGTGCAACCATGCCAGCCATATGTCAACAGTGTGTGTGTGTGTGTGTGTGTGTGTGTGTGTGTGTGTGTGTGTGTGTGTGTGTGTGTGTGTGTGTGTTATTGCTGTCCTCTGATGGGGCAGCAGTTGGGAGGGGGGGACTGGAGACAAGCTGCCGTCTCCCTAATGTACTGAACTTGTGATTGGCTGGGATTTCTGACCGCATACCTGATACTGACTCACCTCTAATGGCCTTCTTCCTGTAGTCAGGCTCAGACAGGGCTCCTTTCTCCTTTTATCTCTCCCAACCTCCTTGTTTCAGAGATCAGGTTGCAAAAAGGAAAAGCCGACTGACTGCCTCTGCAACCCTGCCTTTCTCCTCTCACTTGCTCTGTCCCTCTCTCCCTCTCTCCCTCTCTCTCTCTCTCTCTCGCTCTCGCTCACTCTCTCTCTCTCTCTCACACACACACACACACACACACACACACACACACACACACACACACACACACACACACACACACACACACACACACACACACACACACACACACACACACGATGGCTGCTAGGAAAGTTACAGGAAAAGACGAGTATCCTGATTATGAATATAGAAGTGTAGCCTGCCCAATGAATATAGGTGACATTTTGTTGAAAGGAGAAAAGCGAAGAGTAGAGGAGTAGAGAATAAAAGTGAAGAAAATAAAAGAGGAGAAGTGGCGAGGCCAGACGAGTTGCACAGAGCCACAGTGTCCTCCTCCTCCCCCTTCCTCTCCTCCTCTCTATACCCTAACTCATGAGCTGCATGTGGCTACAGGGAGAGACAGTGCTACTGCTGGTGCCTCTGCTGCGAGGGGCCAGGTGTTGCTGGGTGCCGATTCTCAATGTCATTGGTGATGTGAGAGGACAAAGGCTGTATTGAGGGCCCAGGCAGAGGGCTAGGAGCAGTGGGATAGTCTTACAGAAAAGCCTGTGTTTGTGCCAGGGCTCCCCCTCGTACACAACAGCCACTGTGTTCTGTTCCTTCGCTCCCAGCTTTGTCCTCACGCTCATTCCCCCCCACCCCCTTTTTTTTGTTTAGAACAGGTAGCAACAGAAGCCTTGCATCTAGGGCGTAGATGAGCGGGACAGATAGGCAAGTGTTAAGAACACAGTTCGGGTTCATTATAGACCGGGCTAAGTGCGTTCTGACACAAAGGGCTGGAACAGCTGGGAAACACACCGACTCCATCTACACCGTTAGCCATTCAGAAGACACCTGGTCTACAGAGCAAGCTCCACAGATATTCCTATGATGTCTAAACAGAGACTCAAAGAGACAAACTGTTGCTCAAACGAAGGGGTCCAATTGGTCTCTGAACAGAAATGTTTCTAGCACTTTTTCCTGTGAAGGAATTTCCTCGCAAAAAGATTGGCTGCCAAACCTCTTGTACCAGTTTGGGCATGAGGATGACCTAAGACAAGTCATATGATATGTAATACACTGGTATTGTCTTATTGAACTGTGAGGACAAAAGAGCTCAAAAGTTGCATTTGCCACAATGTTAGTTAGTCCATTCAAGTCCATTCGCTCCCCTGAAAGTAAAAAAAACAACAAATAAACGCTTTGCTTTCTGCAAAACAATTTACAATGCTCCCTTATTTAAATAAAAGTCCACAACTTCGTTCTCTATTCAATCCGTATTCCAGAAGTTTATAGGTGTTTCGCGGAGACTGCATTCACGGTAAGCGCTGCATATGACTGCTCAATTGGGAATTAACTTAACATTTCTGTCAGCCCTACCTCCTCGTAAACTCATGACAAAAACTAGCATGGATGAAATGATGAAAAATAATACAATATGCACACGCGCCGACATGTCCGGCCCCATCTGTATGAGGCGGTAGATATGAGGGCCAGTATGGTCTTCCTCTAGAAGGGATGTGAGCTGCCTTGTGGATGAAAACAGAGATGTGATAATGAGGGCCTTGCCCAGCAGCACAGAAAAACATCCTGTCCTTCGCAAACTGACAAGTCATCATAAAGCAGGCGCAGCAGCTGGCAACAGTGGCCCCCTCCCAGTCTCCCAGAGACAGAGACACAGTTCCTCTCCTTCGTCGATGTCTTTTTATCTTTCTCTCTCCCTCTCTCCATCTGCTCTGCCCTCTCTTTATACACTAGCTAATTAACCTGTGTGTGTGTGTGTGTGTGTGTGTGTGTGTGTGTGTGTGTGTGTGTGTGTGTGTGTGTGTGTGTGTGTGTGTGTGTGTGTGTGTGTGTGTGTGTGTGTGTGTGTGTGTGTGTGTGTGTGTGTGTGTGTGTGTGTGTGTGTGACATCATCCATGATATGACTGACTCTCCTGATCTCTCTTCCTCTCCTCCTAGTGCTGGAAGCAGTGTCAGCCCTCTCTAAACCAAACTATCAAAACACAACCAGAAACCGTCTGTATCCCAAAGCTGCTTTGCGCAGTAAATAAAGCCCAAATCTCTATTTAAGCTCAATGTGCCAGAGATGATCTCAGACTGGCTGTGCATCAGGAGCGAGAACATCCTGGGTGGCAGACAGACAGAGGGAAATGGGAAATTAGACAAAGAAGAAAGGATGAACGTGAAACGTTGCATCAGGAGTACACACGGCTGCACACACACATACCAAACATGCACGCACACATGCAGGAGGACACACTCGCATAAACATTATCCATACCCATGATTAATCAAAGAATGGATTGCATGAAGCTGAAGTCAATGCCTTCCTCAGACAGATATTGCACACAACACATTATTGCAGACAATGTATTTTGCTGAATAAAAGCAGATTTGGGTGGAGGGGGCGGGAGGGAAGTGTGCAGTAGTGAGAAGGGGTGTGGGACGAGGAGTGTGGGGGACAGGAGCGGGGGGGGGGGGGGTCTGGATAATTAACCATCCACAGAACCGTGTCATTCATCTATTGTCTGCCTCTGTAGTCTGTAGAGGTCCTTCAGATAAATGGAAATGCTCCATTTCCCTTTCCTTTTTTTGACTTGGAGGAGATTCTCCTTGGATCTTATCGATTTTCCTCACTGATACTGCATCCGCAAACTTCGCTACACACACACACACACACACACACACACACACACACACACACACACACACACACACACACACACACACACACACACACACACACACACACACACACACACACACACACACACACACGGGGACCAGACAATAGATTCCCTTCAAAATCCTATTTTCCCTAACCTCTAAACTGAACACTTAACCTAACACTAACCTAACACTAACCTTAACACTTATCTTAACCCCAAAACCCTAAAATTAACCCCTAACCCCCAACACTAACCGAATTGTAACCCCAATCCTAAACTTTGTGGGGTCCGGCAAAATGTCTGCACTTGTCAGAATTGTCCCTGTTGTACTATCCAAGGATAGTCAAGCCAAACACACACACACACACACACACACACACACACACACACACACACACACACACACACACACACACACACACACACACACACGTATAACCTGCAAGATAGCCAGTGGCTGGCCTTTCCTACAGTATAGTGGCCACCAGCAGATTAGTTGCCTTTCCAGAGAATTCTGAGGGTGGTGTTTTAATATTCCATGCTGCTTTGCACCCTCACATTTCACACTGCAACATTAACAGGAGCTGACACAGAGGATTCAACGCAGACAGCTGGAATGCCTGGGTCTTTTGTGCAGCGTGGATCTCAGCCAAAAGCCTTCGTTCGGAGGCCAAGAGAGACCTGGGAAAAAGACTTCTCCTTGGAAATAAACACAAAACTGTCCAAGAGGAAGGAATGTGCCACTGGCGGACAAATGGAGCCGGGAGGGACTGTGCAGTGACCGGACAGCACCAAGGCACCATGCAGGACAGGAGGCTGCTCTGCTGGGCTCGGCAAGCTGGGCTGGGCTGGAACACTGTGTCTGAGACCTCCGACCTCTAACCTGTGGACCAACAACCACTCACACTATGAGAATGCATAGTCATTAGGATAATTTCACTCACATATTGATTGCCTCAATTCCTACAGTATTCAGTGAGAACAAGAAGGGACAAGCATATTCTATGTCTTGAAATATGATACAACAAAAAACATAGGTCAGATACTACTGGCATAAAACAGTTCACCGTGAGATAACACATCCATTACGTAAACACTGCATCTCCAAAATAATAATAAAATGTGAATAAAACAGATACATGATATTAGGGAAACTTCTAGAACTACTGCAAGCCTATAGAAACGACTGAATGGGGGAACAGAAGAACTGCGCATAGTGGGAGTCGGTGAATGAGTGTGAATGAGGTGAGCTTTGTGTGTGTCTCTGTGCGTGTCCCTGAGTGTATCTCTGTGTCCCTGTGTCTGTGTGTGTCCCTGTGCCTGTGTGTGTCACTTGTGTGTGTGTGTGTGCATTCCCAGCATAGAGCAGGGAGCCCCGCCCCTCCTCCCAAGGGATCAGAACAGTGCCTCAAACACCTGGCCTGTTGTTCCTGGTCAGGGTTGGCAGGGCAACGCAGTTCTAAAGCTTAGGATGGGAGACACACTTGAGGAATCTCAAACTTAGTGAATGTGTGCGTATGTGCATGTGTTTCTGTGTAAAGTAGTGCAGTGAAAAATGTGTCTGAATTGTATCACATATTTTTGATGTAATCATAGATCCACTTTCTACGTGACTGATATTAAGGGCAACACACCTGACAAAGCATACTCCAGTACATGCACTACTACTGCTAAACGCATCCAATAAAAGACAGGTCAATAAAAACTGGGAAAATTATGTTCTCCAAAATGGGATTGCACTGAGACAGCTTGTTGAAGGATCTCCATGGTAACCCCTCCCCAGTCTAGTCAAGGCTCACGTGCAGTTTGTTTGTATAGGCTGGCTAGTTCCGGAACGTATTCCCCCCATGCTAATTGCCTTCAAATGCCAATGGCTCATTGCACTCAGCTAGTATCACCCAGCCAGCCATCGCATATATCCCCACAGCAGCAATCTTTCACTTTTCATGGATTCACATATCCCTCCTCCACACACCCCACACACGGCGAGGTAATGTCTGGGTAGATAACATCATTATCCTTACAGTACTGCCGGCTCTGAATGGTTAAACATGGGTGTAAATATATTATTTTTTATCACGATGCAAGGAAAAGGATTTGGTTGGAGATCTTATTGTGCTGATGGTCTGGGATGTGTAGTTTTCTGATTCTGGGATGTGTAGTTTTCTGATTCTGGGATGTGTAGTTTTCTGATTCTGGGAGGCATTGAAAAGTTATTGACATTTGACCATCATCTTTTGTTGGAAATTGTTGCGGACAATTTCAAATGTGTTTCAAATTTGTATTCATATTGTTTTACTACCTTAGAAGACTAAGTAATATTAGTAGCCTATACAGAATCTAACAATGATTAATACTGTTAACTATAATTACATTGTTCGATTTAATACTGTTAACCATAATATCATGTTTTGATTTTGCATGATGTGTTTATTCAATTTGAAGTACAATTCTGAATTAGGAAAAATAATTAAACCTATTCTCTGTGTGTGTAAATCTATAGAACCCAAGCTATAACCCTAACCCCAAACCAATTTTCTTAATCCATGAGAGCAGTCATAAATTGACCAATTTACCTGTAGGCTCTCAGCAGCTTTAGCTATATTTTTGGTTTGGTGCAGCACTGTAGCCTTAACACAGTGGTGTCCGCTCTCTACAACAGAACCACTCTCTACTATGTTCCTCCCTCAGGGTTTTTGGCATGGAGGGACTTCGAGGGGATTTACATTTCCCTAGCAACTTCTGGACTGGCTCTTGCTGTGCACAGACTAATCTGAAGAATGTAAGGCAATTTCAACTACAAAAGCAAAAAGACAGCCCCCATCCCCTTACGGGGGGGGGGGGGGGGGGGGGGTAAAGAGGGATAATGATCATGTAAGATAGTTATCTAATTAATTGTTTACACTTATCTCCCACACAATTCTTTCTTATTTTCACATATTTCCCATAAGGAGAAATGGGTTTTCACACATTTGTAGGCTATGCCAAAAATGAAATGAGACACAGGTAGTAGCTATAGATGTAGAATTTTAATTTGATCACCCTGTTGCAGGATAAACTTTCCTGCAATGCAGGACATTTTTTTTAACTTGTTGTGTGTTTAAGGTTTAAGAAGGTTTCTTAAGTTCGTAATTTCCACTTCGAAATTTCAGACTTGATTTTTCCTTACGAAAAATGTATCAACTTCTAAGAAAGTGTCCATTACTTATAATCCACATAATAATTTGCATTTCCTGTTTCTGCAGGATTATGTTCCTGCTGTAGTGAACTGGCTCAAATTAAGATCCTGCATCTGCAACTCATTGTTTGGCAATTTAAATGATGTGTGGCTTTTGTGATTGTCACTATCTTTAGATTAAAAAAAATGCAACTTGGGCCTCCTGAGTGGCGCAGTGGTCTAAGGCACTGCATCATAGTGCTAGAGGCGTTACTACAGACCCCGGTTCATTCCCGAGCTGTGCCACAACCGGCCGTGGCCGTGAGTCCCATAGGACAGTGCACAATTGTCCGGGTTAGAGGAGGGTTTGGCTGGGGGGGCTTTACTTGGCTCATCACGCCCTAGCGACTCCTTGTGGCACCAAGAATATGCATATCCTTGCCTCAGCGCCTGAGTAACAGGCAGTTCTTTTTGGGTAATTGAAAAAAAGGGGCGGATCCTTTTAAGATACGATGGGAAAATGTAAATAAGATGGGATCTTGTAAGATAATATAAATAAGATGGGATCATGTAAGATAATGTAAATAAGATGGGATCATGTAAGAAAATGTAAATAAGATGGGATCATGTAAGATAATATAAATAAGATGGGATCTTGTAAGATAATATAAATAAGATGGGATCATGTAAGAAAATGTAAATAAGATGGGATCATGTAAGAAAATGTAAATAAGATGGGATCATGTAAGATAATGTAAATAAGATGGGATCATGTAAGATAATATAAATAAGATGGGATCATGTAAGATAATATAAATAAGATGGGATCATGTAAGATAATGTGAATAAGATGGGATCATGTAAGAAATTGTAAATAAGATGGGATCATGTAAGTACATATAAATATGATGTAAGAACATGTAAGATTGCATCATGTAAGATAATGTAAGATAACATGGGATAATGGAAAATAAGATGGAAACATTTAAGACAATGTAAGTATGATAGGATCATCAAGATAATGTAAGTACTGTGTGAAGAACCATTAGCTAGAACTGAACATGTTACTTTGCGCCCAGTAGGATATTATGGAGTGTGCCATAGCCTAAACGCAAAGTGGTGTACAGTACATTCTGAAGGTTGTTTACAATACATGAGGCACTTGTGGTTACGTTGTTTTCATGCCTGTGGTGTGCGGGCACAAGCCTAACCGATAAAAATGTCTGAAATTGTACTTATCTCTGCGGGGAAATGTTGAAAAGAAAGAGGTTGCTTGGTAACTAAATTGCTAATGACTCAAACCTTCTAGGCAGAGTGTTCATGTACAGTAGTTCTATCCAATTTTATCTATATAACCTGTAACATGAGTGCTTGTATGGATGTCGGAAATTACCTCGCCTGTGGCAACCATTTTGATACTATCAAGCTGTGCAGCTCATGAGAACAGAGAAAATCACCGCCCTCCCACAAACAAACACAAACTAACGCTAACTGATGAAAACAGTAGATTAACAGTAGAAGTGGTTTTGATGTCATTATCTTAGCAGATTCACTGGTGGCGCTGAGTGTGGATTGTAAGTGATTAGTTTGGCTCATGTCAGTAGTGCATGGTGGTAGCAACACCAAAGGCAGTGAGTTCAATTCCTGCTGGGGTCACCCAAATGCATGAATGTAAGTTGCTTGGGAAAACATTTTAAGTATTAGTAAATGTTTTCACTAGGCTTTGATATTTACTTTTCATGTGGTATTTTGGCACTAAACATACAGTACAGAAGGCACTTACAATTTAGCCTGAGGTTTAATAGATAACAACAGTAATACATAGGACGTATATAGCACTTTCCTATAGACTGAAAAATGTACCTTTAGATATACACTTACTGTAACATTCACTATGAACACGATTAAACAGCCACTGTATATAGGCTACTGTAACTAACCACATTATATCAAATCTACTTTTTACTGTGAAAAGGCAGAGTTGAGGTTTCTCATAGGCTAATTATCTTGTGTTACATATAATAATGTACTCATTCCCAGTCGGTATTAGATAGAAAGTCGCCTGTGGGGAAAACAACCTGTAGTTACCTAGGTTACCCCATTGGCTCACAGCAAAAACTTCAATTACATTTACTTCAATTACAAACTAGTCAATTACAAAACTACATTCAAGAAAAGTACAACATGTCTAAAGATTACTTTTCAACATTGCCTGCTCCCGAGCGTTCTCACTACTTAGTAAAAGGTCAATTGTATGTTGTAGGGGTTCCCTTATGCTCCTTTTCATGATGGTGATAGCAGCCATGTGAGTGCTAGCTAGGTAGCGACCGGAACATTAAGCTAGCCAATACAAACAACACAAACAAATGGACTATACAGCTACAAGTAGTGAGTGGAGTTACATACTGACTATATTAAACAAGTTGAATGTCTTACCTGTGATGAAATGTTTTCCACACACATAGCTACATATAGTCTACTTGGACACCGCGTCCCCACATTTCCCACTCAGAATAGCCTGAAGCCACAGGGTTCTACTCGCAGGTTATATTTCCATACGTGGGAAATTGCAAACCGCAGGTCGGGATTTTTGACCTGGTTACATGTACATTGAACAACAAAAGCAGCTTTTCGGCATGTTTTATTATTTCTATATGACAAAAAATCGACAGCGAAGTTGGCTTTTTTACAATGGGGTTCAACAGGAAAGTGTCACGGGCTGGCTCGGAAAAACAGGAGAGGTAGAGTCAGGCGCAGGAGACAGAGAGTTCTTGACCACACTTCTTTATTCAAGAAAAAACTGGAGGTGGTCGCCAAAAAATATATAGGGACGCAGCCCTTAAATTATTCTGCGGTGGTGTACACAATGAAATCAACCACAGGCAGAGGAAAACCAACATACGTTCCTATAGCACATAAACCGGACAGGAAACACAATCACGCACAAACACAGACAATCTACGCTAAACTAAATAACCCCCCCCCCCCTACTAATGACTAACCCAAAACAGGTGCGTGCCTACCTAGACCTAACCAACAGAAAGTGAAACAAAAAGGGATCGATGGTAGCTAGTAGGTCGGCGACGACGACCGCCGAGCTCCGCCCGGCCGAGGAGGGGCGCCACCATCCGTCGGTGTCGTGACAGTACTCCCCCCCTGACGCGCGGCTCCCGCAGCGCGCCGACGCCGGCCTCGAGGACGCCCCGGAGGGCGAGGCGCAGGGCGATCCGGATGGAGGCTGTGGAACTCCCGGATGAGCGCTGGGTCCAGTATGTCCTCCACCGGTACCCAACACCTCTCCTCTGGACCGTACCCCTCCCAGTCCACGAGGTACTGCAGGCCCCTCGCCCGGCGTCTGGAGTCCAAGATGGACCGGACTGTGTACGCCGGGGGCCCCCCGATGTCCAGGGGGGGTGGAGGGACCTCCCGTACCTCATTTTCCTGCAGCGGACCAGCTACCACCGGCCTGAGGAGAGACACATGAAACGAGGGGTTAATACGATAATAAGAAGGAAGTTGTAATCTGTAACACACCTCGTTTATTCTCCTCAGGACTTTAAATGGCCCCACAAACCGCGGACCCAGCTTCCGGCAGGGCAGGCGGAGGGGCAGGTTCCGGGTCGAGAGCCAGACTCTCTCCCCTGGGGTGAACACGGGGGCCTCGCTGCGGTGCCGGTCAGCGCTCGCTTTTTGTCGCTCCCTGGCTCGTTCCAGGGATTCCTGCACAGCGTCCCAGGTCTCCCTTGAGCGCTGAACCCATTCCTCCACCGCAGGGCCCTCCGTCTGGCTCTGATGCCATGGCCCCAGGACCGGCTGATAACCCAACACATATTGGAATGGTGACATGTTGGTGGAGGAGTGGCGCAAAGAGTTCCGAGCCATTTCGGCCCATGGCACGAACCTTGCCCACTCCCCTGGCCGGTCCTGGCAGTAGGACCGCAGAAACCTGCCCACCTCCTGGTTTACCCTTTCTACCTGCCCATTACTTTCGGGGTGAAACCCCTGAGGTCAAACTGACCGAAACCCCCAGTCGCTCCATAAACGCCCGCCACACTCGGGATGTGAACTGGGGGCCTCGATCTGAGACGATATCCTCGGGCACCCCGTAGTGCCGGAAGACATGGGTGAATAAGGCTTCCGCGGTCTGCAGGGCCGTAGGAAGACCGGGTAACGGAAGCAGACGGCAGGACTTAGAGAACCGGTCCACAACGACCAAGATCGTAGTGTTGCCCTGAGACGGCGGGAGATCGGTCAGGAAATCCACCGCCAGGTGGGACCATGGTCGTTGTGGAACCGGGAGGGGCTGTAATTTCCCTCTAGGCAGGTGCCTGGGAGCCTTACTCTGAGCGCACACCGAACAGGAGGAGACATAGTGCCTCACGTCCCTCACCAAGGTGGGCCACCAGTATTTCCCACTAAGACCACACACTGTCCGCTCAACCCCTGGGTGACCCGAGGAGGGAAGCGTGTGAGCCCACCGAATCAGACGATCGCGAACACCGAGCGGAACGTACTTACGACCCACTGGACACTGCGGAGGAGTAGGCTCCGTCCGTAACGCCCGCTCGATGTCCGCGTCCACCTCCCAGACCACCGGTGCCACCAGGCAGGAGGCTGGAAGTATGGGCGTGGGATCGGTGGACCGTTCCTCGGCGTCATGGAGACGAGACAGTGCGTCGGCCTTAGTGTTCCGGGAACCTGGGATATATGAGATGTTAAACTGAAATCTCGTAAAGAACATCGCCCACCTGGCTTGACGCGGGTTCAGTCTCCTCGCCGCCCGGATGTACTCCAGATTGCGGTGGTCAGTCCAGATGAGAAAAGGGTGACGCACCCCCTCAAGCCAATGTCTCCACACCTTCAGGGCTCTGACCACAGCCAACAGCTCCCTGTCCCCCACATCATAGTTACGCTCCTCCGGACTCAACTTCCTAGAGAAGAAGGCGCAGGGGTGGAGCTTGGGGGGGGCGCCCGAGCGCTGGGACAGCACGGCTGAGATGCGGTCACATTCCATCACTACCCCTGATGAGGAAATGCGATACCCCAAGAAAGAGACGGCTGGTTTGGAAAACTCACATTTCTCAGCCTTGACGTATAGGTCATGCTCCACCAGTCGCCCAAGCACTTTACGCACCAGAGACACATGCTCGGCGCGTGTAGCGGAGTAGACCAGAATGTCATCGATGTACACCACTACACCCTGACCGAGCAGGTCCCGGAGAATCTCGTCCACAAAGGATTGGAAGACTGCGGGAGCATTCTTTAACCCATACGGCATAACGAGGTACTCATAATGGCCAGCTGTGGTACTAAATGCAGTTTTCCACTCGCCCCCTCCTCGGATACGCACCAGATTATATGCACTCCTGAGATCCAATTTCGTGAAGAAGCGCGCCCCGTGAAATGACTCCATCGCCGAGGCGATGAGAGGTAGTGGGTAACTGAAACCCACTGTGATGGCATTTGATCATATTACTCCAGTGCTAGCCTCCCTACACTGGCTTCCTGTTAAGGCAAGGGCTGATTTCAAGGTTTTACTGCTAACCTACAAAGCATTACATGGGCTTGCTCCTACCTATCTTTCCGATTTGGTCCTGCCGTACATACCTACACGTACGCTACGGTCACAAGACGCAGGCCTCCTAATTGTCCCTAGAATTTCTAAGCAAACGGCTGGAGGTAGGGCTTTCTCCTATAGAGCTCCACTTTTATGGAATGGTCTGCCTACCAATGTGAGAGACGCAGACTCAGTCTCAACCTTTAAGTCTTTACTGAAGACTTATCTCTTCAGTAGGTCCTATGATTAAGTATAGTCTGGCCCAGGAGTGTGAAGGTGAACGGAAAGGCTGGAGCAACGAACCGCCCTTGCTGTCTCTGCCTTGCCGGTTCCCCTCTTTCCACTGGGATTCTCTGCCTCTAACCCTTTTACAGGGGCTGAGTCACTGGCCTACTGGTGTTCTTCCATGCCGTCCATGGGAGGGGTGTGTCACTTGAGTGGGTTGAGTCACTGACGTGGTCTTCCTGTCTGGGTTGGCGCCCCCCCCTTGGGTTGTGCCATGGCGGAGATCGTTGTGGGCTATACTCGGCCTTGTCTTAGGTCGGTAAGTTGGTGGTTGGAGACATCCCTCTAGTGGCGTGGGGGCTGTGCTTTGGCAAAGTGGGTGGGGTTATATCCTGCCTGTTTGGCCCTGTCCGGGGGTATCATCGGATGGGGCCACAGTGTCTTCTGATCCCTCCTGTCTCAGCCTCCAGTATTTATGCTGCAGTAGTTTATGTGTCGGGGGGCTAGGGTTAGTCTGTTACATCTGGAGTATTTCTCTTGTCTTATCCGGTGTCCTGTGTGTATTTAAATATGCTCTCTCTAATTCTCTCTTTCTCTCTTTCTGTCTTTCTCTCGGAGGACCTGAGCCCTAGGACCATGCCTCAGGACTACCTGGTATGATGACTCCTTGCTGTCCCCAGTCCACCTGGCCGTGCTGCTGCTCCAGTTTCAACTGTTCTGCCTGCGGCTATGGAACCCTGACCTGTTCACCGGACGTGCTTGTTGCACCCTCGACAACTACTATGATTATTATTATTTGACCATGCTGGTCATTTATGAACATTTTAACATCTTGACCATGTTCTGTTATAATATCCACCCTGCACAGCCAGAAGAGGACTGGCCACCCCTCATAGCCTGGTTCCTCTCTAGGTTTCTTCCTAGGTTTTTGGCCTTTCTAGGGAGTTTTTCCTAGGGAGTTTTTCCTAGCCACCGTGCTTCTTTCACATGCTTTGCTTGCTGTTTGGGGTTTTAGGCTGGGTTTCTGTACAGCACTTTGAGAATATCAGCTGATGTACGAAGGGCTATATAAAAATACATTTGATTTGATTTGATTTGAAATTTGATTTAGACCTCTATAGTCAATGCACGGGCGCAGACCTCCCTCCTTCTTCTTCACAAAAAAGAAGCTTCAGGAGACGGGTGAGTTAGATGGCTGAATGTATCCCTGCCTCAAAGACTCAGTGACGTATGTTTCCATAGCCGCTGTTTCCTCCTGAGACAGGGGATAAACGTGACTACGAGGAAGTGCAGCGCCCACCTGGAGGTTTATCGCACAGTTTCCTCGTCGATGAGGTGGTAATTGGGTCGCCTTCGTTTTACTGAAGGCGATAGCCAAATCGGCATACTCTGAGGGAATGTGCACGGTGGAGACTTGGTCTGGACTCTCCACCGTAGTCGCACCGATGGAAACTCCTATGCACCTGCCCGAGCACTCATTTGACCACCCCTTAAGAGCCCTCTGTCCCCACGAAATCTTAGGGTTGTGAGTGGCTAGCCAGGGAATCCCTAGAACCACTGGAAACGCTGGGGAATCAATGAGGAAAAGACTAATCCGCTCCTCATGACCCCCCCGCATTACCATGACCAGTGGCACAGTGACCTCCCTGACCAGCCCTGACCCTAGTGGTCGACTGTCTAGGGCGTGCACGGGGAAGGGTTGGTCCAACTGGACCAGGGGAATCCCTAACTTAGCCGCGACCCCACGGTCCATAAAACTCCCCGCCGCGCCTGAATCGACTAGCGCCTTAAACCGGGAGTGAGGGGAGAAACAAGGAAAAGACACTGACACATACATGTGACGGACAGGGGGCTCTGGGTGAGGCTGGTGCTGACTCACCTGAGGTGTCAAAGGAGCGCTCTGCCTGCCTTCTGGACTCCCAGGTGAGTCTCTCCAGCACCGGTCCACAGTGTGCCCTCTGCGACCACATGAGGTGCAGGAGCGAACTCCCCCCTCCAGTCTTCCTGGCTGCTGCCCCCCCTATCTCCATAGGCGTGGGAGCAGGAGGGCTGGAGGGTGGAATGAGCAGGGCCCGGGTCGGACGTCCGCGGGCGGCCAGCAGATTGTCCAGTCGGATGGACAGATCCACCAGTTGGTCCAGTGTGTTGGTCGTGTCCCGACAGGCTAATTCCCGGCGGACGTCCTCCCTCAAACTACAACGGTAGTGATCTACAATGGCCCTCTCATTCCACCCTGCTCCCGCGGCCAGGGTCCGGAACTCGAGAGCAAAATCCTGCGCGCTCCTCGTCTCCTGCCTCAGGTGAAACAACCGCTCACCCGCCGCTCTCCCCTCCGGGGGATGATCGAATACTGCCCGAAAGCGGCGGGTGAACTCTGGGTAGTTGTCCCTGGCTGAGTCCGGACTGTCCCACACGGCGTTTGCCCATTCCAGGGCCTTACCCGTGAGACAGGAGACGAGGACGCTGACGCTCTCCTCCCCCGAGGGAGAGGGACGAACGGTCGCCAGGTATAACTCCAACTGGAGTAAGAAGCCCTTACACCCAGCGGCCGTCCCATCGTACTCCCTGGGGGGAGAGATTTTCACCCCACTGGTACTGGGTGCTGATGGGAGCGCAGGCGGTTGACCTGCCACGTTCAGGGGGCCGAGAGCGCGTCGGTCCCAGCTCTCCATGCGCGCCAACACCTGATCCATGGCGTTCCCCAGACGGTGGAGCAGGGTGGAGTGTTGGTCAACTCTTTCCTCCATGGACAGGGTTGGCGCTGAAGCTCCTGCTGACTCCATCAAGTTTAGGGTGCGTGATTTCTGTCACGGGCTGGCTCGGAAAAACAGGAGAGGTAGAGTCAGGCGCAGGAGACAGAGAGTTCTTGACCACACTTCTTTATTCAAGAAAAAACTGGAGGTGGTCGCCAAAAAATATATAGGGACGCAGCCCTTAAATTATTCTGCGGTGGTGTACACAATGAAATCAACCACAGGCAGAGGAAAACCAACATACATTCCTATAGCACATAAACCGGACAGGAAACACAATCACGCACAAACACAGACAATCTACGCTAAACTAAATAACCCCCCCCCCCTACTAATGACTAACCCAAAACAGGTGCGTGCCTACCTAGACCTAACCAACAGAAAGTGAAACAAAAAGGGATCGATGGTAGCTAGTAGGCCGGCGACGACGACCGCCGAGCTCCGCCCGGCCGAGGAGGGGCGCCACCATCCGTCGGTGTCGTGACAGAAAGAATGTTTGTTTTCCCCAATTTGTGGGTGTGGTCTAGGGGAAGTCATTATTACGTGAATATCGTCTCAGAGTGATTAGTCACAAATAACGAACATTCTAGCAGCATGTGAGCAGCACTCTAAACTGCATGTCAAGCTACTGCAGAGATCATTAACCAAACATGTTTTAGCAACATTAGTCCCATACCACATACGAAATGCCCTGCAAAGAATTTGTTAAAGCGTAGATTTACCCATTTTCCAAATGAGCCTTGATCTTTAAATCAGAGTGCAGCATGGTGTAGTATGTAGTTACTGAAGCATTACAGAGACATACGGTAAACTACAACACACTCATTAGAGCCACCTTAATACCACTGGAGAATGGAGCTGTTCATTCATTCAGTGTTTGGCTCAGATTTGGCTTTGTTTCATATTGTTTCATGTTAGCCCTGCATGACAGCTTCAATGCAGGCCTCCCAGAAGGAGATAAGCTTTACAGTATGTGCTACTTGAGCACCTGTGTTCAAGCCCAATTTCAGCTGAATAGGAGCTTGGCTCTCCTCTCTATCTAGTAACCCTCCATGTGCAGCACAGCTCTCCTCTATGGACAGACCCCCAGCCTATTCACCTGCTGGAGCTCTTGGGGCTCCCCTGTCCTCCCCTGTCCCTGGGCTTTGTCTTAAGATAAATAGGTGACATTCTCACAGATAACTCCTAGTCGTCCGGGTATTTGTTGGTGCAGTGACTCGGCCATATAGCTGACATATGGCATGGTATTCTCCATTTTGGGAACAGGACTATTTTGTGCCTGTCCAGCTACGATGGCTCAGTGATTCGCCACCCGCCTGCCCTAATGAAGGATGTCCCTCCAAGTCAGCGGGTGACAGGGTCAGTGGCGTGTCGGCAGGATGCAGGGGCCTCGCCACCACGCCCCACTTTGAAGTCTTGGCAGTGGCCCAGTCACGCCTGTCCACTCTGCTCTCGGCTCAGGGAGGTGACTCGGTGGGACTTCGGCAGCCTCCTTTTAGAGGGGCCTGGTTTGAAGTGAGGGACCCCCTGCTGCACACAGTGAATAGAGAGTTATATACCTTTGCTGACGGCCGTTTGTGCAGTGGCCCGGGGAGAGAGGAGAGAAAAAAAGAATCGCAGGAAGGGGAGAAAAAAATGGGCTCTAGAACTTGGCTGATAGCATTTGCTATTTCCTCTGATTCGGTTCCACTGTATATATTAGCTAGCCTTCATTACAGCCAGAGCCGTGCTTGGGCTATGTTGAATTGTGGCGGCAACAAGTAAAGAGAGAAAAATTGTTCCAGTCAAATATATATTTTTTTGCTTTCAAGGCAATAGAGATGAAATTAATTGATGGTACAGTGTACAGAAACACACAGACAAGTACATCCAGAAAGACTCAAAAGATCCCAACTCTATGTGCTGCGACTTGTACAGTATGTACTTTCAGTGGTTGGTATGTTAACATCACGGACCATGTTACTTCTCACTGCTCCCTGTCCCCTCCAGACATCGCCTTCTGCCGTGGTATAACGTTTCAGACTCTACCAAACCTCTCGGACAATGCTGCCTCGCTTGGCTAACGCATTGTTCACTGTGTGGGAACCTGCTTCCTTTATTAATAAACAGAAGAGACAGCCTTGTCTCTTACACACCCGCCCATTTCACCACTTCTCCGCAGACATAGTAAGACTCTTATGGCATGGGGGAGGAACGAAAGAGCGAGAGAGGAAGAAAGTTGCACACTCTTAAGACTTCAATGGTTCGACCCCCTCCACCTTCTCCTCCTTCACTGCACACACATTTATCTTCTCGGGCTCCTTTTGAACGGGACCGGCCAGAGATTACCACACACAGTATTCACAACTCTGCTTTGTCCGCACACACACACGCACGCACGCACGCACGCACGCACGCACGCACGCACGCACGCACACACACACACACACACACACACACACACACACACACACACACACACACACACACACACACACACACACACACACACACACACACACACACACACACTCAGTTACTTACCTCCCCAGGTAAGTAACCATAAAGCTTTTATCCAAAGCTGTTTACATTTATAGTTAATACTTATTTACAATCACATAATTTTGCTTCCAAAAAAGCAATCAATATATGGTTTAAAAAGTTATGTTTTATGTATACAGTAGCAGTAGAGAACTTTAGGATTTAATTATTGGTTCACTTCAGTTAGTGAGTCATTGTCACAATATTCACTGTTATGTCAGACATCTTGGGAAACTACAGTGTATCAGTCTTCACACTGCTTGAAGCACATAGCTTCTATGACACACACAGTTCTGGCTATTCAAAAGTGACTTATTCAAAGTGCCTTGCTGCAGCAAGGTAAGGGTGATGCCAAGGACCAAGTTCATTAGCAATCCTCTTACCATAACCCATATAATAAAATAGATTTTAGAAATATGCCCCTGAAGGTACAGTTTCATCCATGTAGGGCTTGATTTAATCTGTATTTCTGATTGAGATGGTATATGCAGCGTTTACCATGAATGCAGTCTCCACGAACGCGGGAGAATTGACTTCAAATTTCAATTGCGCCATAGCGCTGAACTTCAGAGATATGGATTGAATCTAGCGCTTTGAAACACATTTTACAGTACTTGTTGGCTTCCACACTGATCAACTAGCAAGAAATCTGTGAAGTCTATGGTCTTATTCAGTGCAGTCATTGTGACCTAGGACACCAGGTAAAGATGGCTGATGCTCCACAGACATCATATGATGTCCGAAAGGGTTGTTGATAACTGAATCGGACATTACATTTATCGATAAGTGTCATACATCGGTGTCATAAAATGTAGCAACACCACTAAAGCTTTGAGAATCCATCCACAGACCATGTCTACTGTGAAAGGCAAAGAGTATTTAAAGTGCCTTCAGAAAGTGTTCATACCCCTTGACTTATTCCACAATGTGTTGTTACAGCCTGAATTCAAAATGGATTACATAGATTTTATTCTTTCACCCATCTACAAACAATATGCCATAATGACAAAGTGAAAACATGATTTTAGGAATCTTTGCACATTTATTGAAAATGAAATGCAGAAATATCTCATTTAAATAAGTATTCACACCCCTGTGTCAATACATGTTAGAATAACCTTTGGCAGTGATTACAGCTGTGTATCTTTCTGGGTAAGTCTCTAAGAGCTTTGCACACCTAGATTGTACAATATTTGCCGATTATTATTTTCAAAATGATTCAATCTCTGTCAAACTAGTTGCTGATCATTGCTAGACAACCATTTTCAAGTGTTGCCATAGATTTTCAAGCAGATTGAAGTCAAAACTGAACATTCACTGTCTTCTTGGTAAGCAACTCCAGTGCTGATTTGGCCTTGTGTTTTAGGTTATTGTCCTGCTGAAAGGTGAATTCATCTCCTAGTGTCTGGTGGACATCTCCCCTCTAGGATTTTGCCTGTGCTTACAGTAGCTCCATTATATTTGTTATTTATCCTGAAAAAAACTCCCCAGTCCTTAACAATTACAAGCATACCCATTACATGATGCGGGGGCGGCAGGTAGCCTAGTGGTTAGAGCGTTGGAAAAAGCAACCAAAAGGTTGCTGGATCGAATCCCTGAGCTGACAAAGCAAAAATCTGTTGTTCTGCGTCTGAGCAAGGCAGTTAACTCACTGTTCCCTGGGTGCTGAAAATGTGGATGTTGATTAAGGCATCCCCCTGGACCTCTCTGATTCAGAGGGGTTGGGTTAGATGTGGAAGACACATTTAAGTTGTCCCACTGACTAGGTCACCCCATGTTTGAACACATGAATTGTGGAACTCAGCAATGTATTGGATTTGCCCCAAACATAACACTTTGTATTCAGGACAAAAAAACAATTGCTTTGCAAAATTTCTTGCAGTATTACTTTAGTGCCTTGTCGCAAACAGGATGCATGTTTTGGAATACTTTTCTTCTGTACAGGCTTCCTTTTTTCTCTGTCAATTAGGTTAGTATTGTGGAGTAACTACAATGTTGTTGATCCATCCTCAGTTTTCTCCTATCACAGCCATTATACTCTGCCCAGAGAGCTCTAGTAGGTGAATAGGCTGGGGGTCTGTCCACAGAGAAGAGCTGTGCTGCACATGGAGGGTTATTAGATAGAGAGGAGAGTCAAGCTCCTATTCAGCTGAAATTGGGCTTGAACACAGGTGCTCAAGTAGCACATAAAGCCGATTATCTCCTTCTGGGAGGCCTGCATCAAGGCTGTAATCTTTGCAGTGACTGGGTGTATTGATACACCATCCAAGGTGTAATTAATAACTTCACCATGTTCAAAGGGATATTCAGTGTTTGCTTTTTTCATTTTTACCCATCTACCAACAGGTGCCCTTCTTTGCAAGGCATTGGAAAACCACCCTGATCTTTGTGGTTGAATCTGTGTTTGAAATTCACTGCTCGACTGAGGGACCTTACAGATAATTGTATATGTGAGGTACAGAGATGAGGTAGTCATTAAAAAATTATGTTAAACACTATTATTGCACACAGAGTGAGTCCATGCAACTTATTATGTGACTTGTTAAGCAAATGTTTACTCCTGAACTTATTTAGGCTTGCCATAACAAAGGGGTTGAATACTTATTGACTCAAGACATTTTAGATTTTCAATTTTAACTAATCAGTACATGTTAAAAGAAACATAATTCCACTTTGACATTATGGGGTATTGTATGTATGCCAGTGACAAACAAAATTGGAATTGAATCTATTTTAAATTCAGGCTGTAACCCAACAAAATGTGGAAAAAGTCAAGGGGTGTGAATATTTTCTGAAGGCATGGTAACTAGACATAATATAGTATAATATAGTATAAGTAACAAGACATCCCATGGCAAGGGAAATGAATATTCCCTCAGAGTTTCAGAAATGACAAAGTAATTTTCGGTCTGCAGCTATGATATAGGTGGCACTATTATGGAATATTGGGTTTGAGGCCATGGTAAATCATTAACATGGCAATGCACCATTTGCCTTTTTTTCCCTGTTCAATGGAAAGTGCTCAGAGGCTGTGAGTCCAATTCGGGAGACTCTATTTCTAGCACTGGAAAGAGCTGTTATCAGCTATTCATAGCCATGCACAAAAAAACACACTCCCACATACCACCAATACCTTGTCACAACACAACTGATTAGCTCAAACGCTTGAAAAAGGAAACAAATTCCACAAATTAACTTTTAACAAGGCCCACCAGTTAATTGAAATGCATTCCAGGTGACTATCTCATGAAGCTGGTTGAGAGAATGCCAAGAGTGTGCAAAGCTGTCATCAAGACTAAGGGTAGCTACTTTGAAGAATCTAAAATATATTTCGATTTGTTTAACACTTTTTTTGGTTACTACATGATTCAATATGTGTTATTTCAATGTAGAAAATAGTAAAAATAAAGAAAACCCTTGAATGAGTAGGTGTGTCCAAACTTTTGGCTGGTTCTGTATATCATACTGATTTAAAAAAATATTATTTAAGTCAGCCAGTCTTTCTGCTAATAACCTTTAAGGCCTAAACATAACCGATGAGTCAGATGATTGAAATAAAATAAGTTGTTGTCTCTTCCAGAAAGGCTTCACCATGAAGGGTTTGATACCAGTATAAATGAAAAATAGAGAAGCTGTGTTGGTGACATCGGGCCATCAATTAAAGCATGATTCATTTTTACAGTTGTCTATAGTACCATAACATCATTAACGTGTACTTAATAAAGGGGCTTTGTGATCTGATCATGTACTTACAGTGGTAACCACCACGTAAGTCTGTCTTCTCCACAGCAACAAACATTAGCCATATCATTAGTGGACTCCTGGTAAGAAGAGATGGAAGAGATACATCACTGTTCTTCATTAATGGGAAATGGACTTATTGTCCCCCTAAACCTTAATGATGCTAATGACTCAACACAATCTTTCTTCTCCTTTAATTATGACTAACGGGGAATTTCCTGAAGATGAAAAGACTTCAATGACACATCTGATTGCCTCGAACAAAGCATTCATTCAGTTACTGTACAGCGTAGATGCAGTAATATTTCGTAGACAGTTTGATATGAAACTGATAACACATCTTATATACTACATATTGGAATTGTATTTCTCCAAATGCAGTGGGGAGAAAGATATAATGTTACATCGCAATGATGTATATATCGATATGTACAATATATTTTTGATGATTGCGATATGTGTTTGTTTTATATACTTCAGTTGAAGGCACAGAGTGTAAGTTGCTAATGATATGAGGATCTGCTCAATGAGTTAAATAGAACATGTCAAATGCAAATGTAGTTTCCATTTCCCCACTAGGAAAAAACAGGTCCGTATGTCTCAGTTCATTGCGAGGCAGTTGTCTCGCCACCCAGCTCCAGCCTTAGTTCCAGATCCTGCCCCAGCCCAGCCAGACAAATCCTGGGTTGGGAAGAGCCATGGCGAAGAGAACCACTGCTTCCTATTATAAATAGCCTGTGCAGAGAATGTATACTGACAGATTAAAACATCTTTGAAGTTTGCCATACATCAGTTGAAAACTCCCATCCTGGTTTTAAAGCTAATAAGCTTAAATCTTCCAGCAGTCAGAGCTGTTCATCCAGAAACATTTTAATCCCAGCTTTGATGATACATTATGTGCTGAAGGAGGGAGAAAAAACCCCCAGTTCTCCTGAAAACTTTAAAGTGACAAGAACGTTCATAGGCTGTGTGCATAGAAAGCCTTCAACAATGGAATTGGAAGAGAGTGGATTCTCCCTTAGCTTAGCACAATGTATTCTCTGATTCTCCATTGTCACAGTCCCCCTCTCAAATTACAGCTCAACCAGACTCCTTAATAGATAACACCAATAACAATATACAAACATGAACATAAACGTTTTCCCCAGCTTTCTGCTCTATAACAGGCTGTAGCTCACTGGAAGATTAGGCTTGTATCAGACAGACAGAGAGAGAGAAGGGTTGAGGTGGTCGGGAGAGAGGGAGAGAGAGAGGGAGAGGGGGAGGGAGAGGGGGAGGGAGAGTGCTTTTCACCTCGGATTCCACTCATTTTCTACCTGAAAAAAAAATGCAGCACCCAGAACTGCAGTCTGGTTTCCATGGCAACAACAGGCTATTATCCTACACTGTCATTCATTATGAAGGGACTTTACTTGACAGTGAGAGGAGGAGAGGAGAGCTGGACAGCGGTTGAGGGGTTATTCTCACACTGTGCCATGGGAGGGAAAAGAAGGAGGGAGGGAACACTTCAACTTGAGAAAAGGAAGATTTACCACACATTTCATACCTCTTAACAGTAGAACCTCATACAAACCAGTTACGGATTGACCGGTCAACTGAGCGGATATCAAACCAAGACATTGATGATTAAACGCAAACAACAAAACAGAATAACTACCGACAAACCTAAACGTTATCAGAGTATCTTCCTATATGGTTGGAAAATACATGTACATATGCAATGCATATTTTCTTTGAAGGGTTGATGTGGTTGTACTGTAAATGTCAAAGTTAAACATCTTCAGTACAACCTCCAATCCCAACATGTTTGAATCTCTGATGTTCTACCGTATTTTTGTTAGCCTATTGTCAACAATCACATGTCCATTGATGTGCCCAATGCTCCACTATAAAACTGGTATATGCCTATCTTTAAATGTGTATTTCAAAAGTCAGATATATAAATCATAATTACATGATCCAAATATGTGCTCTCCACCACTTTTCTTTCATCATATCACAAAGAGGATCTCATTCATATCAAGGTCATGATGTATTTATTGTTTGATATACAGCATTTGGTTTAGCATTTTCAGTCCCTTAAAAATAACACTATGAGAATTCCAGCAGACTAGTTTTGGCAAGGGACAAGTGTATGACGATTCAGGCCCAACATGATTGGCAGAGATTCAAAAGACCTTTTTTGGGGGGCAGGGGGGAAGTTGAATAATATCAAGATACAACACATGGATGGGTGAAAATGTTGCCAAATATGTACAATTCACTAAAAACTGCCAAGTCACTGAGTAGCTTCTGGTTCAGCAGAACGTCACATCCCTCTCCTGTTGCCGTTTGTTAGACCCATAATGCACTGTGTCTGGAACCAAGGTGGAAATGATTATGAAACAGGAAGCAACCATTTCAATTTGAAATGGATAGCTTTGCTTTTTCAGAGTACCCCTCCTTCCCCCGCTACCAACACACACTTGCAAGCACGCACACACCTCCCAACAAAAATTCCTTACCCCAGGACACTTCAACTGGTGACTATTCGGGAGAATATGATAGATTTATTGACGGGACAAACAAACAATAGGCATGAATAGCCTTCATCAGAGCCTTGATGCCAGCTTCGTCAAGCTAACTTACATTGTTAGTTGCAGAATGTTTTACAGTAGTCACATTGCACTTAAAGAACATAATTAAATACATAAAGACATGGACAGCCCATTAAAGGTCAACATAGTAGAACACAATAATAATATACTGTATATTTCTTTCCCATAGTGGAAGCCCACAGCATATGCTGTAGCTGCAATATCATCTTGGCGAAGGGGCGAAAGAGGGGGCTTGGGTGGTGGTGGGCTAGGCAGAAGCAGCTGGAAACATTCTCCTCTCTCCACTCCAAGAGGACAGTGGGTCTGTGAGGAGAAGAGGAGAGGAGGAGGCTTGCACTCCAAGCACCCGCTCAAGAGGCTGCCATGCTGCTTCCTCAAGGTCAATGGGTTTACTCTGGCAGGCTCCTCCAACTCAATGGCATTGTTACAATTTCATTGCAGCAACGGTTTTGTGAGAGAAAGAAAAAATGTTGTATGTAGAATCCAGAAGTGGCTCAGACCAGACGGCTAGGCGGGATGACAATACACTGGATTTCAATGGGAAGATATAGTTTCAAGATATTCATTGAGCGGTGGATGCTGGATGCTCTCTGTGGTGCTGCTTTGGAGGAGTTCAAAAAAGCCATTTTGTGAAATACGGTCCAACGGAATCTATTTCAAACACATTGCTGAGATATAGCTTTCAGGATCATTCAATTCATGTAACTATTCAAGTTCATATAAGATCCTCCTGCAAATACCCTGATGAAGGCATTCACCAAAATGTGTTGCTTTTAACAACAACAACAACAAAAGTTAAGAGTCACTGAATATCAAAATGTATGTGCCGAGACCAAAATGATATACATACATTATATTCAATAACCAGACCACAGCTGTGCTTTCCTGCACCACCGTCCTCATAACGCATATGGAATATGCACTGTCCGGTGGGATATTCACTCAAATGAAAGTAGCACGAACATGAAAAGGTATATAGAGCCAATATTTTTTTTTATCTATCTCCCTCTCCCTATCCCCCTTTCTCTCTCTCTCTCAATATCAAGGACCCATACACACTGAAACTCTCTGCTGCAGAAAGTAGGCCAAAAGCCAATCGAGGGAGAGGGAGACAGAGAGGGAGGGAGAGAAAGAGGGATAAACAGAGAGAAGGAGAAAGAGAGAGAGGAAAGGAGAGAGTATAAAACAAACAATACATCCAACATGTCTGCTGAGGAGAGGAGAAAAAAGTGCTGATTCTTTTTCTAAGACAACCTTTATTTAGAGTAATTACACTGTTTAATACGCACGCCAATACAAAACATATTGTCATCAGAAGGTGTACATCAAGTAAAGCCCTGGGTGCCTTGAAAATGCATTGTGCCAATTTGCACGTGCAGATATTCTTCATCTCTCCAACAAATGAAACCATCAATCAATCATGCTCTGTATTATAGATAGTATTCAAATGTATTTGCTTATATTTGCGTTTCCATCTTCAAAATGTATTTCCTCTTTAAGTGTATCAACCCTCATTTGTCCAGTAAAAGAAAAAGCAGTACATTCTATATTTGTTTGTAGTGTCCTTGTACAAAAATAACACAATTTTTATTAATACTGTTTGAAGGATGTTTCTTGTATTCACTGATAATACTGGAGTAGGTGGACCATTAATAAACTTAGCATTTATAGCTTCTCCTCTTCCATAATCAACTGTTCCAGAAGGGAAACTGCTGGTAACGCTTCACTCAAAGACAACAGGTATAATGCATTAGGAGGGTGCAGTTATAATACCGTATAATGCATTAGGATGCAGTAATTATGCTGTATAATATCAAGATTTCTCTGGCTGTGACCCCACTCTCCAAGGGTGTCTCAGGGGGAGTTGGGATATGCAAAAATCACATTTCCAATTCCCACGTGTATTAATACACATAGGACAAATATAAGCATCCAACAAATAATTATAATTATTGTTATTGGTAACACTTTACTTGACACCTAGCGTCATAACACGTTATGACATGGCCATAACCATGGAATAATATGTCATAACAGCTGACATAACTTGTCATCGCCAGTCATAATATGGTCATAACACTGACATGACACATACAGTATATTTAGACCTGTTATGATATACATTGCATTATTTTATGGATGTTTAGGACACTTATATAAGAGTGTCAATATCCACAAAACCTACCACGGTAGTTATTTTATGGCTGGTTATGACACCTATATAAGAGTGTCAAAACCCACAAAATCTACCACACAAGGCAAAACATTCCATTACACCATAGCCTACTTGTCAACAGTATTTTTATGTCACATAACATTTTCTAAAATTGACCATGATTGGGAGTACCACAGGGCAGCGCACAATTGGCCCAGTGTCGTCCGGGTTTGGCCGGGGTAGGCCGTCATTGTAAATAAGAATTTGCTCTTAACTGACTTTCCTGGTTAAATAAAGGTTAAATAAAGGTTAAATGTAAAAAAAGAAAAAAAGAAATGCAGGAGCAGATTTCAGGAGCAGGACAAGACACCCTCTTTTTGACTGATGACTGACATAAGGGCATGTACGTGATAGGCCTATCTGGCTTATATGATTATGACGGTCATAATGCTTCTTGACAGTGTCATAAAGTGTATTTTCTTTGATCAAGTAAAGTGACACAGTATAGTCATAATGCTTCTTGATGGTGTCATAAAGAGCATTTTCTTAGTCCAAGTAAAGTGATGCAGGATGGTCATAATGCTTCATGACAGTGTCATAAAGTGTCTTTTCTACAAGTTATTTAAAACATGATGATAGAAAACATGACTGTTAAGAATTCATTACAACAACAACAAAGGATTTAAACTTCCTGGCAGGGAAAAAACACTTTTGAATAAATGTGGGTTTTGACACTTTTATGTTGCTGTCATAACCAGCCATAAAATAACGCAATATATATCACAACAGGTAAATAAATGGGTCATGAAAGTGTTATGATGCTAAGTGTCAAGTAAAGTGTTACCTTATAATTAATATCAACACTTGTCATAAGCACCTATCGTCTGCTAATGATCATGACTAAATAACAGTGATTATGAGAATGCTGACTATAGAACAGATATATGCGCCTTATGACACGACACGAGACATACATGCTAACTACAAATAATAAACAAATAATAAATCATTATAGCTGTGAGCTTCAGTAAAATGGCATCAACCAAACCCTCATCGAAGCAGTGAGGCATCATTACAGAGACGCAACATGAGAAGGAAACAAAGATGTCTATTTTCCCATGATGTTTCAGACTAATCCTTTGGTAGACGGCAGAGGACTGAGGACGACACAGCTATGGCCATTGTGTGTCCGAAAGAGCAGCTTCCTGTTTTGTCCCGTCCCTGCGGGGGGTGGGTAAGACACACTCCTCTTATACATAGCTGGCATCTCTTGAAATACAGTATGAGCTGATGTGAATAGCGTGTCCTACACACTGCCATAGGGTACAAAATGTCTGATCTGTGTCCGGGAGACTAATGCTTCCTTCTCCAACAGCCTATTCATGAGCTGTTCAGGGATGAAACGTTTGTTCAGATACAATTGTATACTACAGTGCATATGGTCAGGTTTGTATTCACAATCAGAACACTTGGATATACTTGATCGCCATTGTGTGTTAACTTAAAGGGATAGTTCACATGTTATTCTCCAGCCCTATTACCACTGGTATTATACTGTATTTCTAGTGAAATAACTGATGTCGTCTCATTGATCCATTCCCATTCCTAAGTGTTTCCGTTCCCAAGTCAGACAATGTCAGAATAACGTTAAACAAAAACGACAACAGAAAGACATGTTGCGTAATCTTTATTGTTGGAAAATAGGAACGTTGCAAATGCAATTGTAAATTGTTTTGTTTACATGCAGTACATGATCAATGTGAGATATTTTGAAAAGTATACACGTGAAAGAGAACGACAATCATATCATTGTAAATAGGTGGTTTCCTGTAAGATATATATTTAAAAAACTCCCCCAACATAGAACCTGAGAAACCAAGCCTGGTATGGTATACACTGAGTGTACAAAACATTAGGAACACCTTCCTACTCTTGAGTTGCACCTAATTTTTCCCTCAAATTTTTCCCTCAATTCGTCAGTGCATGGACTCTACAAGATGTCGAAAGCGTTCCACAGGGATGCTGGCCCATGTTGACTCCAATGCTTCCCACAGTTGTGTCAAGTTGGCTGGATGTCCTTTGAGTGGTGCACCATTCTTGATACACAGGAAACTGTTGAACGTGAAAAAACCAGCAGCATTGCAGTTTTTGACATACTCAAACCGGTGTGCCTGGCACCTACTACCATACCCTGTTCAAAGGCACATATTTTGTCTTGCCCATTCACCCTCTGAATGGCACACATATACAATCCATATCTCAATTGTCTCAAAGCTTACAAATCCTTCTTTAACCTGTCTTCTCCCCTTCATCTACACTGATTGAAGTGGATTTAACAAGTGACATCAATAAGGGATCATAGCTTCCACCTGGATTTACCTGGTCAGTCTATGTCATGGAAAGAGCAGGTGTTCCTAATATTTTATACACTCAGTGTAGCAACATCTCATCTAAATCGGTAGGCCTGTCCGATCTCAAAATTATATTAAAACAACATTTTCAACAAGGTTGACTTGATATTTTGGTGTTGTTTTTTCTAGTCTATCTTCATATCTTAAAGTTTAAGTTTAAATGTTATAATGCCCTGTCAATGGGTCATCAATCACTGCAATTTAAATGCAGTTAACCCTTCCCCTAACCCACCAGGGTACAACATAAATTAGGGCTGTCAAACAATTAAAATAATGAATCGACTTAATGGCATCCCTTAATCACCTTTAATCGCAATTTTAGAATTAGCTCAAATTTGGCCCTAAATAAACAATTTTCCAATGCATTGAGTTACAGGCATACTATGTTTTGATTGTATGGGAAAGAAACACAAAATAATCTGCATCAGAATTTTTTTAATGGCACTATAAACAACACAAAAGTCACTGTAACATACAGCTATTAATGCTCCCAATGTTAAAGTAGGCCTACTGCCTCTTGTCAATGTTCTTGAAGTTTAACACTGCCACACAGCACATACACACACTTCAGGCTTCAGGGTATTCAGAGTGGGAGCGTGGGAAATGTGGGGACGCGGTGTCCATGTAGGCTATACGTAGCTATGTGTGTGGAAAACATTTCATCACAGGTAAGACATTTAACTTTAGTATAGTCCTTTTGTTTGTGCTGTTGGTCTTGGCTAGCTTAATGTTCCGGTCGGTAGCTAGCTAGCACTCACTCACTCGCTCAGGTGGCTGCTTGTATCGTCATGAAAAGGGCCTGAGGGAAGCCCTACAATATTACGTTTTTCTAAGTAGTGAGAATGCTCGGGAGCAGGCATTGTTGAAAAGTAATCTTTAGACATGTTGTACTTTTCTTAAATGTAGTTTTGTAATTGACTAAAACAAGCAGACAGCAAGAAAATTACAGTTGGAAAAAGGTCAAGTTTTTGCTGTAAACCAACATGGTAACCACAGGTTGTTTTCCCCACAGGCGGGCAGGGTCACCAAGTGGGGTCACCACATCTAATACCGACTGGGTCTATGGATACAAAGAACAAAGAGCTTTTAAACCTGTCCAACAATTGTATGAATTCCACAGAAGACAATAACAACGGGTCAGCCAGGTCTGAGTTCATATATAATACAGCTATTAGATCTAGCCTAGGCTACTTATCCATTAACTAGTCACAAGCTGCTACTAGAATTGGGATCATTTAGTTAAATCTTTTGACCTGAGAACTACAACAAAAACAGTAGCTAAATGGAATGTATGTCCTGTTCTGATTAAAATCATTGTGGGAAATGAGTTGAATCAAGAGGCTAGTGGATGTTTAAGCACCACAATAGAGACAGACAGCTCTACCGAGACTGACTGCACACAGCGTGCTGTGTGTTGCACTTAAAAGTGTCCGTGCAGAAACACGTGTGCTGAAAAGGATCTGTGCGGTGAAGAAATGGAGATGTGATTAACGGCGTCAAAGAATCAAAGGCATTAAAAATATCACACGTTAACTCGTTATTAATGCGTTAGAGCGGCAGGTAGCCTGATGGTTAAGATCATTGGGCCAGTAACTGAAAGGTTACTGGTTCGAAGCCCTAAACTGACTAGGTGAAAAATCTGTCAATGTGCGCCCTTAAGCAAGGCACTTAACCCTAGTTGCTCTTGATAAGAGCGTCTGCTAAATGACCACAATAACTTAAATATTAACTTTGATAGTCTTGGTAAAAACACCCACACACACCTGTGTAACCTTTATTTAACTAGGCAAGTCAGTTAAGAACAAATTCTTATTTACAATGATGGCCTACCCCGGCCAAACCCGGACGACGCTGGGACAATTGTGCACCTAATATGTGTGAGACAGAGATGTCAAAACCTTGTTCTCACCATTGGCGTGGCATGTGGGATTTCTCTTTAAAGAACTGAGAAAAAGGGCCACTGGCCAACTCTTATTAATTCTGTATGGAAAAACGATGTAACAAAAGCACAGCAGCAGATTAAAAAACAGCCGTACCGATTAACAGCATCATAAGGTACACATTCGTAGCTTACACCTCCATTTTTAACCATTCATAGTAGTAAATAAATAAATACATTTGATTTGATCTGATAGCTAGTTATAATTTACATAAAACATAAATCTTTAAAATGTCATATTTTCTGTAGGTTCACTACAATAACACAGGAGACATTCATCACACATTTTCAGTAATAAACAGCTTTCTTTTTCATCAAAAAGGGGAATTTGGGTATTGTATTTGCTAGGCAAATGATGGTAACACTTTATAATAACGTTAATTTAAAAGCCATTTATAGATAATTTATAAAACACCTGTTAATGATTTGCTGAACATTTGTAGGTCATTGTTACTTTATTAAACAATAGTAAGCTATTCTGACTAAATAACAGCATTTTTTTTGTCTGTATTTTATTTTTTTACAGCATATTATAAATAGTATAATAAGACATTATCCAGACCATCTGACATAAAAAGAAAATGGGACAGTTTGATGAAAAAGCTTTAAATAAAGGTTCAAATCCAGGCATGTCAAATGATTGCGCTAAACAGGACCCTAGGGCTCATTATTCTTATAACAGGTAATGAAGCATTATACCCACTGGCTGTAAGTAAAGTTAGCGTTCATGGTTTATACCCACATGATATGTTTACTAATGGTTAACAAAATACCATAGAATGGTTTTAGAAGCGTTTCTAAACAGACCTTCACATGTATAGTTTACCAGATCAATTGAAGACATTTTGGGAACGATTTCAAAAAGGGCAATTCAGACTGGGTGATAATCTAAACCATGCTTGTTTCTATGATAAAGGATATGGTTTGAGATCGACTTAGTGAAATCCGCAACAGATAAAACAGTTGCTCAGATCATGAATAGAAAGAGTGCTTACACACAAGATAGTGGCTATATTTTGTACAGAAGGGTTATTCTTTGGGATAGCCATAGGGGAATGCACCTGTGTAGATGAATCCAAAGATAAAGCCTATCATAGATTATCCATTAATCACAATAATTACACATGCCCCTCTCAGGGTTAAACCTGAGAGACTGGAGGATGTTGGTTGTGCGTATTTGTCTGTCTGTGTGTTTGTGTCTGTATCTGTGCCTGTGAGAAATAGGAGAGAAAGAAAGAGAACGATGGAGAGAGAGAGGGAGAAAAAGACAAAGAGAGAGAGGAGGGATGCAATCAGTAGACAGAAAGAAAAAGGAAAAGAAAGAAAGAGAAAAAGAGAACAAAGAGAAGGAGAGAAGAGGATCAACCAATCGTTCTCTTGACTCTAAGCAGGGGGATTTCCATGGCTCCTCTCGCTGTTGATAGACCTGACTTGACCGGAATATGTTAAATGAGACACTGTGTGGCTTCAGATGCTGTAAGAGGATGGAAAGCCTTCCCTCTTCCTCCACATCACATTGGAAACAGGCCATATCTGAAATACCACCTTAGTCCCTATATAGATGCACCACTTTTGTCCAGAGCCTTTGGAGTGCACTAGATAGGAAACAGGCTGGACTCTGGCCAAAAGTAGGGGACTGTATGGGGAATAGGGTGCGCTCTAGGTAAAAGTAGTGTGTTATAAAGTGAATAGGGTGCCATGAGGTTAGAGGAGACTGTGGCGACTGTTGGCATACACTGGTGACATATCCCTCTTGGATTAATTTGATTAGTCCTGAGTAGTGATTAATCCACATAGCGTGGTGGGAGTGTTTAATCCTAAAGCTCATTTAACCTGAACAGGGAGGTGCCCTCACAGATGGCCAAGGAGACGACACTGTCTCTCCTACCTGCTCATTATCTAATAAACTAGCTACACAGCTGGGCCGTGTGTGTGTGTGTGTGTGTGTGTGTGTGTGTGTGTGTGTGTGTGTGTGTGTGTGTGTGTGTGTGTGTGTGTGTGTGTGTGTGTGTGTGTGTGTGTGTGAATATGGAGAGGAGAGAGAGAGAGAGAGAGAGAGAGAGAGAGAGAGAGAGAGAGAGAGAGAGAGAGAGAGAGAGAGACAGTGCTGATCTCTCTGTTTGCAGACCATCATGTTTTCTGCTTGTGTACAAAGGCCCCTAATGTAATTAGCCTCCACTTAAAAGGGACGTTAAGAAAGGTTCCCTGCTGTAATTCTTTGAGTTTGGGCTCCAACAGAGTGATTCTAAGTCTGAGCGGTCCTGATTGCAGAGAGTGAGAGAGCACTGTGAGGATACTCTAAGCTGCTGCTGCCAGACAACCCTACTTATTGGTCCATGAAAATTTGAAATGTTCATCCTCAAATCCAGTTACAAGTATGTCAGGATCCAGTCCCCTTCATACCACAAAACTGTACTAGTCATTTGCCACCTTTTGATTGAACTGGTTTCATTGTTCACAGTACTATTCTACTGAGCCATTTACTTTATGTTCATATTCTTATCTTTTATTATTTCTTATTGTTGTTGTATTGTCGAGAAGGAACCTGAAAGTAAGCATTTTGTTGTATACCATGTGTATCCTGTACATACAACTAATAAAACTGGAAACTTGGTACAGCTTATAGTTAGTCACACTTATTCTAGTGCAGTGCAAGGATCCATTTGTGGCTGCCTGCGCCATCTCGTCTCGTTAACCTGTTGTTTCAGCTCTCAGACTACATACAAGTGCTCTACAGCACAGCTCATCAACTCTCCTCACACTATCCGATTATTGATATTTCCAAGCCTATTTCTCCACACTGGCCTGTGCAGAGTCGTGAAGCATGTGTACCAATAGCCTACTAGTAGAACTGCAGCAACCGAAGGGTGTTTCCAGGGAGTGGCGGAAACTGCGGAATGGGGACTGTAAACTCCTGCTGCCGCGTGTTCTGGAGCAAAGATGCTGGCACAAAGGACACTCCTAGCCCAGTACACACTACTCGGTACCAGTATGTTCTGCCCGGTATCATAGGCGTCACCAGGCTAGATGCAAAGGAGCCATCGACATTGTCTGCTCCACCTGAACAGCCCTAGTGCAGAACCCTTTGTTCACGCACACACACACACACACACACACACACACACACACACACACACACACACACGCACGCACGCACGCACGCACGCACGCACGCACGCACGCACGCACGCACACTGACACATACGTACATACAGTACACCCACTGAATGTCCTACTGCCCAGTCCACCTTAAGAAGGCTCAGGCCTGTGTGTGCGCGTGTGCCTGTGTGTGTGCATGCGCACACGCGCATGTCCGCCTACCCCAGTGCAGTGGTAGGGAAGCAACCTGAACAGGCTGGGGCTGTGAGGCTGAGCGAGACACAATCCGACAATGGAGCTGTAGCCAGACAGCTCTGTCTCTCTGCACTGCAACGCTTCAGATCGGGGCGAGACGCCTCAGCGCTGCTGTTTGCTTACCAAGCTGAACAAATAAGACTGTTTGTCACAGGGCTGAGGTGGAGGCTCGAAATAGGTTTCCCTTTTTTATACAAGAAGAGAGCTCTAGCAGCAACAGACAAGCAAAGATTTCCATTAGAAACCCAGTTTAGTCCGTTGAGCGACCCGGAAAAATTCTCAAAGACGAGACAGTTACCTGGACTAGACCTTTACAGTGCAAATCTGCACCTTATAGCGCTATACTCTAACACAGTGTCTTCTGCAAAAATAAGTGCTACATATTACACATTTCACTCTCCCCTCGAACCACACCGAACCATTGTGTGTGAATCGACAATGCGGATTTAAAACATGTTAGACTTTCAATTTTAATAAGCTAGTGGTGAGAATGTCTGACCCAGGGGTGAGCTATGTTAATAAGCTAGTGGTGAGAATGTCTGACCCAGGGGTGAGCTATGTTAATAAGCTAGTGGTGAGAATGGCTGACCCAGGGGTGAGCTATGTTAATAAGCTAGTGGTGAGAATGTCTGACCCAGAGGTGAGCTATGTTAATAAGCTAGTGGTGAGAATGTCTGACCCAGGGGTGAGCTATGTTAATAAGCTAGTGGTGAGAATGTCTGACCCAGAGGTGAGCTATGTTAATAAGCTAGTGGTGAGAATGTCTGACCCAGGGGTGAGCTATGTTAATAAGCTAGTGGTGAGAATGTCTGACCCAGAGGTGAGCTATGTTAATAAGCTAGTGGTGAGAATGTCTGACCCAGGGGTGAGCTATCTGTGCCACATGGTACATGGATGAGACTGCTTGTTACCCAGGGTTGCCCACACTGCAGTGCGCTAGCAGTTAACGACACACACACACACACACACACACACACACACACACACACACACACACACACACACACACACACACACACACACACACACACACACACACACACACACACACACACACACACACACACACACACACACACACACGTCGGCCGGTGTAGGGATATCTGACTGAGGTTTACTGTTCTGGAGCACTAAGTCCTTACGCACACTGTCACACTGGTGAGGAGCCCTGAAAGGGTGCCATTTTACACAGCCAGCACAAAGAGGTTAGCAGTGAGAGGAAGAACGTACTCCGGCAGCGCAGCAATGAGGGGATGGGCCAGTGCAGCAATGAGGGGATGGGCTGAGGCTATCATGGAGTCGCTGTTCTGAAACACAGTTTCTCTACCTTCCAGCATGGCTCACAGAGGGAGGGAGAATCCACAGTGCTTTTATTAGCATGATGCTAGCCTAATCACACCAAGCATTGTTGACAATAGACGATGTTATGAGGACTGTAAAAATGAATGTCTAGTCAAGGGCAGAACGCAAACAAAAGATGTATGTTAGCTGTATGCATGTTAGCCCTGTTGCTATCAGAAGCTGGGTGTGTCGCTGTTCAGCTTGCTGTCCCTAAAGCCAGTACAAACCCAACAAACTTGCAGTTATTTCAAGTCATTTTGCAGATACAGTAGAATTTGCTAGCTGCTCCGTTAAAAAACAACGTTACACTATATCCGATACAGCAGAGCAACAGCATGCAGACTCACACTCAATCAATGTGACATGGTAATAACTGCTAACATACAGGCTCTCTGATATACAAACACCTGCGAACGTACTCTCTCTGCACACAAAGAGCTCTACCTTGTGTGTGTATGCACGGCGAGCGTGTGTGTGCATGAAGACGAGGGTTCCATGAGGTCAAACACAAGTGTACCGAGCTGTTATAGGTTCACGCTCTCCACAGTACTTTGTGCTGCTCTCAAGACAGAATAAAGCATGGACAAAAACAGAAAGAAATACTTTCCCAGTCGCCAGAAGAAAGACAAAGGAATAACAGACCAGCCTGGATCAGTGACTAGTTTAGTTTTTTTGTGGGTCTCAGACACAAGTGCAGGATTGGTAACGTTAGCTTAAATGTTCGCTGAACGTAAGCTCCCCCCTCCATCTTCCACTCCACCACAAAGATTCCTCAGCTGATTTCAACCCACCATTGTGTCACATGACCCTCGAGCCGGCATTCCTTCGACCCCCCCCCCCCCCCCCCATACACTGCCGCCTGATTCCAGCTAACCTTTTTTCACTTTTCTTTCCAGACGATTTCCTTTCTCTGACAATCTAGTGTGTCTACGTACGTTTGACAGTCTGAAACGCCTTTGTCTTGCAGAGAGAGCGACAGACGGGACGACAGCGCACCACTCCCAGCTCCCGAGAGCCTAACCCGTGGACATGAGAGCACAACGTCACAAGTTAGGGTCTCAGGGATTGCGAGAGGCACATTTTATAGTTGTACTATTTCTACTCCCAGACAGACTGTGAGTCGAATGAATCATGCTGGCATGAGAGTACCAAATAGACTAGAAACAAACACACGATATCCATGAAAATAAAGGCTTCCTTCCGTGAGGTATATCTGCAATGCATTCCCCCCTTCTCTGGCTCCCTGTCTGTATAACATACAACAAGTGCAACCATAAGCCAGACACAACATTGACCAATCTCCCCCTCCCCCCTCTGCCTCTCTCTCTCCCTCTGGAGAGACCCCCGCCTCCCACCGACTCTCTCTCTCTCTCCCTCTGGAGAGACCCCCGCCTCCCACCGACTCTCTCTCTCTCTCTCTCCCTATGTCCCTCTCTGTCTCTCTCTGTCTCTCCCCACCCCCCAGGTGAAACAATACAGCCCTTTGAAAAATGCTCCAGGTAAACCCAACGCTAGCCCTCGGTTCCTTAAGCTCCCATGCTCTCTATTCCTAAGCTGCAGCTGCCAGTTATTAAGGGATGGTCAGACAGAAATCATGGATTCAAGCAGCCAGCAGCACACCAACCACTGACTCAAAAAGACTATACAGAATACCCAAGCAAAAGAACACAAAGTTAGTTTATCTGGAAACATTCATGTGGCTCGTTTCATTTCAATATTAGGAGGGCAGAGCGATGATCTGGATATGTGCACGAGGATGGTTGAATATGAATCCACACTGAACCTACCACGACCAGTTTGAGACAGAGAGGTGTAAGGGAGGCAGGCAGTCTAAATCTACAGCCATAAGTTACATAGATCGAGAAAAAAACGAGAGAGCGGCAGGAAAACAGCTTCAATCAACTTACCCAGGTCTGGTTCGTAATGAGGAGGCAGCAGCCCTTGTCCCTTGTTGCAGCCTGCTCGACACACAGAGAAAGAGAGAGAGAGAGAGAAACTAACTCAGGTTTAAACTCATGTCGACAAGGTTTCGGACAAGATCTTGCAGGCTTTACAGACGGTTACAGGATGAAAGTGGCACGAGTGGGGAGCAATGTGTCGGTCGATGACAAGGAGACGAAGCGAACCGACGGACAGATATAAGAAAAGGAGGAGAGAGGATGGGTGGTGAGGCTGATGAAGAAACCACCGTGTACAGACAGAAAGAGAGAGAAAGGGAAATGACTCGGAGAAAACGAGAGGCTACTCCCAGGGGTTTAAGTGAACGGAAAAGTTCAGAATAACAATAAAAAGATGGCGATGGTGATAAAAAGCAGGTATGAAAAAAGGAGAGAGAACAGAGAGTTAGAAGAGAGGATGAGAGTGAGCCCTACCACCGCTTGCAGCCAGGGCCACAGCACCAGTGAAGCATACCAGTCTGTTGGCTCACTGAGAGAGAGGGGGAGAGGAGGAACACACAGGAACACACACACACACACACACACACACACACACACACACACACACACACACACACACACACACATGTTCACTCACTTTGTTTCGCTGCTGTTAACCTATGCCGCCTTTACTCAGTTGTATATCCCTATTTCATATCCAGTTCAGGTTAGAAGAAAATTAACAGTTTGTTGTCGTATATGCCAAAAGAGCCCAAAAATATCCAAACTAATTAAAAGACAAAACGCATCAATGGATGTTGCTGCTCTTCTGCTTCCCTCGCTAACATTGATCAATTTTATTTCACCCCCCTCCCTCTCTCTCTCTTTCTCTCTCTCTCAGTGCAGAACAGAAACACATGCAAAATTGGAAGAAGGGAAAAGAGAAAACTGTGAATCCGAGGTCTCCCGCTCTCGTCTTCATGCATTCCTGCTGAATGGCAGGAGATGAAAAAATACTTTTCCCAAAAAATGTGGAAATATTATCCAATAATTTGCCTGCACAGATGTAATAATTTAAAACAAGAGGCCCACTTCTCTGCTGTATCAGCCGGAGAGACAGATAGAGATAGACAGAAAGAGAGGAGAAGGAGGAGGAGGAGGAGGAGGCTAAGGAGGAGGAGGAGGAGGAGGGGAGGGAGATGAGGAGGGGGAATGAGAAAGTCAGCCGCCTCTCGCTTTTCCACCTTTTCAGTGTTTTATTCAAGTCTGTTTCCCGTCAACAAATTCTCTGTTTTCCTTGATTTTCTTCTTGCATGTATTCCTCTCTGTCTCATACGGTCTCTCTCACTTTCCCTCCCTCTCCGTGTCTCTCTCCTCTCACTGCCTCACTACCTCACACATGCCCGACATCATTAACACTATCCTTCAAAAAGAGAATGAGAGGAGAGAGAGAGCAGGAAGAGAGAGCAGGTCATAGAAACATAGCTACATGATGTGCTTGGCTTATAGAGGCTACATTTAATCTCTACTGGCTCCCCCAGGCTTTGATACGGAGAGCGGAAAGAGAGGGGGAGAGAGCGAGGGAGAGATGATGGGGGAGGGACAAATATAGCTGAGGGGGAGGCTGGCGACGTACAACACAATGTAGGTTCAATTCAACGACGGGGAGAGAAAAAATCCCCGAGACCACACTGCCCTCTTCATTTCTCTCTGCTCACTCTCTCTCTCCATCTTTCCCTCTCTGGGCGCGTCTGCTCCGGCTAACTAATCTCCAATCCTCTTTGACTGCTGTCTCACAGACTGTGCATTGTATTGGCTTCTCCTGTTTGGACTGCAATGAAGGCTCAGTGCCGACGGTTCTCTCTCTTTCTCTCACTTAAAAAAAGCCTGATGCTACCACTTTTACGTTTTCGCTAGCATTTTGAGAGCGCCCGCCGCCGCCCCCCCCACCCCACCGCAGCTATCCTCATTTATCACCATCTTTTCGTCCAGATACAGCCAGCGATCAATGAGCCGCTAATATTAGACTGGCTTTGACAGGCGCCGAGAACACACAGCAAACAGACAAACACACAGCAAACAGACAAAGACATGTACACGCAAAAAAACAAACACGCACGCATACATATGCACGCACACACACGCACACACACACGCACACGCACACACACACACACACACACACTAACAGACAGACAGACAGACAGACAGACAGACAGACAGACAGACAGACAGACAGACAGACAGACAGACAGACAGACAGACAGACAGACAGACAGACAGACAGACAGACAGACAGACAGTGTCTGTACACGGCATGGCTTGATTAATTCATGCAAAAAGGAATAAAACAAGCAGCAAGACAAACAAAAATGCCATTGCACTTGGGAGGCTGACGATTCTTTGGAGTTGATGCAGTGCTCTAATTTAGATTCTTATTAAGATCTTCAGAAATAAATAATGAAGGACGTACAGTATGTCAGCACAGACCCAGATCTGTCAAAGAAACCAGCCTGTGTCATACACAAACACAATCCAATGTAGCACAACACGGTAACGCAATATTGTGTAGGTAGGTGTCTGAAACAGAGTAGGCTCCATGTGGTGAGTGTGATTGACATGTGTCACTCAGGCTGACAAGCACAGGAGGACAGTATCCTGTCAAAGCAGTAAAGAGGGCACTTCTATTTGTTGTGGAAGTCTTTATTCATAAATGCTTAAGAAAGGTGCATTCTGTACAGAGGCAGTCACAGTTAAACACTAACAGATGTGTAACATACAGTAACATACCGTCAGTCAGGTTTATAGATGCTGGAAACAGCACTTCTGGAAATGGTACTTTATATTTCTATGAGGACTAAGAGCAGGCAGGGTAAAGGGAAGGAGGAACGAAAAATATCATTTTATTTAACTTGGCAGTCAAGAACAAATTCTTATTTTCAATGACGGCCTAGGAACAGTGGGTTAACTGCCTTGTTCAGGGGCAGAACGTCAGATTTGTACCTTATCAGCTTGGGGATTCGATCTTCCAACCTTTCAGGTTATTAGTCCAACACTCTAACCACTACTTGCCACCCCATTCATACAGTAGGGTGAACATTCACTATTGAAAAATCTGCAGGGAAGTTGAAATTGATAAAAGCAATGCTATAAAGACAAGTTGGATATTAAATAGACAACTAAGCACATCCCTATCAAATCCTACAAATAAATAATATGGTTGGCATGAGCACATCCCGGAGGTATTTTCAGTGATTGTCTAAGTCTGTTACTGAACTGTGTGACAACATTCATTCAAATACTAATTCATAAATCCATGATTCGGGTATAAGTAAGAGATCTTTGTAGATCTGTTGGTCTACTGTAGTCTACAATGTAGTAGCTTGCCTTGACAACACTTTACACTTTTACAAGTCTTCAACATAGCTACGATAGAATTGAACCATTGTACATGCCTTAAAACATAATCCGTTCGAGAACAGAGTATGGTGATAACCAATGTGTTGAAAAGACATTTGATTATCAAAAGAGAAAATGGATTGAGTGCACAGACGTGCCTTGGAGTGGAGGTCCTGGGCTGAAACACTTGTTTTTATGTCACATCTCTTTTCCTTTGGCTATGATTAGCAGCGGTGAGAACGGCGGCGAGAGAGCAACCCTCTGTGCTCTGGACCCTCTCACACACACACACACAGATCTGGTTTGGATTAGTGCATCAAGGCTGAGATTACACAGCACACAGGCCATGACAGCCACCCCCAAAACACACAAACACACACACACACACACACACACACACACACACACACACACACACACACATTCACATAGGCACACACACACACACACAAAGGCACGCACAGACACACAGTCACACACACGCTGGTGCACATGTTGGCATGCATGTACGGACATGCTCACGTGTGCACGCGCACACACACTCACAGATAAGTAAGACACACACACACACTATACTGAGCATTTAGGATAAATCTGAACCTTGAGATGCAGTCTCATTGTTCTCTTTATTTGCCCAGCAGTCACTGTCTAAACCTGTATCCAACTGTCTGACAGCACAGTGGTTTGACCAACAGGGGGCAGCCTTTTGTTCTATTACAACAACCAATAACTGCATCCTCCAAACCCTGAATTGGGAGACAGGGAGGGAGATGGCTTGCAGGCTTCAACAGATTGTATATACAGTACATGGATTTTGTTATAACTTTCAAAGGAATAGTAAATATTATAGTGCAGCTTCTCTCACACATTCTTAGAAGGCGATAGTCTCCACGGCAGGTTTCTTACAGACCTATATATTCTCACATACAGTAATCTCCTCCAAAAGGATAGTAAGGAGAGGAAATAACAAATAATTCCATGAATATATGAAATAATGACACCACTTTTATCTAAAATCCAAAAGGTCGATGTCACATTTGTCTCTATCAATTCTCTTTGGAACCGCATATTTAGTTTTGCATTAATGTGTTAGGTAAATATGGCATAGTACTTTCATTTATGGGTAGTGATGACGTTAAAGGTCCATCATAACTCTCAGACCGGAGTGTATTAGCAGTAGAGCAAGCCTGGTCTCAACAAAGCTGTGCATGCTTGGCTTTCCATCACAGCTGAATTGTAAATGTTTATTATACAGTTTATGCATAGATTTGTGATGAGCGGCTCACACACACACACGTCTATATTACCAGTGGTACCAGCATCATTCTTAACAGTTTTTGGTTATTGTTTAGTCAGGTGTACTGGAGCATTCCTGTTGACTGTGTTGCTCATCTATGGTACCTCTCAGAGAGTTGACATGTATGAAAATATGTGGAAGAGGAGATGATAGCACATCTAAACGCACTGTCACTTTCACGTTTCTTACAGTAATAACAAAAAAAAACGATGAAATAATGTTAAAAAACGGATTGCAACCTCAACTGGAACTCTTCTAGAGTCTACTAGTTAGTCATTTAGTTAGTCATTTCTTAGACAGATCGGATCTCTGAGCCCTGTGACTAGACAGACGATAGAGATATTCAAGACGCTCAATGGAATAAGATGAATTATCAAGAATCTTCCATTTCTTGACCGTCCACTCCTGGCGGCTATATCAAGCAGTCTTAGACAGACCTCATGAAGTCATTATGGTTCAACTAAAACAGTTGGTAAGGCTTTACATGAAGGTATCCTATTTAAAGGGTTTATAATTCGTTTATAGAATGCTCAGTTTGCCAGAGTGCTTCGGCTAGCACATCACTGCTTGTCTCAGCTATACCATAAATCACGATTATACAAGTTCAACCAAGTTATAATGGTTTATTACTGATTCATAAACTCTCTTTAAAGAATTCCTTCACCATTAATAAACTATGAATAAACTTTACAAAACCTTTATAAACTCTTCATAAATAAAGTGAGACCAATACTAGGGCACTTTTTAAAGAAAACCTGGGTAACAAGAGGAAACTTCCAAACTTGTTGAATTGAGCACTCCTTCGCTCCCCCCCCCCCCCTTGTTGAATTGAGCACTCCTTCGCTCCCCCCCCCCCTTGTTGAATTGAGCACTCCTTCGCTCCCCCCCCCCTTGTTGAATTGAGCACTCCTTCGCTCCCCCCCCCCTTGTTGAATTGAGCACTCCTTCGCTCCCCCCCCCCCTTGTTGAATTGAGCACTCCTTCGCTCCCCCCCCCCTTGTTGAATTGAGCACTCCTTCGCTCCCCCCCCCCTTGTTGAATTGAGCACTCCTTCGCTCCCCCCCCCCTTGTTGAATTGAGCACTCCTTCGCTCCCCCCCCCCTTGTTGAATTGAGCACTCCTTCGCTCCCCCCCCCCCTTGTTGAATTGAGCACTCCTTCGCTCCCCCCCCCTTGTTGAATTGAGCACTCCTTCGCTCCCCCCCCCCCTTGTTGAATTGAGCACTCCTTCGCTCCCCCCCCCTTGTTGAATTGAGCACTCCTTCGCTCCCCCCCCCCTTGTTGAATTGAGCACTCCTTCGCTCCCCCCCCCCCTTGTTGAATTGAGCACTCCTTCGCTCCCCCCCCCTTGTTGAATTGAGCACTCCTTCGCTCCCCCCCCCCTTGTTGAATTGAGCACTCCTTCGCTCCCCCCCCCTTGTTGAATTGAGCACTCCTTCGCTCCCCCCCCCCCTTGTTGAATTGAGCACTCCTTCGCTCCCCCCCCCCCTTGTTGAATTGAGCACTCCTTCGCTCCCCCCCCCCTTGTTGAATTGAGCACTCCTTCGCTCCCCCCCCCCCCTTGTTGAATTGAGCACTCCTTCGCTCCCCCCCCCCCCTTGTTGAATTGAGCACTCCTTCGCTCTACCCCCCACCTCTTGTTGAATTGAGCACTCCTTCGCCCCCCCCCCCCTTGTTGAATTGAGCACTCCTTCGCTCCCCCCCCCCCACCTCTTGTTGAATTGAGCACTCCTTCGCTCCCCCCCCCCCCCTTGTTGAAATGAGCACTCCTTCGCTCCCCCCCCCACCTCTTGTTGAATTGAGCACTCCTTCGCTCCCCCCCCCCCACCTCTTGTTGAATTGAGCACTCCTTCGCTCCCCCCCCCCCCCTTGTTGAATTGAGCACTCCTTCGCTCCCCCCCCCACCTCTTGTTGAATTGAGCACTCCTTCGCTCCCCCCCCCCCTCTCTCTTTCTCTCAACCCGACCTCTCAGTTTGAGGTTTGGAGATGCAGAGTCATCAGGTAGTTGGCTCCTTGCAGTAGGCTGAGAGTTGTGCATACCACAGGGAAAGCTAGGAGGCTGTACAGTTATCTCCCGGGGTGTAATTCTCAACTATACAACCTACTACCTCAGCCTGGGAGCAAGCAGTACCGCAGTCCTGGGGTCACTGGGTAGCAAGGGTCTTTGGGACAGCGATGACAGTGAGTTGCAAATTGTGTTTCCAATGGATCAGTGGGTTAGAGCATGGTGCTGCTGGCAATGCCAGGGCTGTGGGTTCCATTCACGCACAGATCACAATATCATGTACTAAATGTAGCCTACTGGGTCACTGTCAACTGCTGCTTTGGATAAAAGCATCTGCAAACGAATCTGCTAAATTGCCAATATTTAAATTGAGTAGAGGAGAGACATTCCACCATACCTAATAGCCTTTTAGTGCCTGGAACGGTATAGTATTGAAGAACGATCTTTAGATACTATCTGACATACCTGTCTCATTACAAAGACATTAAAAACTATGCAGTCCTATTGGTTAACACTAATATCCATGGATTCAAGAGTGCAACAGTGGGGTGAAGGTCAGCTGCATGGGCCACACAGACAGAGACCTATAGAATCAAGCTTGTGAGGTCAGTTAGCACAAGTTCGGATCTACGGGTTTGTGGCTGTGGGCAGGTTTCTTCCATCCGTACGTTGGGTTCATCTACTGTAAGGAGTCAAGAGTATACAATACCTAATAACATGATGAAACCCCTTATTATATATTCTCACAGATAAGCTTGATATGGTGACTAATTGTATCCACAAGGAGTAAATCTAATCATATACCTTGAGGCAATAAGAATAATAACACAAGTTAACAGATTCATCTATTAATGGCAAAAGGTGATATGCAAATTGTTTTATCATCCAGTTTTTTATGTATTTAATGCTGATCAGTGCTCAGTGTATTCCCCCAAAATATGACAGATTTTTTTTATTAACTACTTTTTAACATAATCTTGCAGCGGTGTCATGGAAATTACAATAAATTATATTTGCAGTTGTTAGGAATGAGTGCTGAACTGAAAAGATATATGCACAGGAATTGACAGTACCCTTTTCTGCTATGAATAGATTATCAAAGCACTCCAAACCACTAATTCAGAAATAGATACTTTACGCAAAATGAAAAACATGACCGTTGTTCTAACTCAATCCGATAAAACATAATTCAGTTTTCTTCTTCAACTGCAAGCACGCAGATCAGTATTATCCCTAAATCTGATCCCAGATAGCACTAAGGCTTACAGTCATTGATTGTAAATCTGTTTTTATCACCTGTTTGGAAAAGTCCAACTCCTCAAAAATCCACTCCCTCTTTGCTGTAAACTGTTTTACTAGTTTATATTTCTAGCCATATATTCTAATTGTCTGTTTTCATACAACACTAAAACCTGAAGAGAACATGTACATAAGATAACTACAACTCAGACTAATTGTTCAAACAAGTATTTGGGCATAGATGTACTCTCAAATAATTGTTCAGTACAGTATCTTCCCAGAAAATCATGTCTAATCTAGCAATCAAAGTAACTCAATTAAATTGTATTGACTGCAATAAAACATATAAAACAACAGAGTAACACATCTCTCGTGAGCACTGAAGATTTACTACAAATACATTGCTTTTACTCCAAACAATAAAATATCTAATCAAACTGGACACTCCCAATCTAATATAAGCTATAAAATCTGCAGATTTGAGTTGTCCCCATCCTACATGGGCAGAGAATGAATGTAGTAAATCAACTAATTTGTAAAGAAAAAATATATTTTTTAAAGTTTTACTTGACAAGTTGTTGTGATTGTGAACAAGGTTGTGTTTCATAATAATTTCCATCATTTGGAGATAATTAATGTTACCTTCCTCGGTGTATAGTTGTTAACGGAACTAAGTGGAGGAAGACAAAAGATTATTGCTGCAATCGAAAAACACCTTTAAAGAGGTACTGCTGTTTGTGTTTTATTAACATTATACTTCAAAAAGACGGCTAAACTGCAGGCATCTCCAATATCCATATTTATGATATTTCATTGCTTGTTTTTTCGATCTTGAGTCCCACAAACCAGTCTGCTGTTTATTTTACTGGCCTGCTCACAACAGTGAGAGCACATCCCCAGGAAAGAGTTATTCATTAAATCACACGAACACTACAAAGCTTAAGACTAAAATGCCTCACCCCAGGTGTATCAGTGTGTTGACCAATGTGTCTACCTCCTACACAAATCACATTGAAGAAATATACTGTAAGCGTTGCTAGTATTTAGTTAACAAACCGAAAGAAAAATTCTTCAAGTTGCAATGTGGATTGAATAGACTTCAATGGATCGAATGGAATTGCATGCTTCATGTCATTCTTTGATTTCTACCGTTCTGAGGTTGTTAAGATAATTCATCCACCTCTTCATAGATACAAACATAATATGTAAAATAATTGTGATTGATCAAAATGAAGATGTATGATAGATATTTTAGCAGATAACCCTGTATGGGTTACTGTGAAGTGACAAGTGGCCTAAAAAAGAAGAAAACATAATCAAATTGAACTTTCAGAGCCCAAAGTTGGTTTCCTCCTTGTTTCCCTCAACTTGAGTTGAAATCAACAGATTTGACTTTGAAGCTGCTGCCTAGTTCCTCAAATTATGTTAGTGGGGCTGTGCCAAGAAGTTAAAAGACACCTTGAGAATAGTGGGACAAAAGGGGCAGCGGGGGCCAACCACACCCTAGAAGCCCTAGCATCAGACCCAGTGGAGCAGAGCCCCTCGCCCCTGCATGGGGGTGGAGAGGTTAAATGCACCAGGGTGCTACCGTGAACACACTCTCAGAGAGACAGAACAGAGCACAGAGCCAGAGATCACTACAGCCACCACCACCGCCACCACCGTCGCTCAACAGCAAGCAAACACAACAACACGGAGAAAATCTGAAATGCAGGGAGATTAAAAGAGAGGTAGGTACGCGACATGTCATTAGTGCCTCGTAATGCCTAGAAATGCAAACAAAACGCACAGCCAGGAACTGTAGGTACAGGTAGGCCCTATCGCTGCACTGAAAAGTGTAAACAGCACACAAAGAGAAAGTTATATCGACGGTTGAAACTGAGGTTGGAGAAACTATTAGAGAGAGAGCTGGAAGACGAGGAAGAAGCACCAGCGAGCTTGAAAGCAGGTTAATAATGACTTACCGATTGTCTTTTTATTGTTTCCAAATGTTTTCTCTCTCTACTCAGGGTGCCTACAGCACTTGGCAGAAGGTCCACTGTGGCCCACAAGGAAACAAAACACAAACATGCAACTAACGAACCCATCAAAAAGGCAATAGAAAAGAGAGAAACAGTGAGACAAAGAAAAATAGGCAGAGAGAGAGGAAGGAAGAGGAAGGAAAGGAAAGCTGACAGAGAGAACTAAAAGACAAAAAAAATAATGAAATAGAAAGACAGATTTCCGTGTTTATAAGAGTTCGATTTTCATCATGATAATGAAACGACAAATAAGAAATAACTAATATTTTCAGGCAGTAAAACTTCTGTACTCTACTAACCGGGTGCCTGCTTAACGGCCAAATGACAGGCAACATCTGTTTGTAAGAAAGCCAAGATCGACTCTTAAAAAAATTGTCTTGATTCTCTCTCTTTCACTCTCTCTCTATCTCTCTCTCTCTCGCTCTCTATTGCTCTCTTTCACTGACTCACTCTGTTGAATAAAAGCGAAAGAAAGAAGAGACTGTGGAAATTCGGCGAAAGGGAAAATGGAGTTGTGCACCAGCCCCTTCACCCCTTTAACCTCGCCCCTTCCGTTAACGCTTCTCTTCCCCAGCTGGAGAGAGAGAGTCCAGGTACACCACAGTCCTCCTACTGCTAGCTCTCTCCTCCCCACACATACACCTCTGCCGTTCCCCACACCTCCCAACAAACACACACACAAGCATGGACACTCACACAACCACACAAGCATAAGCATACACACACACACACACACACACACACACACACACACACACGTGTGCACACACACTTCTTGGAAGACTTCCTTGCACCAAAAATAAATACCCAATCTGCAGCTTGCCTAGGCCCTGGACTTATAGAAAATAAGAAGTCATTTTGGGAGCTTGGCACACACTACCGATAGCTATTGACCATGACGTGAATAAATATAGCACTGAGCAATGCACACGCATATAAATCACTAGCGACAAACCCAAAATAAGCCGTCAGGAAAAACAATGATGGCATAAAGTATTAGTTGCTCTGTACTGTTATAGAGGGCGGGCTATCACTATCAGTGTTCAGACAACACACACACACACACACACACACACACACACACACACACACACACACACACACACACACACACACACACACACACACACACACACACACACACACACACACACACACACACAGCAGTTAAGTGACTGGGGTAACATTTAACTGCCGGTATAATGCTTGTTAACTTGTTATTAGCATGTATGAGACTTTAACATGTTATAACAGGCTTATAATGTCTGTCTATGTATCCACATTTCTACAATGGCTGGTATTTAGTGAGGATCATTATGAGATGATAATAAGACACTAAGGGGGTCATGTATGCTTATAACAAGTCTTATAATGCATTACAACCATTACAACCACATCGTCATTTGTTATACCTGTAGGCGTAAAATAAAGTGTTACCAACTGTGGGAACTGACTTCTCTGAATCCTAGTCTCCACTTCCCCTTCAATAACCTGAGGCTGACACCCTGACATGGGCATAACCCCGGGCTGTCAGATAGAGGGGATTCCTGGAGGGGATTCACACACAGCCAGCAAATAGAGCACAACAACCACATAGATCCACAAACGACTCATTCCTAATTCTATGACAACAACAGAACACACTGAAGGATACCCATTAAAAACAAACGTGAACCAACGACCAGCATTCACAGTGCTCTGCATGCTTAATTCTAATGAAGGGTGGGGGGAAACGTTGTTACATGTGCATTGAAATAAATAAGCGCTGAGTGCATGCAGCCTATGAGTGTTCATTTACTGTAAGAAGACACTGTGTCTCACCCTTTACAAATTTTCTCACTCTCCCTCTTCTCCCCCTCTCTCTCTCTGATATTCCACTCACGCACTACTGCGGCAGCCCTCCACCAATGCCTTGCATTAATCCACACCTCAGCCAGCCCAGTCGCTCAGTCTCTACTCTTCCACAACGCACAGCAGTGGCAAAAGTTTTCCAAGCCACAATCGCTCACCCCAGAGACGTGAATTAGCATGAGTTGGTATTGATTAGTATAGTCTAAAATTCTTCTCATGAGTTTATGATTGTTATCTGGGATTGTGATAAACGTCTGAGGAATGTGTCCGTCTGGCATTGGGACAGGACACCACTAAGAGGATCATCGGACCCCAGCCAAGCTGGAGAGGGCCATATGAGCCAATGTATGGAAGGATGCATAGGGATGAAGAGTGCTTTTGTTCTCCAGTGACACTGTGAGATCTGTTTCATCTACATCTACACGGCTGTCTGTCTGTCCAGCCCTGTGACACACAGGCCCAAAGAGCCAGAGGCAGACCCACACCCAAACCCATAAATCCAGAACCAGACCCAGGATCCCAACCTCCCTTCCCTCTCCTGCCTTTTCTACAGGGAGTCAGTCAGTCAGTCAGCTTTCCCTCCCTCCCTCCCTCCCTCCCTCCCTCCCTCCCTCCCTCCCTCCCTCCCTCCCTCCCTCCCTCCCTCCCTCCCTCCCTCCCTCCCTCCCTCACCTCATCTGTCTCCTTACCGCTCCCACTTTTCTCCCTCCCTTCCTCGTTCTTCCCCACCCCTCCCTCTCTCTCCGTGTCCCTGGATGACCTGGCCCAAATGAGCGTCAGTGCCCAGTGGGAGAGGGCACAGCTGGTGTTGCGAGCGATTGCCACCGCCGACAGTCTGTCCTTTCACAGCCCTCCCTCTCTACTTAGCAAGCCCGGCATTAGCTGTAGTTGCTAGTCAGGGGAGAGAGAAAAAAACACTCACTGGCAACAGATGTTGTCGGCCATATTAGCTAGCTGCTAGGACCTATATCTAGGAGGAGGATGAGGAGGAGGAAGAAGGGAGGGGGAGGAGGAGACAGACAGTAATGTAAAGTGTCAGTTCTGTCCAATCACAGATGAGGTGCTTGATAACATCAGGAAGTGGGTTGACTGCTATAGTAACCCCAATATGGATTGACAGGTACAGTAGCAGTGGGCAACTGTAATGACTTTCAGGTGTGTGTGTACAGCAACACAACATAAATGCATCATGCCAATAAAGTGAACCTGCACATGAGTCAAGGGCCAAAATAAATATTTGAAGATGGTGAACATAAGCGGATAGCAAATTCCATTTATACGTGGCAATCGTCATCAGCTGTCACAAATAGTGTCGGCAATATAATGTATTAGCAACAGTTATTTGGAAAATTGGAAAAAAGGCTTTAATTGTCACACCGAAACTGTCAATACCAAAACAAAGTTGTATTTTGTTGTGGTAGTGACACCATTTTGGTAATGACACAAACTGCTGTCCCACATATTGCATGACAGCCCCTGATTGACACATCAACATGATGAAGAGATGCGTGAATTTACATTGAAATCAAACAGACTAATTCCATTCCGTTTTTTCAGAGAAAGCATCCATGCTTTTGGCAAGAGAGAAGGAAAATTGGAAAGGAAATCAATACTGGCAGACAAGGGAGGTTCCTTTCTTTCCTTACTGAACATCAGATTTTGTAGAAAAATAAAAATTCAGTATGCCCTAAAGAAACGAAAAGACAAACAGTTCAAGCTGTTGGGATTAGAGCACCAGAACACACACAACGTCTTACTGTAGTCTTTTTATTTCTCTCTAATTCATTCTTCATCGCTCCTGCATAACAACCCTCTCTACCCCGAACAGGCTTGATTTTAACTATGCACAGCCCTTTTCCCACCTCCTCCCTTTTTCTCTCTGCCCTTCTTCATTCCTCTCTCTCTCTCTCTCTCTCTCTCTCTCTCTCTCTCTCTCTCATTTACAAATCCTCTTGTGAAGGACAGCCCAAGTGAGCTCCATGGCAACCTGGCGCGCTGCCATCTCATTACACTGCCAATTGATTTTGGTCTACCGCCACACTGCTGTCCCCTGCCAGCACACTTCCCATCATGCACCTGATAGCCACTGTCTGGGTGCTAAGCAGGTTTGAAGACAAGAGAACATGAGAAACCGGAGCTCAATCAAATGTGCAATCAGAAACGATATGCAGTTGGTTCCTGAGCCACGGCAAAGTAAATGGTAAAATATATGTTAGATGGTGTGCGATGGTACATTGTAATATCTTACAATGATAAATGATCCTGACTAAATAACAGCTGTTAGTGGATGTTACAAAGTAGAACCACATTGACAAAAAAATGCAGTATTTTAATGCCATGGAAAGATATGATATGCTACATTCCCATTATTTTACTGTACATTATGGAATTATTGTATCTGTCCATGAGAATAACTTGCTGCTTGGCACATTTTTCATGTAAAAACCCTCATTATGAGCCCTTACCCTATCAAGTATTTCTCTTTCATCCCTCCAAAAACCTTTCTAATCAAGCACTGAAATTCATACTTGTCTATAGCCGTGCCAGAAATTCCTCTTCGAGGTCTGAATAGCAAAAAGAGTTTGCAAGATGTGGCTACAGTATAGCACAAGTCCATCATTACAAGACGGGAGGCCTTTGACAAACCAAACAATGAGGGAAAAAAAGTAACACATGGAGAACTCGTTTCATAATGGACTTCACATGCTCCGGGGTTGTTTCGGAACACAAAGACAGCACACATCTGGCGCACACGGGACAGGGGGGAAGCCAGCAGGGAAGATAGGGAGAATGGGACCAAAGAGGTTCCAGCTGAGCTAGATTATCATTCTCAGGGCAGCCAGGTGGCTCTGCAGCCACCACACTGGAACTCAATACCACACAGGAGGGCCCTGGGCCCCAACCCCAGCCCCCAACTCCGGCCCCTGATCAACGGAGCATCTTCCAAAAAGTAGCCAATTAGGTAAAAATGTGAAATGCAGGAACCCATCAGTGTGTGTGCGCACATGTGTGCCTCTGTGTGTGTGCTTGACCAAATACAAATAACTGCCCTAGAAATTTCTAGAAATGCTGTGGTCCAAGCCTTTGAGGACAGCTTGCAGGTGGGGATTTATTGATCAAACTATACTTACCATAACTTCCAGTTGTCACATGTGCTCCCTCTCTGGCCTCTAGGTCACCAGGCTGCTCGTTATGGCGCACACCTGTCACAATCGTTACGCACACCTGCGCGTCATCAGACTCACCTGGACTCCATCACCTCCCTGATTACCTTCCCTACATATGCCACTCCCTTTGGTTCCTTCCCCAGGTGTTATTGTTTCTGTTCCTGTGTCATGTCTGTGCATTGTTCGTGTTTCTTATTTTGTATTATGTTGTTTTTTTATTTTAAACACTGACTTCCTGAACTTGCTTCCCGACTCTCAGCGCAAATTCGTTACACCAGTAGACTACGGAAGAGAAAATGATGAGTAAAAGTGTCAAATTCTGATTATTGGAAGTAGAGCCCGACCGATATCGGACGACATTGACCTTCACCAATATTATCGGTCGATATTGGCCTTTTACCGCTATATCGATAACTCCACTGTTATTCAGTGAATAGAATGAAAAAAGGGAATCTCATGCTGATCTGAATATTTGAGGCCATTCTCATGATGTGTCATTAATGTCACAATGTATGAAATCAACATTTGAAGCATAGTTAGTGGACAATTGCTCTTTTGGATGGCAACTAGTGAAAATTCAGTGTGGAAAAGGCCACTTTTTAATTTCCGTGCTGTAAAACAGTATATTGGCAAATATATCGGTACGTTTTGTCCCACCCAAAAATCGTCATTGGTATCAAACCAAAATGAACATATCGGTCGGGGTCTAATTGGAAGGCCTTATAGTTTGTCAGCAAGTACTAAACCCAAAGGAAACTGGCTCTAGCCATTTTGGTTCCCGAAAAATCACTACAGAGCTTTCAACTATTTCTTGGAGCACATACTGTAGATGTTGTTGAAGACAATTTAGATTGTCTATAGAAAACACCCATCCACTGCTATTCTCTCTTCCGGGATGCCTACAAGCCCCTTCCGGGATGCCTACAAGTAGGTTGAGAGTGCAGACAGGCAAGGCGAAACAGGAATGGCATGCACTGATGTGCAAAGGAAGTGGAACTCAGGTATCAGGAAGAATGTAGGGCTGAGGAAGGCGAAACATATTCATTTTAAACACCACCGACCCCACCACACATATCCAGGCCCATCAACGTCATCACAGAATGATTCCACAACCTCCCCCTGACTTTTTAGGAACCATGCAGAGTTCACAAGCCACATCAACTCCTCGGTAATGGCCCCACTATTTCAGCTCCAGACAAATGGTCTTCTTCAGCTAAGTTACAGAGCAGATGTAGACAGCAGCAGTAAGGCAGGCCCAAGCAAATATGATTCAGCCTACACGAACACACTGTGTCACACTGAACACAGCACAACACTAACCTGTAGGAAGTGCACAATGTTTTATGAGGCCTACATCAAATGATCCCCCGTACAAGCAGCTACATTGATGGAAGAAACCAAAATCCAAAGTGCTTCACAGCTACGGCATGATGCTAGGAAGCTGCATCTAACAGCCAGCACAGCGAAACGAGTCCCCAAACGAAACACCAGAGATCCCAAAATGAGCATTTGTACCCAACCTTCACTAGCAAAACAACAACAAAGCACGGCAAAGAAAATGAGGTCAATGTCATCACACTCCTGGAGAGCAGAGGGCATGTTGTGGAGAACAGAGGCCTGGTGGTGCACCCTGACCATCCTTGGTTGGGAGCCAGCCCAGATGGTATCCTTGATGCAACACAGCTCATTGAGATCAAGTGCCCCTTTAAGAGTTCCACGTCTCTGACAGAATTTCTGAGTCGGCCAAATGGTGACATCAAAAGCTTGGATGATGGACAGTATCTAATTCGTCTCAATGGAAAAGATGGATACTACCTTCAGGTGGGTAAAAATGTTTTCAAGAAAATTGATTATTAGCTGTATTATTACAAGTATTGAACATTGTATTGTAAACTCAAACTAATCAGAATATTGTGGCAATGTGCTTTCTTATTCCTTCTTTCAGAAACAAGTGACCATGATGTGCCTGAGCCTACAGAGCTGCAAGCTGGTCATCTGGACACCAAGCGAGCACATAGAAGTGGACATTCCATTTGATAAAGACTACACAGATGCACATGTGCAACAGCTGAAGAAGTTGTGTCTATTTGCTAGAAATTAGCTCTCCTCTCAGATTTACAAGAGCTGTACACATTTGAAGTATGTTGTCAATTTTAGGGAACAAACTATTAGGCACAGTTTGTGAGATAATCTTGTACACATTAAGACGCCTTATTGCTCCTTCCACATGAATACAGACATTAGCAATGCGTCGTGTGCGAGTGACCTGCTCATTTGTCAACTGGCATTGCTTGAGTGTAAATGCTGGTAAGACCAAGCGTACATTCCGTTCCTCTAGCAAGTCCCTAATTGTGAATCCACGGTCCCCCATCACCTCATCTCCAGCACGCAAATGGTCGAGAAACCATGAGTTCTGTGTTATGAACCTATCGCTACATTTCCCACCATAAGCCTCTGAAATGAACACAACCATTCCTGATGGACCAGTTGCTACTAGATATTTTACAGTATTACTGGCATAGTAGTGACTGTGAGATTCAGTTCTTGAGTCCAGATTTTTAGTCTTTTGCAAAATACTTTCTGTGCAGTCAATAAAACAATTTGTGTTTGAAAAAGTCTCCCGAAAAACCTGTGGCATAGTAGCCTTAATCGTCTCACGAGGCAGCCATGGAATGAGATCCTTGGTGTGCTCAGCAATCTATCCAGGATTTCAGTGTTTTACTGACCTGTCCGGGTGACCTTTTGAAGCGTCTTGCTATATCAGCTATAACAAAGTTCTGTATAAGTTTCATTAGTGTCAACAGAATTTGGCCTACAACCGGCATTGTTGATGATGTGGGGGCAAAACCTTGTAAGCAAGACACAAGAGTGTTGAATCCTTGTAGTGGAATTCCTGTGTACAGCAGACAGTCTGCATCATCTTTCAATGTAACATCTGTAGTGGAATCCCTGTGTGCAGCAGACAGTCTGCATCATCTTTCAATGTAACATCTACAACAGACAGTGACCTCTCAGGGGCTGGTGCAGTTATCATGCCGCATGTGATGATAGGTTCTTTGGAATAGGTGTGGTCCTCCATTGCTGGGTCTGACCACTGTGTTTGGGCATCATGGAAGGTCTTTGAAATAGGACCTGGCTCCTCAGAAACCTCCACCACACCAGGCTCATCTGCAGGTGATGATTAGTTGAATATGAATATAGATGATTAGTTCATGAGATGATCTGGTAAGGATCTGGAAAAGCAAATACACTGATTAGGGATACTTTTAAAAACATTTTAAACTCCCTGTGCCTTACTTATAGCATTTACCAGACTATTATCTACTGCACTCTAAACCCAGTGGGATACATAGACTAGGTTTAATATTTTCCAAATAAATATTCTGTGTCTATTAACTAGAACAGTTAATGAAATTAACACCTGCCAAATACAGGGTAAATGTTGGCTGTGGCAGGTAAACATTTCAGGTCACCTGCCACCATGGCAGATAGGTTATTCTTCTATTAATATTATTATAAATTAAGAATAATCATGGATTATGGTTCCACAATATGTGTCATATTTCTAATGTCAGGTAGCCTACCACTGACTCAGTGTTTACAATTATAAAGCGTTTAACATAGATTTAATGAGTGGCAGATTTAAAAAAAAAAGTGGCTGGTAGAAATTAAAGAGATTAATTAGACTCGAAGCTATCGTAGTCAGATTCTAGTAACAAAAACTGAAGACAAACACGCGATATCAAAACTAGTCAACATACCTGTTCTTGTGACATGTCTGTCAACCCTCCTGCTGAGGCGACGTCTCTTCTCTGGTGGCCTCTCATAACCCTGAAAGAGCGTTGGGTATGGGTTATCCTGCGTTGGCGTCTTATCAACAAAGCGAAACGAGCAAGCATCCAACTTTTTTTGGAGACAATTTCGATTCGTCATCATTTGGGAAGCGATGGAAACTGTACAATCTCTGACAGGAACATTCTGATATAGTTTTAGGTTTATGGTCGAAGCAATCCAATTAAAGCCAATCATGAAGTTTTGTCTGGTTGTATGTACAACCACGAACAACACATGTTGTCCCTGAGCTCCGTAACATTTCAACATCTAGCGAGTGAACATCTTATTATTGCTTATCCCAGTTGGCTAGCTTCTAAAACCAAAAATACCGTCGGCCAACTCAGTACTTCGCTACTTCCGCCGGAAGTGCCACCCATAATCGTTTCCCCAGTAACCTCCCGAAGAAACTTGTGGACAGGCAGAAACTCAAACAGGACGTACACGTGCTAAGATCTATCCAACGCTGGTCTATTCAATCGCAATCCATGCTTCAAGATTGTTTTGATCATGCGGACTGGGATATGTTCCGGGTAGCCTCGGATAATAACATTGATGTATACACGGACATGGTGACTGAGTTCATCAGGAAGTGTATAGGGGATGTTGTTCCCACTGTGACTATTAAAGGTTACCCAAACCAGAAACCGTGGATATATGTCAGCATTCGCGCTAAACTGAAAGTGCGAACCACCACATTTAATCATGTTAAGGTGACTGGGAATATGGTCGAATTACAAACAGTGTAGTTATTCCCTCCTTAAGGTAACTTCTTAGGGATAGCCCCCTTTTTTTACATTTTCGCCTAAAATGACAGGATATGCATATTCTTGGCACCATTTGAAAGGACACACTTTGAAGTTTGTGGAGATGTGAATTGAATGTAGGAGAATATAACACAATATATCTGGTAGAAGAAAATACATTTTTTTCTACCACCGTCTTTCAAATGCAACAGAAAGGTCCCAGTTCTAGCCATCACTCTGGTTGTAATTCCGATGGTGTCCACAAGATGGCAGCAGTGTATGTGCAACGTCTCAGATGGATACCTTGAAATATGAGCGAACTACATTACATTTAGTGTGAAGTCACCCAGGTACATTTGGGCAAATTGTGAAGGAAACATTTGCATTCATATTACATTTGTCTGCAGGAATATCGTCAAATCTGTATACTTGGACTTTGATTTAGCTTCCAGTATTAGTAGCCATATTATAAGTTTGCAAAACAATCAGTTTTCATAACTTCATAACTCTGAATATTCTTATCATTTTTGTCCATAAATGAAAAGGCATGCTGTCGCACAAGGTTAGCACAGCAACATTTTACGACAGGTACAGGGTTTCCGGATACTCCCATAAAGCCCAGCTCATTGGCTATCTATTTAGCTTTGTTTGACCCCACTTGGTACTTATTTGACAAAGTTAGAGTCGATCAAGTTAAGACCGCCCGCGTCTTCGGCGTGCCATGAAGGCGTCGCTCTCTGACCGAATTTGGTGTCCTATAGGATATACTACACCCCTAATGATATAGTGAAGTCTGGTTACGTTCTAGGATCTCTGAGGAATACATATGAATGTGATTTGACTGGTTGAAACAACGTTTAGGGTTAGATTTTCACCGATTCCTTTCTTTGCAAATTGAATGAGTGGAAATACAAAATCGATCGTGCATGCTATATGGACCTTTTTAGGATATGAAAAAGGATTTTATCTAACAAAACGATACTTCATGTTATCTCTGGAACCCTTTGGATGATAAATCAGAGCAAGATTTCAGAGGTGAATTTATCAAACCTATCGCGGTGAAAAAAACTGAAAAAAGACTGAAAAACAGCTTCCATCTCAAGGCCATCAGACTGTTAAATAGACATCACTAGCCGGCTACCAACCGGTTACCCAACCCTGCACCTTAGAGGCTGCTGCCCTGTATACATAGACATGGAATCACTGGTCACTTTAATAACTGAACACTAGTCACTTGAATAATGTTTACATACTGCTTTACTCATCTCATATGCATATATTGTATTCTATTCTACTGTATTTTAGCCAATGCCACTCCGACATTGCTCATCATAATATTTATATTTTTCTTAATTCCATTATTTTACTTTTAGATGTGTGTGTATTGTTGTGAATTGTTAAATATTACTACACTGTTGGAGCTAGGAACACAAACATTTCACTACAACCTCAATAACATCTGCTAAATATGTGTACGTGACCAATAACGTTTAATTTGATTTAGTATAGCAAGGATTTTACAGCTTACTAATAGTGCATCTCACCACACTGTTCTGTACAAGATAAAGTGAGGTTAGCATAGTAACAGTTAATTCAAATCGGTTGATAACTGATATTGATCTCAATGATCCAGTCTAGCAATGGTGTAAACAGAAGAATTCTGTTAATCTGGAAGGGGTATTTGACAGGGGGAGGGGGAGAAAGCTGGCATATATAAACCATTGATGAATCGATGAATGCTGCTTCGGAGCTGGAAAATGGTTGCTGGCACTAGGAGTCGTAGCTGGTTGCCAATGTGGGGCCCCCTTTAGCACATGTCTGAATGTACATGGGTTGTTTGAGGACACAGTAATTTATGCTACTCGATACTGACAAAAGACAGCCAGCAAGTGAGAGAGAGGGTGCCTGGCTCTGGGAAGAAGCATGCCAGGAATTTTAAGAGCTGAGACTGCTGGCTCAGTGCTGCCTCCAGATGTGGGAAGGGAGGCTAGCCTTTATGCTGGCTAGTTACCTGGAGAGGAGAGGCTTCCGTGCATGCTACTTAGCCTGTGCACTGAGGCAGGAGGCAGGGAGGAAGGAGAGATGGACTGTGTCTCAAATCACACCCTATTCCCCATGTAGTGTACTACTTCCTATTGCTTATAGTGCACTACTTTTGACCAGAGTCATTCATCTTCAGAGCCAAAAGTAGTTCACTGTATGGGTGTGGCTCTGAAAGTGGATAGTACTGTATGAGCAATAGGATGTGATTTGAGACAAAGCCATGGTCTCTCCCCCCACCTCTACTCTCCTTCACTTATGACAATGGCCAGGTCCTCTGTTGAGTCCATAGTTCATAGTCACGTTTTATTGACAACCATAAGCCTATAAACTAAGACTCTCCCAGACCGGTTTCAAACATGGACAACTTGCTAGCTAACATACTTATTTGCATTTTGTGTGGGTATCATCTCTACAAAATGAACAAAACCATTTTGGAACAATAGATACATAAATAAATATCCAAAGTATGAAGCCTGGTTTGATAAAATTCTATAAGACTATAGAGTTTTGTGAGCATTTTATTCGGTGTACAATATATTTTGATGGTACGTGTAATGTGTAATTTGAGACCCTCAGCCTGCTATGGCTGGGGCTAGGAGAGACATTACTGAGTAATGAATGTGTGATGTGAAGGTCTGCACCTGCTGTGGGGAGCCCACAACTTCTTATCTCTCCTCAATATCTGGAGTAGGCCCATAATACCTGTGAATCACTTCCAGCTCCACTAAGACAGCAGCAGCAGACAACAGTCGAGCTAGTTGGGATCCTAAGGTAGGCAGGGCTAGAGGCACCACTGGGATTTTCAAATAAACTTTACCATTAGGAACGATGCACACAAGCATGCATGCACACATGCACACACATGCACACACTGTGTAGAGCAGTGTGGCAACTAAATTGGGTAGGTCGGGCTTATAGTAGTGTCTGGAATGGAATTAATGGAACGGTATCAAACACATCAAACACATGATTTCTACGTGTTTTAATACCATTCCATTTATCCCATTCCAGCCATTATTATGAGCAGTCCTCCCCTCACCAACCTCCTGTGGGGTAGAGGAGAGGGTATCTGCCCAGAAGATCAGAGGCTGTCAGCTAGGTGCATCTCAATCACTATCTACAACTGCAGAGATACTGTGTGTCTGTATACTCTTAGAAAAAGGGTTCCAAAAAAATAAGGATTTTCCATGGAACCCAAAAGGGTTCTTCAAAGGGTTCTCCTATGGGGACAGCCGAAGAACTGTTTTAGGTTCTAGATACCACCTTTTGTTCTATGCAGTGAGTGTCGGGAATTGTAAATATTCACCCTGACTCTCTCCATCATACTGTAAGCTTGTACGACGGTCCAGATTTCTGTTGATATTGAGAGTCGAACTTGGGAGAGAGTTTGCTGGCTTCGCTTTCCTCAAAACACATGTTTCCCATTAATTGCCGAAGGGAACGTTTTCCAATTAGAAGAGCCTGGGGGATGCGTAAAATAGTGGAGGATTCCGCTAAAAAGACAAGGTCTCTAAATTGTATTCTATCACACATAAAATCAGAGCTCTGTTATCTTGATGCAAACTACAGTATGGTTTTAAAGACCTCCAACTCTCAACCTATAGACCCCATTTCTCCGAAAAAGAAAAGGTATTCTTTAAAACAATAGGGTTGGTAGGTATATGACAGCTTTGAAAAAATCCAAAACTGAATTGATGCTGAACATTGCATTCGTTGTGGTACTAGACCAGATGCTGCCCACATAGTAAGTTGTGAGGTTATGGGTTGATAATAATCACATGAAAATGTTCTGTGAGTTTTCCTGACAGATCTACAGTACACCGTATGATGACAGAGTGGTTCAAAAGACTAGCGACACTTAGACCTGAACCACAATACCCCTCACACTCTGTCTGTCTGTCTGTCTGTCTGTCTGTCTGTCTGTCTGTCTGTCTGTCTGTCTGTCTGTTTCTCTCTCTCTCTGTCTATCTGTCTCTCTCTCTCTCTGTATATCTGTCTGTCTGTCTCTCTCTCTCTGTCTCTGTCTATCTCTCTCTCTCACTCTGTCTATCTGTCTCTCTCGCTCTCTCTCTGTCTATCTGTCTCTCTCTCTCTCTCTCTCTCTCTCAATTTTTTCAATTCAATTTGCTTTATTGGCATGACGTAACAATGTACATATTGCCAAAGCTTACTTTGGATATTTACCATATTAAAATAATAAGAATCAAAATTGTCAACAGGACAACAGTAACAACAATAACCAAGGGTCAAAATAACCATACGTTGAACAATAACAATAAGCATAGAGGACATGTGCAGGTTGGTTGATCTGTCAGACACTGTCCCTCATCTTATGGTAGGCAGCAATGTAGTGTGCTGCCAACCCACAGCTCTCTGCATCCTCCCCCAACAGGACAGGTAGCCTATTCTCATCAAAGAGGTCTGTGAAACCTTGAATAAGGGTTTCAAATTTGGAGAAATGACTGTCTCTAATTGTTTTATATTTTTGACATTTTGTCAGGAAATGCAGCTCCGTCTCAGGTTCTGCTGTGGTGCAGTGGTTGCACAGCCTTTCCTCTACAGGGGAGCCAGGTTTTCCTGTGTCTACCCTCCTCAATGGCAAGGCTGTGCTCACTGAGCCTGTACTTTGTCAAGGTTTTTCTAAGGTTTTGATCAGTAACCATGGTCAAATATTTAGCCACGGTGTAATGTCAATTTAGGGCCAGATAGCACTGCATTTTGCTTTGTGTTTGTGCTTGTGTTTCCCAATAAGAAATGTAGTTTTGTGTTTGACTGTGTTGTAATTTGTTTTATTCTGATTGATTGGATGTTCTGGTCCTGAGGCTTCAGTGTGTTAGCAGAACAGGTTTGTGAACTCAGCCCCAGGACCAGCTGGATGAGGGGACTCTTTTCTTTGCTCAGCTCTTGGTATTGCAAGGCTTGGTAATGATATGAGAGGGGGTCACTGTATTTTAGATGTTTCCAAAACTTAATTGCTTGTAAAGGCACGGGGACGAAGACCAAACAAACATGTACACAAAACACAGGGTTGAAACCCAAAACAAAAGAGTGAGGAGTACCTTGAATAAATACAGAAACGCATAATGATCATCACACGGGACGAGACCCGTAATCATCTGCACAATCCACAATGGCACAAATGCCAAAACACACAGCACAGGTACTCACACGCACCAACGGACATAGTAACAATAATCGACAGCACCATGGTGAACAATGGGCACATACTGTATATACAAATACAATCAGTGGGAATAGGGGCCAGGTGTGCGCAATGAAAGTTCTAGAGGGATCCGTGACAACCCTACACCTCGCTGCCATAAAGTGAAATTGGTTCAATGACACATTCAATTCGTTTTAGCCAAATTTTAATAGGTATTTCAATTTGATTTAGTTTTTTAATGGCGTAGAATGCCCTGCGTGCTTTCTATCTCAGTTCATTCACAGCATCATTAAGGTGTCCAGTTGAGCTTATTTTTTTTAAAACCTAAGTAATTGTAGTGTGTGCAGTACTCTATATATTTTGTACCAATTGAGAACTTTGGTCTAATTCCCTGATCTCTCTCTCTCTCTCTCTCTCTCTCTCTCTCTCTCTCTCTCTCTCTCTCTCTCTCTCTCTCTCTCTCTCTGCTTTATTGGCATGGGAAACATATATTAACATTGCCAAAGCAAGTGAAGTAGATAATATACAAAAGTGAAATAAACAATTAAAATGAACAGTAAACATTACACTCACAGAAGTTCCAAAAGAATAATAGATTACAAATGTCATATTATGTATATATACAGTGTTGTAACGATGTGCAAATGGTTAAAGTACAAAAGGGAAAATAAATAAACATAAATATGCGTTGTATTTACAATGGTGTTTGTTCTTCACTGGTTGTCCTTTTCTTGTGGCAGGTCACACATCTTGCTGCTGTGATGGCACACTGTGGTATTTCACCAAGTACAGTGGGGGAAAAAAGTATTTGATCCCCTGCTGATTTTGTATGTTTGCCCACTTACAAAGAAATGATCAGTCTATAATTTTAATAGTAGGTTTATTTGAACAGTGAGAGACAGAATAACAAGAAAAAAATCCAGAAAAACGCATGTCAAAAATGTTATAAAATGATTTGCATTTTAATGAGGGAAATAAGTATTTGACCCCTCTGCAAAACATGACTTAGTACTTGGTGGCAAAACCCTTGTTGGCAATCACAGAGGTCAGACGTTTCTTGTAGTTGGCCACCAGGTTTGCACACATCTCAGGAGGGATTTTGTCCCAGTCCTCTTTGCAGACTGGCTAGGCCACTCCAGGACCTTAGTGTGCTTCTTCTTGAGCCACTCCTTTGTTGCCTTGGCCATGTGTTTTGGGTCATTGTCATGCTGGAATACCCATCCACGACCCATTTTCAATGCCTTGGCTGAGGGAAGGAGGTTTTCACCCAAGATTTGACGGTACATGGCCCCGTCCATCGTCCCTTTGATGCGGTGAAGTGGTCCTGTCCCCTTAGCAGAAAAACACCCCCAAAGCATAATGTTTCCACCTCCATGTTTGACGGTGGAGATGGTGTTCTTGGAGTCATAGGCATCATTCCTCCTCCTCCAAACATGGCGAGTTGAGTTGATGTCAAAGAACTCCATTTTGGTCTCATCTGACCACTACTCTTTCACCAGTTGTCCTCTGAGTCATTCAGATGTTCATTGGCAGACTTCAGACGGGTCTGTATATGTATTCTTGAGCAGGGGGACCTTGCGGGCGCTGCAGGATTTCAGTCCTTCACGGCGTAGTGTGTTACCAATTGTTTTCTTGGTGACTATGGTCTCGGCTGCCTTGAGATCATTGACAAGATCCTCCCGTGTAGTTCTGGGCTGATTCCTCACCGTTCTCATGATCACTGCAACTCCACGAGGTGAGATCTTGCATGGAGCCCCAGGCTGAGGGAGATTGACAGTTCTTTTGTGTTTCTTCCATTTGCGAATAATCGCACCAAATGTTGTCACCTTCTCACCAAGCTGCTTGTTGATGGTCTTGTAGCCCATTCCAGTCTTGTGTAGGTCTACAATCTTGTACCTGACATCCTTGGAGAGCTGTTTGGTCTTGGCCATGGTGGAGAGTTTGGAATCTGATTGATTGATTGCATCTGTGGACAGGTGTCTTTTTTACAGGTAACAACACTCCCTTTAAGAGTGTGCTCCTAATCTCAGCTCGTTACCTGTATAAAAGACACCTGGGAGCCAGAAATCTTTCTGATTGAGAGGGGGTCAAATACTTATTTCCCTCATTAAAATGCAAATCATTTTATAACATTTTTGACATGCGTTTTTCTGGATATTTTTGTTGTTATTCTGTCTCTCACTGTTCAAATAAACCTACTATTAAAAGTATAGACTGATCCTTTCTTTGTCAGTGGGCAAATGTACAAAATCAGCAGGGGATCAAATACTTTTTCCCCCACTGTAGATATAGGAGTTTATGAAAATCGGGTTTGTTTTCGAATTCATTGTGGATCTGTGTAATCTGAGGGAATGTGTCTCTAATATGGTCATACATTTGGCAGGAGGTTAGGAAGTGCAGCTCAGTTTCCACCTCATTTTGTGGGCAGTATGCACATAGCCTGTCTTCTGCCTACAGTGGCCTTTCTCAATAGCCGGCTAAGCTTTCCTTAAGTCTGGGTCAGTCACAGTAGTCAGGTATTCTGCCACTGTGTACTCTCTAGTACACAGTGGGGCCAAATAGCAGTCTAGTTTGCGAACCCCAGACCTCACAACCATAAAGGGCAATGGGTTCTATAACTGATTAAAGTAATTTTTGCCAGATCCTAATTGGTATGTCGAATTTTATGTTCCTTTGATGGCATAGAAGGCCCTTCTTGCCTTGTCTCTCAGATCGTTCACAGCTTTGTGGAAGTTACCTGTAGTGCTGATGTTTAGGCCAAGGTATGTATGTGTGCTCTAGGGCAATGGTGTCTAGATGGAATTTGTATGTGTGGTCCTGGCGACTGGACCTTTTCTGGAACACCATTATTTTGGTCTTACTGAGATTTACTGTCAGGGCCCAGGTCTGGCAGAATCTGTGCAGAACATCTAGGTGCTGCAGTAGGCCCTCCTTGGTTGGTGACAGAAGCACTAGATCATCAGCAAACAGTAGACATTTGACTTCAGATTCTAGTAGGGTGAGGCCGGGTGCTGCAGACTGTTCTAGTGCCCTCGCCAATTCGTTGATACATATGTTGAAGAGGGTGGGGCTTAAGCTGTATCCCTGTCTCACACCACGGCCTTGTGGGAAGAAATGTGTGTTTTTTGGCGATTTTAACCGCACACTTGTTGTTTGTGTTCATGGATTTTATAATGTCGTATGTTATTCCCCCAACACCCCTTTCCATCAATTTGTATAACAGACCCTCATGCCAAATTGAGTCGAAGGCTTTTTTTTTTTATCAACAATGCACGAGAAGACTTTGCCTTTGTTTTGGTTTGTTTGTTTGTCAATTAGAGTGTGCAGGGTGAATACGTGGTCTGTTGTATGATCATTTGGTAAAAAGCCAATTTGACATTTGCTCAGTACATTGTTTTCACTGAGGAAATGTACGAGTCTGTTGTTAATAAATAATGCAGAGGATTTTCCCAGGGTTGCTGTTGACGCATATCCCACGGTAGTTATTGGGGTCAAATTTGTCTCTACTTTGTGGATTGGGGTGATCAGTCCTTGGTTCCAAATATTGGGGAAGATGCCAGAGCTAAGGATGATGTCGAAGAGTTTTAATATAGCCAATTGGAATTTGTTGTCAGTATATTTTATAATTTCATTGAGGATACCATCAACACCACAGGCCTTTTTGGGTTGGAGGGTTTTTATTTTGTCCTGTAGTTCATTCAAGGTAATTGGAGACTCCAGTGGGTTCTGGTAGTCTTTAATACTTGATTCTAAGATTTGTATTTGATCATGTATATGTTTTTACTGTTTGTTCTTTGTTAAACAGCCAAAAAGATTGGAAAAGTGGTTTACCCATACATCTCCATTTTGTACAGATAATTCTTTGTGTTGTTGTTTGTTTAGTGTTTTCCAATTTTCCCAGAAGTGGTTAGAGTCTATGGATTATTCAATTACATTGAGCTGATTTCTGATGTGCTGTTCCTTCTTTTTCCGTAGTGTATTTCTGTATAGTTTTAGTGATTCACCGTCATGAAGCCATAGAATCAGGTTTCTTGGGTCTCTATGTTTTTGGTTGGACAGGTTTCTCAATTTCTTTCTTAGGTTTTTGCATTCTTCCTCAAACCATTTGTCATTGTTGTTTATTTATATATATATCTCTCTCTCTCTCTCTCTCTCTCTCTCTCTCTCTCTCTCTCTCTCTCTCTCTCTCTCTCCTCTCTCTCCTCTCTCTCTCCTCTCTCTCCTCTCTCTCTCTCTCTCTCTCTCTCTCTCTCTCTCTCTCTCTCCAGACTGGTGACACTTTGACCAGAACCCAAATACCCCTCTCTCTTTTTCTCTCCCTCCCATTCTCTGTGTCTCTCCATCGTGCCAGGCCCCTGCTGGACTGGCTTTGTTTCTTAATAGGGGCTAATACTCAACCCTGGCTCCTTCCGTGGGGACGGGCCCTATGAATACCCCCAGTGTGTGCCTGCTCCCTCTCTCTGTTCCTGCTCATTCTCTCAGGGAATGCCAATGCCATGAGGTAAGGAGCCTTTGTACCTCCCAGACCAGAGCAACACACACACACACTCACATGCACATGCAAACACACAAACACACACACACACACACACACTGTTCACATGGTGCCAACGGCCCTCAGAAGGAACTATTGTAAACTCACTCACACTTTCAAGCAGTACTGAATGTCCTGCAGAAAGTGTTTAAGCAGGGGTAGAACTTAGGAAGCGCATTAATTTAAAAAAAATCCCAACGTGCTCATTGTCCGAATCAATGAAGATATCGAAGGTCGGATTCCCTCCCAGGCTGATGGGGAAAAAAGGAAGGATGATTCCGTAAGAGCTGTAATACTTTGTAAGACATCAAACTATATCAAATTTGACATCATTGCGCTTAAACGTCGATAACCTTTTGGCTTTCGCATACTGTGTTAAGAGCTCTCATGGTTTCGAGGTGTCCTCAATCCCACAATACCTCTTCATGGGCTCTGAACAGCCACAGACCACACAGTGAGTGAGTTTATTAAAATGGCCCCTGAGAGGGGTGAAGGGGGCAGTGTGTACCCCTGAGAGGGCATCCAAGGCGGTCATTGTGTTCACTGGTATAGGTACTATGTTGGAGGAGCATCATCTCAGGCTAAACCAGGCCAGGCCAGACCAGGCCAATCTAAACAGGCTGCTAACAGAATGCTGAGCCAGACATGTCTTTGTGCTGTGACTTCCTCTCTCGCAGGAGGGCTTCACATACCCCCCCTCTCTCTGTCTCTCTCTCTCTCTCTCTCTTTGTCACTCTCTCTCTCTCAGCTCTTCTCTTCTTTGGAGGTGGAATCTTTCCCAAGGTCAGTACCAGTGCTTTCAAAGGATGAGAGAGAGAAAGAGAGAGAAAGACAGAGAGAGAGAGAGAAAGAGGGTTGTGTCCTCAATTCACATACAACAGGACTAGAGACCTCCTTGTGGACAAGGCATTGGAAGGGTTTGAGAAGGGTTTTGGACTGGAAACTTAGGTTTTGTGGTTCAATGGAACTGAACAGAGGGACGAATGACTTTCAGCTCTTCTGTAATGTTTGGTCATGCTAAACAGGTGACCCACATCTGATTGGAATACAGTAATTCCCTTTACCTAGTCATTTCAATTGCTGACATATAGTATTTCTGAGAAAACCTCACATAACTTTACAATACATTATATGTACAGTCGGAAAGCACATAAGGCAGAATAATACTGAGTATGAATCAAAGTAGGGAAAACATAGTCACAGAGCGTTTCAGAGTAGGCCTGGGTATCATGATCCTAGCCATATTATCATATACTGGAACAAAATGATGACATCCTCTCAAAGGGAATTCAAACAGTGGGATTAGAGAGAACATGCACTGACCTGCCTCCACTCGTCTCTCTCTCTCAGTCTCTCCTCAGTCCACAGCCTCTAGAGTACAGCATCTGCAAATGGCAACAAAGGTCTGGTCAGATCAGATGAAACAGGCCAAAGTACAGAATTAAATAGAACATTGTCTCTATAGTATATTGGCCAAAGCATATGGGAAAAATATAAATAAAAAACATGGAAAATCTTCCAGGAAATAATGTACGGTACCATATCATCATATCAACCCATGTGACCCTACAGCGCTGTGTATACCATTAGTGATGGACCATGTGACCTTGCTGCGGCGGTATAGCTGAGCAGGTTGTTGATTCGTTGGGCTAATGGAGGGGAATACAGTATATTGAGAATAACACTTCCCACTGCTCATTTGCATGAATGCAAATTAATAGCATATCGAAAACTACAAGCAAAGAATTCAAGTAACACTACGTCCATGTAATACCACAAGACACAGGATATTTCAGGACTTTTCCCGAAATGACAGCGAAATGACAAACTCCCACTTAGTCTTTAAAATGCACTTGATGCCATGACACTAGGAGAGCCTTCGACAGTCAATTGAGCAGCACTAGTATCTCAATCAAAAGCTCTTAACAGACTCCCTTAACAGACTTGCGTTGACTCTTTCTTTTGACGTAGGCTACTTCACATACTCAGCCTGTGACCTCTGCACATAATAAAACCCAACTAATTATCCTCAATGCATGAAGTACCAAGAGAGCATCGTCTGTTCCAGGTTGGCTAGGCTCTGGGCTCTACAAATAATCCTGTGAGGTCTGCTAAACTCTGGGTTCTACACATATTCCTGAGGTTGGCTAGGCTCTAGGTTCTACACATAATCCTGTGACAGCATGGCGGGAAGACATCAAAAGAAGAACCAAAGTAGAGACAAGGAAAAAGATTGTACCCCAGGGAAATGTCAGCATGGATGGTATCATAAATGGTACCTCTCTGATGACCCGAATGAATGGTATAGGACTATGTTCACTATTGTTGGTGTTCATCTCTGGCATTGTCTCCAACCTTGGCTGGTAGCTCTCCTAGCTCCCTAGCAGTTTGGTTGTTGGCATATTCTTATTTACTGCTTATTGTTGTGTTATTATGTATTTATGTAGGTACGGTCAAATAAAGTGTTACCTAATGTAGGCTTTTAATGGCCGCCTAAAATATAGCTGTCTCAGGAGTGACACACAGAGAAGGTTAGGACATGGTCTATCTAAGTACACCGCAACATGTTCAGTCCCAACCCAGATGGAAATCGGGGTCAGTGGTGTTTATGAGAAAGGGACTGTGACCGCTTGATGTACAAAGAGTTCTGAAGAGAAAAAGACACAAAATTACACTGGTGTTTCTTAAACATATTGTTCCTGTTTTAACCTCCAATAATGTGTTTGATCTATTTTGGGAAAAGCGTTAAAAGCAACATTTGCTGACTCCGACAAGAGTTGAGTGGAGGAGGCCATCACAGCCCCCTGTCTCATTAAAGACAATGACCTTGATCAGCGTGATGGGACAGCTTGGCTCCAGATGAGAGGACAGCTATTTCCATCCACTCCATTTATTTGTGTGTTGGTATTAAGATACCTAACGCAGGCAGAAGGCAGCAGGCAGCACCGTGCTGATAAAGCATAAAAAGCCACTGTTTTCCCCTGGAGAGACAGCAATGGGACAAGTGGATATGTGCCAGTGACTGACTGTTCAACTGACGCCCTGGCTCGCTGGGCGCCCGCACTCACTGCTGCGACTGACTGACTGGTTGGAGCTTGGCTGGATGACTGACTGACTGGTTGGATGACTGGCTGTCTGGTTGGATGACTGACTGACTGACTGGCTGCCGACTATTCCACTGATTGACTGACTGACTGACTGACTGACTGGCTGGCTGGCTGGCTGGCTGACTTACTGGCTGACCAGAGAGCTCCACTCAGCGCCATCTCCCTGCCTGCGGGGATAGACTGCTTGCGCAAGTCTAAGAGAATGCAGATCTGATAGCCCCCCTGACAAACTCACTGAGATTTTACTATGGATGGACAATGTCAGAGATACGGTATGGTATAACAGGGTCATTGTCACATATACAGCTGTAGTACATGGTATTATGTTTCTATGATAAACATGTCTGTTATATCTAGCTTCCATAGAAGAGGGAAGAGAAGCTAGCATGTAACGCTGCATTCAAATGTTACTCTGAATCTTATTTTCTAGTAGGCAAAGTCATAAATTGCTTGGTCGGTCTAATGAGATAGTTAGCCATTACAATATTATCAGAAGCTGAGCAAACTAATGTTGCCAATAACAAATTAGCTTGCTAACATTGACAATATAGTTAAACGAGCTACATAGCTACATTATTATGTTGTAAACAGCTTTGTTCCATCATCTTTTATAATCTTTCATAGAAAATGTGAATAATCAGAGCGTTTACGTAATTCCGACTTGGAGGGTCGTTCAAACAGCCGAAAATAAAAGTTTCAGATTATTCTGACACGACTTAAATGCATCACAACCACTTGCAATAAACTCACCAACAATATTTTCAGTGATACTTGCTAAAATGGTTGGAATTCATGATGATGTAAAAAACTACGATATGGAAAGCTATGGAACAGCAGCACACATGAAACTGATCATCTTTGTGCCCTCCATGTGATGGCCAATGAAAAACATAGTGGGCAATAACAAACACACAACCATGAAAAGAATCCAGTAGCACATTCCAAACAGTAACCGACAGATCTCATAGAACTCTGCACAGGCCAACCCAATATCCCCCTAGAGCTACACTTCAACAAGAATGAAAATATATGGAAAATGGGTTGCACATTTCTTGTTAGGGATTTTATGTCTAAAAATCACATATTTGGTTAAGCGGGATTGTCACTCTAGTGCAGACACCCACTGTAAATTCCAAACGGAGACAAATACTTTCTGCTCTGTTGCTTCTCTTAATTACTGGTTATACAGTACTTCTCAATCCGAATGTGGAGTGGTCAGCGTCAAACTGAGCATGATAGCAAAGCAATAATTGGTTATTCATTTTGAATCCCGATGGCCAAGGCTGAGTGGGTGCAAGCACGATCGGAATGAAAATTCATTTTCACAGAAAATATGTGGCTTCACAAAGAAATACCGCATCAATTCAGCAATGTCACATGGTAAAAGCTGGCACTATGATGCGCAGTCTCCATCTTTTTGGCCAAATGACACAAATCCTCAAGGACAGCTAGAGCCCACTAATAATAACAATCATGAAAATGGCCAGTTTCTGAATCTCAGAAAATAGCAGTGCTTAGTCAGTGAGATTCCATAATGTTTCCATAATCTGCATTTAATCACATTTAGAAACTTTTCAGAGGAGTTACATATTAATGGCAGATTTATTTGTGCAAGAGATTAACCAAGGGGAGCAGTGGTCCTGGAGAAATGTTTGTTCCTTTAGTTTTTGGGGAGTTTCAAGTCTTTTTTTGAAGTTTCAAGTCAGCTAGAGAAGGCAAGAGCAAGCATTTCAATAACTCAATTTCTTCTTTATTTTGATATGACTTGTTTAATAATTCAATACTTGTCACAGATACCGAGTAACATCTGCTATGACCTCAAATCAAAATCAAATCAAATCAAATGTATTGGTCACATACACATATTTAGCAGATGTTATTGCGGTGTAGCGAAATGCTTGTGTTCCTACCTCCAACAGAGCAGAAATATCTAACAATTCACAACAATACACACATCTAAAAGTAAAATAAATATATAAATATTAAGACGAGCAATGTCGGAGTGGCATTGACTAAATACAGTAGAATAGAATACAGTATATACATATGATATGAGTAAAGCGGTATGTAAACATTATTAAAGTGACCTTGTTTAAAATATCTGATTATGATCAACTAAACTGTGACAACTTTATTTGAAATAAGCACTAAAGATATGTCTAGAGAGAAGGACTGTCATGGCAAAATCTTTCAGCGCTGACATACTGTAGTGTTTGCGTGCAGCGATGTTTAACATTGACAGACATCTTAACTGCTGTTGGCTGTACTATAAATATACAGCTGTAGTACATGGTATTATGTTTCTATGATAAACATGTCTGTTATATCTAGCTTAGCTGCAGAAGAACGCACATCTGCACAGTTTCACATACTTTGGTTTCACACTTTCTCATTTAATGACATGTGCCACTCATCCTGACAACCCATTCATCCGTAAAGCAGCACACTGTCGTAAACCATAACAACGTACAGTACGACGTACAGTACATCGTACCATACATGACATTTCCCCCCCTTCCAAAACCAGGAACTGGTACTGTACCATATATAAAAATGTCCATAGGGCAAGAACCTAGAGTGATACCTGTAAGAACTAGCCCGAACTAGCCAGTTCAGTCCATTAACCTGGAGGTTGACTAAGACACCTAACGGAGCTTAAGAATGAGAGGAGGTTAAGTAGTCCCCCAGATGATCAGGGAGAGTTCGTGCCCGCATACGCCGTTCTTCAGCCGCCACCGCTTGTGGCTCTGGCCCTTGGGGAGCCCACAGAGGCTGGGGCTCGGGTGGTAGCAGTGGAGAATGTCCATCAGGTTGCGTCCAGAATGAGGCCATTTTGTTGCACTGCTGATGCCGTCGGGCTTGGACCAAGTCTGGCTTCTTCACCCTGTGTGGCTTGTTGAAACGCTGTTTCATTTGGTGCCTGGTCACTGCCTGCTTTTCTTGGGTGTGCCTAGTCGCTGGTGCTGCTACTCTCTGTGCTACTCTCTGAGTCTGTCCAGTGGCAGTTCCATCTCACGACCTAGCATGAGAGATGCCGGGGAGACCTGTGTTTTGTGTGTTTGCTTGCTCTGTAGTGCATTAGCATTTGGTTCAAGGCAGTTTGGAACGTGCACCTCTGGACCTCTGATGCCGTTCTTCAGCGTTCCAACAGGTTGTAGTAGGCCTCACGGATGTGTTTGATTCCCTTGTTGCTGAGATAGGAGGAGAACTCGACAGAGGTTAGCTGGGGCCCATTGTCCGTGGTGAAGATGAGGGGTAGGCCCCACCTCGTGAACAGGCTATTTAGGATGTCCACGATGGCCTGTGCTGTGACAGTTCCGACAGGAACCACTTCTGGCCACTTAGAGTGGTCATACGCCACCACTAGGAAGCGCTGAGGGTGAGGGACTGCGTGCCCATGGATCTCGCCACAGATATCCAGCTTGATGTGATCCCAGGGGCGGGATGGGCTTCAATGTCGTGGTCGATGTCTGGCCACCACACAAGGTCTTAGCTGCTTGACCTTCACTATGCCCAAGTGAGCTTTGTGCGCCATGGATAGAACACACCCACACAGGCCACTCGGGACCACAGTAAAAAAACCTTCGAGAGACACAGACTTCTTCCCAGCAAGTAAGTTTGTGATGCACCCTGGCGAAAGGCGCCAGCTCTTCCATTACACGTGGCACTGTGGTCTGAGAGTAGTGGGGCAGAAACCGGAGGCAGTAGGCTGTCATGCCCAAGAACGAGGCCACATGAGAGGCTGAGGTCGGTGGACGGCTTTAATGTTCGACATGATTGGGGCAATGCCTTTGGCCGATAGGCGGAACCCCACAAATTTGACGGCTGGAGCTGCAAAGGTGCACTTTCCACCATTCAGGGTCAGGTTGTTCCTTAGAGCACTGAATACTCTGTGGAGTCGATGGTTATAGATGCGGAGGTCAGGGCTGTGGACCACGATGTCGTTCAGATAGACTGCCACCATGGGTATTCCAGCGAGGATGGTGCTCATCACCTTCTGGAAGCAGCTGGGGGAAGAGCTAAGTCTAAAAGGAATGTGTGTGTATCTGAACACAACAGCATGTGTAACAAAGGCCGTGAGGTCTCTGCTGGCTGGGTGGAGAGGCACCTGAAGATAACCCTGACGCAGGTCGAGCTTTGTGAAGACCCTGGAGCCATGAAATTGTGCGGTCAGTTCCTCAGCTGTAGGCAAGGGGTACTTATTCGGGACAACAGCCTTGTTCACAGAACAGAGATCCACATAGGTCAGGATTCCACCAGACTTTTTGGTTGCAATGACCAAGTTTGAAATCCAGGGGGCAGCGTTGACTGGCTCAATGACGCCTGCCTCCAACTGTGATTGTAGATCTTTTGTGACATCATCACGCAGTGCAAAGGGAATGCGCCGCAGGGGCTGCAAGACTGGGGTCACGCCCAGGTTCACACGGGGCCTGTGAGTAAAAGCAGTGAGGCAGCCCAGTCCATCAAACAGAGCTGGCCAGTTATGTTGCCATGTGCCGGTAACTTGGTGGATAGCTGACCCACTGTCATCTCTCAGTGTGAACCCCAAGCCTGTGAAGAGGTCGAGGCCCAGGAGGTTGGCACCCTGCTTCGAAGGCAGCTGCTTGGCGCCGTAGTGCACTGGGACCTGGAGGGTGCCTGCAATGTCTATCTTGGATCTACCATACCCACACAGGGCAGTGGAGGGCTGTTGGAGTGGTAGGTGACTGAAAAACTTGTAGTAAGTGGCAAGGTTGAGCAACAACATCGCAGTGCCAGTATCCAGTAGCAAAGGCAAACCCACCTCACCCAGCTGCACAGTGCATGTCTTGAATGACACATGGTTGGTGGAGACGGTTCAGATTTCAGTGTGTTCATATTGAGAGTGAGACGAAAATAAGGGCCTGTTCTGAGTGGAGCTAGTAGCTGGGGCAGAACGACACACTTTTGCAAAGTGATTAGATTTTGAACAGTTCTTGCATATTTTCCCATGGGCTGGGCAGTTTGAAGCCCTTGAATTGTGAGAGCGAGCACCACAGTTGCCACAACTACTTCTGTTTGTTTGTCTGTGTCCATGCAGCTATCGACGTGGGAGGGCGTGCGCAGCTTGTGATCGCTGTAGTGCGCCTGGTCGGGCTGAAGCTGCTGTGTGAGAATGGCTGGGGGCCGAGTGTATGCTGCAGAGCTGCATAGTAGAGCATTCCAAAGCCGCTTCAACCTGGAGTGCTATTTTAATAGCTCCGTCAAGTTGTAAATTATTCGATCCCAAAAGCGGTTTCTCCCTTGTCTTTTCACATAACGTCCCCTCTATCAGCTGATCCCTGATGATCTCATCCTGAAGTGTCCCATAGTTACAAGAGCTAGCCAAATCCCTCAGACTAGCCACCTAGCTTTGAATGGTCTCTACCGGCCGTTGTTGTCTTTTCCATGGCCAGTAGCATTAGAGGAGCACTTGCTCTTTCCCGGCAAAGTGGTTCCATAGGAGGCTGACTGCAGCGGTCACATGTGCCACTCATTCTCACAACACATTCATCCATAAAGCAGCATACTGTCGTAAACCATAACAACGTATAGTACGACCATAAATAACAATGCCCACCCAAGCCTAGTCATTCGCTGTTTCTCTTTACTTGAGTAATCTTCATGTGTCAGACTAACCTAATTTAAAATATTTCAATTTGAAGTATTATATGATACCCTTGCAAGTCTGAAAAACACTGATGAAAACATTGTCCAAGTGGATGGCTATTGTCCATGTGAGGCAGTTGGACAGAGTCTAAAAGTGCCGTTGATCAGCCAGACTAAAACGCTAGCTGTGTTGCTAGCTGATCTTCAGTTTTTCTTGACACTGAGCCATGAGAGGGCGTTGGTGTTGGGGACAGTTGAGAAGCCGTCACATTACTTGCTGCAGAGAGAGAGGAGTGGTGGCGGCAGGACCAGATGGCTAGCTCTCTGGACTCAATGTACCATCCCTCTGATAAACCCAGACAGAGCCGTTACACTTTCCAAAAGAGAGATGAAAGGAAATACAGGGAGGGAGGGAGGGGAAAAAAACAAAGGCTCGCCTTTCACAAATCTTTAATTACCCAACTGTCGACTGCTTTTCAGATTGCTGCTTTTTAAAACACCCCCTTCCCCAAAGAACGAACACACACACACACACACACACACACACACACACACACACACACACACACACACACACACACAGCGACCCCCCGCCAGAGGATCCCTATACGACAGTCTTGCTCTGCTGATGAGAGGGAATCAAAACTATTAAAAAAGGAGGAAAAAACACATAAAAGATATGCAAATACAACTGTCTGGGGGCGACGTCGAGCATTAACCAGCGTTGAGGTTCTACTATTTTTAGCTGGCGTCTCTTTGCAGACTCTGAAAGATGTGTGATGACTTCCTTAAGCGCAGGATTTTATGTGCTACAGACACAGCTTGGCTGTGCAGATATGTCGGGAGAAATATCCCCCTTAATTGAGACACTTCACAAATGAAGCTGTCAAACCCAGTACAAGCAGAATACAGTGAGAGTTGAAACTGGATTTCGAGGAAAGAGCTACGTTGGAGTCTTCACTCTTCACACATAAAAAAGTAGAGTGTATAAAGTGACTAGCGAGGTTTGGAGCTGATCTTATGGAGACGGTTAGGCAGTAGCGCAAAGATTCTCTCCCTTTCACTAATATAACCACTGGCAAGTGTACAGTGCATTCAGGAAGTATTCAGACCCCTTATCCTTTTCCACCTTTTGTTACTTTACAGCCTTATTCTAAAATTGATTAAATAAAAAAATATCCTCATCAAGCTAAACACAATACCCCATAATGACGAAGTGAAAACAGGTTTTTAGACATTTGTGCAAATGTATTAAAAATAAAAAACTGAAATACCTTATTTAGATAAGTATTTAGACCCTTTACTATGAGACTTTGAGTTCAGCTACATCCTGTTTCTACAACTTGTTTGGAGTCCACCTGTGTTAAATTCAATTGATTGGACATGATTTGGAAAGGCACACACTTGTCAATATTTATAAAAGGTCCCACATTTGACAGTGCACAGATATGGGGAAGGGTACCAAAACATTTCTGCAGCATTGAAGGTTCCCAAGAAAACAGTGGCCTCCATTATTTGTAAATGGAAGAAGTTTGGAACCACCAAGACTCTTCCTAGAGCTGGCCGCCCGGCCAAACTGAGCAATCGGGGGAGAAGAGCCTTGGTCAGGGAAGTGACCAAGAACCCGATGGTCACTCTAACAAAGCTCCAGAGTTCCTCTGTGGAGATTGGAGAACCTTCCAGAAGGACAACCATCTCTGCAGCACTCCACCAATCAGGCCTTTATGGTAGAGTGGCCAGACGGAAGCCACTCCTCAGTAAAAGGCACAAAACAGTCCGCTTAGTTTGCCAAAAGGCACCTAAAGGACTCTCAGACCATGAGAAACAAGATTCTCTGGTCTGAAGAAACCAAGATTGAACTCTTTGGCCTGAATGCCAAGCGTCACATCTGGAGGAAACCTGGCACCATCCCTACGGTGAAGCATGGTGGTGGCAGCATCATGTTGTGGTGATGTTTTTCAGAGGCAGGGACTGGGAGACTAGTCAGGATTGAGAAAAAGATGAACGGAGCAAAGTACAGAGAGATCCTTGATGAAAACATGCTCCAGAGCGCTCAGGACCTCAGGACCTTCACCTTCCAACAGGTCAAGAAGCCTGAGCACAACGCAGGAGAGACTTTGGGACAAGTCCCTGAATGTCCTTGAGTGGCTCAGCCAGAGCTCGGAACCCGATCGAACATCTCTGGAGAGACCTGAAAAAAAACTGTGCAGCTCCCCATCCAACCTGACAGAGCTTGGGAGGATCTGCAGAGAAGAATGGAAGAAACTGCCCAAATACAGGTGGGCTAAGTTTGTAGGGTCATACCCAAGAGGACTCGAGGCTGTAATCGCTGCCAAAGGTGCTTCAACTAAGTACTGAATTAAGGGTCTGAATAATTATGTAAATATGATATTTTTGTAAAAAAATTATACATTAGCAAAAATTTCTAAAAACCTATTTTGTCTTCATGGGGTATTTTGTGTAGATTGTTGAGGGGAAAAAAACGATGTAATCCATTTTAGCATAAGGCTGTAATGTAACAAAATGTGGAAAATGGTAAGAGGTCTGAATAACTTCCGAATGCACTGTATGTGGCCCATATCAAAGCAATAGAACAGGGTGTTAATTATGCTACTCCAAGTGTATGTGCCACATAATTAAAGCACTGCCCTCCAAGGCCCAGCCATGGCTGCATCCCTGCCCAGTCATGTGAAATCCATAGATTAGGGCCTAATCAATTTATTTCAATTGTCTTATTTCATTATATGAACTGTAACTCAGTAAAAACGTTGAAATTGTTGCATGTTGCGTCTATATTTTTGTTCAATATGTTTGAGTTGAGGTGGACTCTGTCTGATTGAAACTGCTGTAAAAGGTCTAAAGCCAGTACAGTTCTACCAATGTAGCAACCTTTTTCTCTTCGGTCATTGTTTACATGAAGTGAGTCAATCCCTGAAAACAGCCGACTAGCTCAAAGTGTGATTCTCCTTTTTAAATACAACACAAACAAACAGAGGGCCTAAAATAGGAGCTATGGTTCCATTCAGTGCAATACATCATAAAACATGGTGTGTGTGTGTGTGTGTGTGTGTGTGTGTGTGTGTGTGTGTGTGTGTGTGTGTGTGTGTGTGCACATACACACACACACCTTCAAAAACTGGAGCCCCAGCAGCAACAGTTCTTGAGGGAGATACTGAGCATCAGATGGGAGGATCGACGGACCAACGTCAGCGTCCTGACCCAGGCAAACATTCCCAGCAAAGAATCCCAAATCATTGTGTACGGGCAACTGGAAAAGGGGAAATGGATGCAAAGGGGGACAAAAGAAAAGGTACAAAGACACCCGGAAAAGCAATACATAACGCAACAAACTGGCAACTCCACACCACAAATAGAGCCACCTGGTGACTTCAGGTCGTTGTCTGCGCAAGTACGGACATCTAATTAGTATAATACAAAAATCCCCATCAAAATCTGTCTGTTTAACCATCAAACTACCGAATGGGGTCATTTTGATCATGACTTTGTTGATCAACTTGTTCTTAATAAATCAAAATAATTGTTTCCTGTTTCTGTAACAATCTGGACTTTGGGGGAATTCCTATATACTCTTCAATATTCTATATGTGCAACTTGGCAACTTGTTATGGTATTTAGGTCGCTATAACATTTGGTTTGAAGTGACTGAGGATTTGGGCATGCTTTTTGAAGCATCCTGGCTCTACCACTCCCATTGTTTCACTAGCAGCGATGCTAATGCTGGCTGTGGGGTAAGTAAATAAACAAAACTAAGGCATATGTTTTGTCATTGTCTCTCAGGATCAATGGATAAATCAAATTAAGTATATTTCAAATGTTGATGTACTGCCCCTTTAAATGGCAGTTTAAGACCAACCAGTCAAGAAACTCCCCTCATCTCCAAACTCACTTGCAACGTCAGTGGACAGGTCTGAGGCTCCAGAATCGGCCTGCTCAGCCACAGCCGGACCCACAACAATCAAGCCACCAAAAAAAACAGTGAGGAAGAGATCATCCTTGAGGGATTACGTGTGAGCATGCGTGTTTTGTGCGGGTGTACATGTGTGAGCATGTTTGTGTTTTCATGCATGCATGTGTGTGTGTACAGTATGTGCATGCATTTGTATGTGCATGTGTGTGGTATTTACAGTAGAACATAATTGGTGCGGGGCAGCGGCAGATGAGGGGAAGGCCAGTGGGTCTGACAAAAAGCAGTGCAGCCAGGCAGAGGCTGTGCTAAGGCCTGGTGGGTATGAGTGGTGTGCAGGGGGACAGACAGAGAAAACTGAGCAACTCTCACTGGGAAACAATATGCAGTTTCATCTGGGGAAGACATTTTGCAGCTTTTTCTCTCTCTCTCTCTCTCTCCCTCTCTCTCTCTCTCTCTCTCTCAGAGCCAGAGAGCCGACAGCACAAAGAGCTCCATTGTTCCTTCTGCAGCAACCTCACCGCTCCCAACTAGAGGAGCAGGGTCAAGGCACAGGACCTGCCAGGGGCTGTTAGAACCTGCTCCCACTGTGTGCGTGCGTGTGTGCGTGCGTGCGTGCGTGTGTGTGTGTATCGCTTTTCTTCAATATAATGTTTCATGCTAGTTCTTGGTCAGGATTACCGTACAGTTAAATCTGTTTTTTTTTCTGTACTGTATAAATGAAAGCGAGTTCTAACACTGTACCTACCACACACTGTATGTGGTTCTAATGTTTCATACAGGGATGCGTTTCAGTGGGTTGTGTCAGTATCAGATCATGAACAGTTAGGACAGATATGCCTCCCTCTGTCCGTCTATTGCTCTCTCACCCTGTTTCACCCTCCATCACCGTCTCTCTCTAACACACACTTACAGTACTCGAGCACGCACACACACAGCTACAGGACATAATGGAAAATCCTTTTATAAAGAAGTGCGGGTCACATCCTTAGAGGATCCAGCAGATTTCTAGTTCATAATACTCTGGCAGGCAGGGTCTGTGGAGAGAGGAGGGGAAGAGAGGTAGAGAGGAGGGAAAGGGAGGAGAAGGGAGGGGAGGTGAGGTCAGGAAAGGGAGGGAGGGTAGGCTAACGACTAATTGAATAGATAAGATCAAAGGCTGGATGAGAGAATTCTTCAAACTCAAAGGGCTATGAGAAAATTAAGAGACATGGAGGGCCGTGACTAATCAGCAGTTGGAAAATCCTAATGCTCCACTACCGGGTACGACAGTAATCAACCGTAAATTGTAGCGAGACAAATGCTTGCATCATTCAGTGAAGTCGAATTCCATTTTCAGAGAGGTGAAAACTAGTATGAGTGTAATAATGAAGGTGATTTGGTGAGCCACGGTAGTGTGATAAGTAACTGAGACTAAGTCTGAGACTTGTGTTCACACCCCGAACTAATGCCTAGGCTTGAGCTCAGCGAGCTAACAGAGTCTAATAATGAAAAAAAACTATTCTTCAGTACATACAGAGGAAATCAAGATTACTGCTATCAATCATGGGTAGATGATTCTGTTTCATCAACGTGCTAGTTAAGCAGAAGTGAAGTAGTTAGCTGTGTGCGCTAGGAACGGTGCGGTAGTGTTTAGCATGTTAGTTAACACCCGGTAGTGTGTCCTCACCAACCAAGACCATGGTTTTGGTAGGGTAATGGTTAGCATGCTAGCTTCAGGAGCTCAAAGTGTTGTTGTTGTTGGGGATTGAATCCCGGGTCGGACTTAAGCGCTTATCAGATTCCAAAAATGTGTACGTGTCTGCACAGCAGTGTTCTAGAATATTGGACCATTGGCTTTCATACTTTTCGAAGCAATTTCTCCAGGGCAGTGTAGCTATGTTACAATGGGCGACAGACTATCGGTCTCTGCGTCTTTGGACTCTAAATTACAGTTTAAAGGGATGGCCTACGTCAGGGATTCTCACTGGTGTTTTGCAGGTACTATTTATTGAAGCTGCCAGTTGAGGACTTGTGAGGCGTCTGTTTCTCAAACTAGACACTCTAATGTACTTGTCCTCTTGCTCAGTTGTGCACCGGGGCCTCCCACTCCTCTTTCTATTCTGGTCAGAGCCAGTTTGCGCTGTTCTGCGAAGGGAGTAGTACACAGCGTTGTACGAGATCTTCAGTTTCTTGCATGGAATAACCTTCATTTCCCAGAACAATAATAGACTGATGAGTTTCAGAAGAAAGGTCTTTGTTTCTAGCAATTTTGAGCCTGCAATTGAACCCTCAAATGCTGATGCTCCAGATACTCAACCAGTCTAAAGAAGGCTAGTTTTATTGCTTCTTTAATCAGAACAACAGTTTTCAGCTGTGCTAACATAATTGCAAAAGGGTTTTCTAATGATCAATTAGCCTTTTAAAATGATCAACTTGGATTACCTAACACAACGTGCCACTGGAACACAGGAATGATGGTTGCTGATAATGGGCCTCTGTACACATATGTAGATGTTCCATAAGCTACAATAGTAATTTACAACATTAACAATGTCTACACTGTATTTCTGATCAATTCGATGTTATTTTAAAGGTGCAAAAAAAATTGCTTTTCTTTCAAAAACAAGGACATTTCTAAGTGACTACAAACTTCTGAACGGTAGTGTACAGTACGAGTCAAAATTTTGGACACACCTACTTATTCCAGGGTATTTTTTTACTTTTACTATTTTCTACATAGAATAATAGTGAAGACATCAAAACTATGAAATAACACATATGGAATCATGTAGTAACCAAAAAAAGTGTTAAACAAATCAAAGTAGGTTTTATATTTGAGATTCTTCAAAGTAGTTGTAACGGCTGTCTGTGGAAGTAGACCAAGGTGCAGCGGAGTTAGTGTTCATCTTCAGGAATTTTAATAAACGTAAGAACACTATACAACAAAACAAGAAAACCGACAGCCAAACAGTCCTGTCAGGTGCAAAACACTAAACAGAAACAATCCCCCACAAAACCCAAAGGAAAAACAGGTTCCTTATGTGTGACTCCCAATCAGCAACAATGAACTACAGCTGTGCCTGATTGGGAGCCACACACGGCCCAAAACAAAGAAATAAAAAACATAGAAAAATGAACATAGAACGCCCACCCAATGTAACACCCTGGCCTAACCAAAAATAAAAAACAAAAACCCCTCTCTATGGCCAGGGCGTTACAGTAGTCGCCTTTTGCCTTCATGACAGCTTTGCACATTCTTGGCATTCTCTCAACCAGCTTCATGAGGTAGTCACCTGGAACGGATTTCAATTAACAGGTGAGCCTTCTTAAAAGTTAATTTGAGGAATTCATTTTCTATCTTAATGCGTTTGAGCCAATCAGTTGTGTTGTGACATGGTAGGGGTGGTATACATAAGATCGCTGTATTTGGTAAAAGACCAAGTCCATATTATGGCAAGAACAGTTCAAATAAGCAAAGAGAAACAACATTCCATCATTACTTTAACACATGAAGATCAGTCAATCCGAAAAATTTCAAGAACTTTGAGAGTTTCTTCAATTGCAGCCGCAAAAACCATCAAGTGCTATGATGAAACTGGCTCTCATGAGGACTGCCACAGGAAAGGAAGACCCAGAGTTACCTCTGCTGCAGAGGATAAGTTCGTTAGAGTTACCAGCCTCAGAAATTGCAGACCAAATAAATGCTTCACAGAGTTCAAGTAACAGACACATTTCAACATCAACTGTTCAGACTGCGTGAATCAGGCCTTCATGGTTGAATTGCTGCAAATAAACTACTACTAAAGGACACCAATAAGAAGAAGAGACTTGCTTGGGCCAAGAAACACAAGCAATGGACATTAGACCGGTGGAAATCAGTCCTTTTGGAGTCCAAATTCTAGATTTTTGGTTCGAACTGCAGTGTCTTTGTGAGAAGCAAAGTTGGTCAACGGATGATCTCCTCGTGTGTGGGTCCCACCGTGAAGCATGGAGGAGGAGGTATGATGGGGTGGGAGTGCTTTGCTGGTGACACTGTCTGTGATTTATTTAGAATTCAAGGCACACCTGCATGGCTACCACAGCAATACGCCATCATTTCTTTTTCAACAGGAAAATGACCCAACAAACCTTTAGGCTGTGTAAGAGCTATTTGACCAAGAAGGAGAGTGATGGAGTGCTGCATCAGATAACCTGGCCTCCACAATCACCCGACGTCAACCCTAATGAGATGGTTTGGGATGAGTTGGACCGCAGAGTGATGGAAAAACAGCCAACAAGTGCCCAGAATGTGTGGGAGCTCCTTCAAGACTGTTGGAAAAGCATTCCAGGTGAAGCTGGTTGAGAGAATGCCACGAGTGTGCAAAGCTTTCATCAAGGCAAAGGGTGGCTACTTTGAAGAATCTAAAATCTAAAATATATTTTCATTTGTTTAACACTTTTATGGTTACTACATGATTTCATATGTGTTATTTCATAGTTTTGATGTCTTGACTATTATTCTGCAATGTAGAAAATAGTACAAATAAAGAAAAACCCTTGAATGAGTAGGTGTGTCCAAACCTATATACAGTTGAAGTCGGAAGTTTACATACAACTTAGCCAAATACATTTAAACTCACTTTTTCCTGACATTTAATCCTAGTAAAAAGAAGACTGTGAAGAATGTGAAATGTCAAATTAATAGTTTTAACTTTTATTTCTTTCATCACATTCCCAGTGGGTCAGAAGTTTACATACACTCAATTTGTATTTGGTAGCATTGCCTTTAAATTGTTTAACTTTCGGGTCAAACGTTTTGGGTAGCCTTCCACAAGCTTCACACAATAAGTTAGGTGAATTTTGACCCATTCCTCCTGACAGAGCTGGTGTAACTGAGTCAGGTTTGTAGGCATCCTTGCTCGCACACACTTTTTCAGTTTCAGGACTTTGTTGTCCATAAGCCATTTTGCCAAAACTTTGTATGCTTGGGGTCATTGTCCATTTGGAAGACCCATTTGCGACCAAGTTTTAACTTTCTGACTGATGTCTTGAGATGTTGCTTCAATATATCCACATAATTTTCCTGCCTCATGATGCCATCTATTTTGTGAAGTGCACGAGTCCCTCCTGCAGCAAAGCACCCCCACAACATGATGCTGCCACCCGGGGTGCTTCACGGTTGGGATCGTGTTCTTCGGCTTGCAAGCCTCCCCCTTTTTCCTCCAAACATAACGATGGTCATTATGGCCAAACAGTTCTATTTTTATTTCATCAGACTAGAGGACGTTTCTCCAAAAAGTATGATCTTTGTCCCCATGTGCAGTTGCAAACCGTAGTCTGGTTTTTTTATGGCGGTTTTGGAGCAGTGGCTTCTTCCTTGCTGAGCGGCCTTTCAGGAAATGTCGATATAGGACTCGTTTTACTGTGGATATAGATACTTTTGTACCCGTTTCCTCCAGCATCTTCACAAGGTCCTTTGCTGTTGTTCTGTGATTAAGTTGCACTTTTCGCACCAACGTACGTTCATCTCTAGGAGACAGAACGCGTCTCCTTCCTGAGCGGTATGATGGCTGCGTGGTCCCATGGCGTTTATACTTGCGTACTATTGTTTGTACAGATGAACGTGGTACTTTCAGGCATTTGGAAATTGCTCCCAAGGATGAACCACAATTTTTTTCTGAGATATTGGCTAATTTCTTTTGATTTTCCCATGATGTCAAGCAAAGAGGCACTGAGTTTGAAGGTAGGCCTTGAAACATCCACAGGTACACCTCCAATTGACTCAAAGTATGTCAATTAGCCTATCAGAAGCTTCTAAAGCCATGACATCATTTTCTGGAATTTTCCAAGCTGTTTAAAGCCACAGTCAATTTAGTGTATGTAAACTTCTGACCCACTGGAATTGTGAAACAGTGAATTATAAGTTAAATAATCTGTCTGTAAACAATTGTTGGAAAAATGACTTGTGTCATGCACAAAGTAGATGTCCTAACCGACTTGCCAAAACTACAGTTTGTTAACAAGAAGTTTGTGGAGTGGTTGAAAAACGAGTTTTAATGACTCCAACCTAAGTGTATGTAAACTTCCGACTTCAACTGTATATATAAAATTACAATTACATTTCTTTTGTATGAATATTACTAACAACAACAGATTAAACAGATTTTGGCCAAGGGATCCAAGGAATGCGTTTAGAGGTTGTAATACAATACAATGTAATGATATTAAAGGAGCTATATGTAATTGTTTTGTATTGTAATTTCAGAAAATGCCCTTAATGTACTGTATACAGTAATAGTGGAATGATAGTGTTTCACAATATTTCCTCCCCCCAAAATGTATGAAACACTATCATTCCAGTACTACTGTAAATACATTAAGGAACTCTGCTGAAATTACAATGCAAAAATATGACATATAGCTCCTTTAATCTACAATTGATGTGTTTAACCATGGGCAACATTGGCCTGGAAGGCTCACAGGGATATTGGTATCCCCAGTACTCCACCAATAATCAATTGTTCAACTCAATACTTCTTATATTCCCCTTAAAACGTTGATTTAATTTTTTTTTAAAATAAATGCAATGTTATTGAAGCTTTAAAACTGCATTTATTTTGCTCTGCCTCATGGCAAAATGTGTAGAATTGCAGGATATTAGCTTAAAAGCTGTAACAACAAAAAGTCTCTCTGCCCCATGACAAAATTAGTAGAATTGCAGAAAATTTGCTTGAAAACTACAACATTTCTCTCTGATGCCAAAGGAAGGGCCTTTAACATGTTCCTTCCCAGGGCCAAAGACTTGGTTTGTCCGGCCATGCACTGCCAAAGTCATAGTATAACTCCTTGTATGCTATTTATATCCCACTTGAGCTGTGTTCTGATTATGAGGGGTCGCTGATGAATTTGTTATCACAAAAGGGGTCCCCGGCCCCAAAAAGTTTCAGAACCCTGGTCTACCTAACATTACACTACCAGTGTCTACAATGTTTCAGGTCATGGTCTCTACTATTCCTTTCCCTACCTTTGGTAGGTAATGTACACGCTAGACATGCCGCACATTCAAGCAATCTACTGAAATCAATTCAAATTTGATTTGTCACATGCGCCGAATACAACAGGTGTAGACCTTAAGGTGAAATGCTTACTTACAAGCCTTTAACCAACAATGCAGTTTTAATAAAAATAAGTGTTAAGACATTATTTAGCAAATAAACTGAAGTAAACAATCAATAAAAATAAAGAAAATAGAAAAAATTATAATAATTAAAGAGCAACAATTAAATAACAGTAATGAGGCTATATACAGGGGGTACCGGTACAGAGTCAATGTGTGGGGGGCACAGGTTAGTCAAGGTAATTGAGGTAATATGTACATGTAGGTAGAGGTAAAGTGACTATGCATAGATAATAAGTAGCAGCAGCTATGCCATTATTAGCTGAATTAATAATGTTTCCCTGACCTCAGCATACCAAGTTGTTTGCCACATAAACCAATAAAACAATGACTGTATTGGGTATTAGAATTTAGAGTAGAAATGACAACCGCATCCTCTGTCAAAAAACAAAACTGCAGACAATCTTGTTTTAAGAGGCAATGGAAGTCCACCAGCTCTTACTGGTTAATGACAGATGATCAGATCCTCTGACAGCCCTCACACAGGCAGGCGCTTGAACACACACACACACACACACACACACACACACACACACACACACACACACACACACGCACACGCACACGCACACGCACACACGCACACATGCACACGCACACGGAAATGCACTGGTGGCAAGTCAGCAGCTGTTCCCATAGTAAAATCATTCATCTGAAACATGCTCAGAACTGCTCTGTTTCAGTTCAGTTGTATGTTAACCCCAATAAGACGACGAGCTCTAATCATAGTTGTTTCTTTGTTTAATTATCTATTGTTGCAGCCTAGATATCGCTGCTTTGTAGAGGTTCGCCGTCATATCAGCCGTAACTATCCACAACAGTTATGCATGAAGCGTTTGGTTGCTTAACTTCTCTCATTACTAGGTTTCAATAACCATTTTTTCACTTTGACAGGTTCATTAAAGCCTCTCGAAAATATTCAAATATTCAAACGTGCCATCGTACATTTAATCTCCAAACAACCGCAGAGCCATGTCTCCCTGTAACCAGCTCATCTCTGTCACCATTTCAAAGGCTCTCTCTCAATCCCTTTCTCTCTTCCTCTCTCTTTTCATTCTCTCCCCTTCTCTCTCTCATTCCCTCACTCTCTTTCTCCCCCCACTCCCCCCTCTCTTTTTCTCTCTCTTTCTCTCTCCCACTCTTTCCCCCCTCTCTCTGCCACAAAACACAGACAGCTCTTATTGCCTGATAGTCTGTCTCGAACCACGCCAATATTCCCTGACTCATGTGTGGGCATTGGCAGGCACTGGCTCAGCTAATGGCAGGTGAGGCAGTAGCGCTGTGCTGTGCTGTTTTGTGTCACTTAATCAATGCCCTGCAGAGGGGAGAAGTGCCAGACAGCTCAGCACTGGCAGCTCCCTCGGCGTTGGGCACGGCAAACCTTCTGGAGCCAGCAGAGCTGGGGAGGGCATGGCATTGCTGCACACAAACACACACACACACACACACACACACACACACACACACACACACACGCACACACGCACACACACACACGCATACCCAACCCCTTCCTCTTCAAAACACCCTGCCCCCACCCCGAAACCCCACATCAGCTCTAGTGGTGTGTTGTCGGGTACAGACAGTTTATGCCAGGCTGGTCTGACGTACCCTACACCCCACGTCGCCCATCCTGGCTTGGATCAGGGACAACATCCAAGATTCTGTCTCTCTCTCTCCCTCTCTCTCTCACGCTCTCTCTCTGTCTCTCTATTTCTAGCAGCTGCGGTAGCTATGAGCTGCAGTAGACAGAGGCTCCAGGCCCCAGACTGAAAAACCCTCAGCTTAAAGCTTTCAGCATTATCTCTGTAACCCCAAAGCAATTTGCTAGAGGAACTTGGCCTTTTCTGCTGTCCTCAAAATGTATTCCTGGCATCGGGTCCTTATCCCACTTCTCTCTCTTTCTACGACGTGCTGCTGGGCTTTAACCTTGCAATGACTCCTCCTCCTCTGCACCAGGTTAATGCCTGGGATTGTTTGCCACGCTCACTCAGTCAAATCCTTTCAAGCTTTCATCTGCTCATTACATTGTTCATTTACAAAGAATTGTAATGGATGTCTGTGGTTGCAAGTGTTGTAGACGACATGTACTTGAGGCTGTTTTTTTGCCAAAAACAATAAACAGACTGCAATTGAAATGATAAAAATGAAAGGTATAGGAGTGGTCCATTTGCTGCTGTCATGGGCAGCAGGCAGACTCTGCTGGGGTTAGTATTATGTGTGTTGGTACAGGGATTTTGTTGGGCGATTAAGCCTGGCTCGCAGTTGGTGTTCCAATTCATCCCAAAGGTGTTTGATGGGGTTGAGGTCAGGGCTCTGTGCAGGCCAGTCAAGTTCTTCCACACCGAACTCAACAAACCATTTCTTTATGGACCTCACTTTGTGCACTGGGGCATTGTCATGCTGAAACAGGAAAGGGTCTTCCCCAAATTGTTGCCACAAAGTAGGAAGCACAGAATCATCTAGAATGTCATTGTATGCTGTAGCGTTAAGATTTTCCTTCAGGGGGCATATTATTGTGACCCTGGTGGCACAAAATAATCAAAGGTCTGACTGCACAGAGATGCTTGGGGAAATGGTCACAATGGGGGACCAGTGTGTTTCAGGGGAAGGGAGTGTATCTGATCTTTCATCAACTAGGACTTGACATTGGTTAATCAAATATCCCCATTTTTGAAAATGTTGCTAAATCTTGCATGCTTTCTCAAACAGCTGAAACTGTATATGCATTTGTAAATCAAATCCTTTCTTGAGTTGGTCTCTGGGATGTAACAACCGTTGGGCATCTGAGCTGATTGTAAGGAAAAGGGTTGAGTGTGTAAGAGTATGTGTGTGTATTCCACATCTGTTGCTAGGGAGTAATGATGTTAGGGACAATATAGGATGACAAAAATGTAATGCAATGGCAATCCTGGTTATCGGTAACAATCCTTTGCATGATCTATCAACATTATTACGCATATTAATTGTTAATGATGGGGATTAAGTTACGCAATATTTTTGAATATATATCGTTTTTTAATATCTATACAGTGCCTTGCGAAAGTATTCGGCTCCCTTGAACTTTGACCTTTTGCCACACTTCAGGCTTCAAACAGAAAGATATAAAACTGTAATTTTTTGTGAAGAATCAACAAGTGGGACACAATTATGAAGTGGAACAAAATGTATTGGATATTTCAAACTTTTTTAACAAATAAAAAACTGAAAAATTGGGCGTGCAAAATTATTCAGCCCCTTTACTTTCAGTGCAGCAAACTCTCTCCAGAAGTTCAGTGAGGATCTCTGAATGATCCAATGTTGACCTAAATGACTAATGATGATAAATAGAATCCACCTGTGTGTAATCAAGTCTCCGTATAAATGCACCTGCTCTGTGATAGTCTCAGAGGTCCGTTTAAAGCGCAGAGAGCATCATGAAGAACAAGGAACACACCAGGCAGGTCCGAGATACTGTTGTGGAGAAGTTTAAAGCCGGATTTGGATACAAAAAGATTTCCCAAGCTTTAAACATCCCAAGGAGCACTGTGCAAGCAATAATATTGAACTGGAAGGAGTATCAGACCACTGAAAATCTACGAAGACCCGGCCGTCCCTCTAAACTTTCAGCTCATACAAGGAGAAGACTGATCAGAGATGCAGCCAAGAGGCCCATGATCACTCTGGATGAACTGCAGAGATCTGCAGCTGAGGTGGGAGACTCTGTCCATAGGACAACAATCAGTCGTATACTGCACAAATCTGGCCTTTATGGAAGAGTGGCAAGAAGAAAGCCATTTCTTAAAGATATCCATAAAAAGTGTCGTTTAAAGTTTGCCACTAGCCACCTGGGAGACACACCAAACATGTGGAAGAAGGTGCTCTGGTCAGATGAAACCAAAATCGAACTTTTTGGCAACAATGCAAAACGTTATGTTTGGCGTAAAAGCAACACAGCTCATCACCCTGAACGCACCATCCCCACTGTCAAACATGGTGGTGGCAGCATCATGGTTTGGGCCTGCTTTTCTTCAGTATGGGCAGGGAAGATGGTTAAAATTGATGGGAAGATGGATGGAGCCAAATACAGGACCATTCTGGACGAAAACCTGATGACTGGGACGGAGATTTGTCTTCCAACAAGACAATGATCCAAAACATAAAGCAAAATCTACAATGGAATGGCTCACAAATAAACATATCCAGGTGTTAGAATGGCCAAGTCAAAGTCCAGACCTGAATCAAATCGAGAATCTGTGGAAAGAACTGAAAACTGCTCTTCACAAACGCTCTCCATCCAACCTCACTGAGCTCGAGCTGTTTTGCAAGGAGGAATGGGCAAAAATTTCAGTCTCTCGATGTGCAAAACTGATAGAGACATACCCCAAGCGACTTACAGCTGTAATCGCAGCAAAAGGTGGCGCTACAAAGTATTAACTTAAGGGGGCTGAATAATTTTGCACGCCCAATTTTTCCGTTTTTTATTTGTTAAAAAAGTTTGAAATATCCAATAAATTTCGTTCCACTTCATGATTGTGTCCCACTTGTTGTTGATTCTTCACAAAAAAATACAGTTTTATATCTTTATGTTTGAAGCCTGAAATGTGGCAAAAGGTCGAAAAGTTCAAGGGGGCCGAATACTTTCGCAAGGCACTGTATATAAAGAAAACTGAGGTGAGAGCATTGGAAATGCTTTTGGCGGTTGATCTGCTTCTGTTCTGTGGGTGGCATCGTGTTTTCAAAGAATGGGTTCTGGCCTCTCGGGGGGCCTAGGGATCCGGGGGGGATGTGGGTGGCCTGCCGGTCACTGGGATGACAACCCAACTTGGGATGGGGAGGGGCTTTAGCGGGTGGAATATTGGAGAACAATTGGAGGGTTACATAGTAGCAATAAAAATATCATGGTACAGCTATATGGACACGCAATCATTATGGTACTTTTCAACGGTAAATTTACAAACATATATTATGATAAATAGATCTGAAACTTGTATCTCATTATGGTAATTGGTGAAATAAATATAGCCAGTTATAATTGTAATGGCTTAGCAGATAATAAGAAAAGACAAGCAATATTTACCTGGCTTTAAGAGAAAGAATATAATATATTTTGTTTACAGGAAACTCATTCAACTCATTAAGTTATGTGGAAAAAGGACTGGGGGGGGGTGAAATATACTTCTCCCATGGACAAAGAAATTCAAAAAGGGTGATGATATTAATTAACAGTCATTTTGATCGGAATGTGCACATTGTCCAAACTGATCTGTCATTGGACCAGATATGTCTCATTAACCTTTATGGACCAAATAATGATGATCCACGTTTCTTTGAAAATACAGTACCAGTCAATATTTTGACACACCTACTCATTCAAGGGTTTTTCTTTATTTGACTATTTTTTACATATGAAATAACACATATGGAATCATGTAGTAACCAAAAAAGTGTTAATATATTTTATATTTGAGATTCTTCAAAGCAGCCACCCTTTGTCTTGATGACAGCTTTGCACACATTTTGGCACAATCCCTACAGTGAAGCATGGTGGTGGCAGCATCATGCTGTGGGGATGTTTTTCAGCGGCAGGGACTGGGAGACTAGTCAGGATTGAGGGAAAGATGAATGGAGCAAAGTACAGAGAGATCCTTGATGAAAACATGCTTCAGAGCGCTCAGGACTGGCGCAGGGCGAAGGTTTGGGGCGAAGATTTAGCTTCCAACAGGACAACAACCCTAAGCACACAGCCAAGACAACGCAGGAGTGGCTTTGGGACAAGTCTCTGAATGTCCTTGAGTGGCGCAGCCAGAGCACGGACTTGAACCCGATCAAACATGTCTGGAGACCTGAAAAAGCTGTGCATTGTTACTCCCCATCCAACCTGACAAGAGCTTGAGAGGATCTGCAGAGAAGAATGGGAGAAACTCCCCAAATACAGCTGTGCCAAGCTTGTAGCGTCATACCCAAGAAGACTCGAGGCTGTAATCACTGCCAACGGTGCTTTAACAGAGTACTGAGTACATTTCGTTTTTTAAATGATTTTTGTTTAAAAAGAATCACCTTTATTTAACCAGGAAAGAATTTTTTACAATGACGGTGTCACGGTTGTTGTCGGTAGAAATGGACCAATACGCAGCAGGTACGTGAATGCTCATCTTGATTTTTAATTATTTTCAAAACGAACATACAAAAAACGAACACTCGACAAATAAACAGTCTGGTAAGGCACAAGGCTATACACAGAATAATCACCCACAAATCACACATACAAACACACCCTAATATATGGAACTCTCAATCAAAGGCAGATAGACAACACCTGCCTTCAACTGAGAGTCCCAACCCCAATCAACCAAACATAGAAACACACAACCTAGACTAACCATAGAATTACTAAACATAAACCAAAACCCGGAATTACTAAATTAAACACCCTTTACACAAACACACCACCCCGAACCACAGAAAACAAATACCCCCTGCCACGCCCTGACCAAACTACAAAACAATTAACCTTATATACTGGCCAGGACGTGACAGTACCCCCCCCTTAAAGGTGCTACCCCAGAAGCACCTTAACAAAAAATAACCCCAAGCAACACCAACAAAAAGTCCCCTTTTCTAAAGGGAGGGAAGGGAGGGTGGCTGCCGTCAACGACGGCACTGTGCTACACCCCCCCTCCCCAACCCACCTATTTCTGGAGGTGGCTCTGGCTCCGGCCGTTCCAGGCTGTCGGGCCACTCTGGCTTCGCCGGGGGGCAGTCGGGGCAGTCTGGCAATTCGGGAGAGTCTGGGCAGTCTGGCAATTCGGGACAGTCTGGGCAGTCTGGCAATTCGGGACAGTCTGGGCAGTCTGGCAATTCGGGACAGTCTGGGCAGTCTGGCAATTCGGGACAGTCTGGGCAGTCTGGCAATTCGGGACAGTCTGGGCAGTCTGGCAATTCGGGACAGTCTGGGCAGTCTGGCAATTCGGGACAGTCTGGGCAGTCTGGCAATTCGGGACAGTCTGGGCAGTCTGGCAATTCGGGACAGTTCAGGGCAGTCTGGCCACTCCGGCAGTTCAGGGCAGTCTGGCCACTCCGGCAGTTCAGGGCAGTCTGGCCACTCCGGCAGTTCAGGGCAGTCTGGCCACTCCGGCAGTTCAGGGCAGTCTGGCCACTCCGGCAGTTCAGGGCAGTCTGGCCACTCCGGCAGTTCAGGGCAGTCTGGCCACTCCGGCAGTTCAGGGCAGTCTGGCCACTCCGGCAGTTCAGGGCAGTCTGGCCACTCCGGCAGTTCAGGGCAGTCTGGCCACTCCGGCAGTTCAGCGCAGTCTGGCCACTCCGGCAGTTCAGCGCAGTCTGGCCACTCCGGCAGTTCAGCGCAGTCTGGCCACTCCGGCAGTTCAGCGCAGTCTGGCCACTCCGGCAGTTCAGCGCAGTCTGGCCACTCCGGCAGTTCAGCGCAGTCTGGCCACTCCGGCAGTTCAGCGCAGTCTGACCTCTCTGGCGACTGTTGACTGGCGGGCAGCTCTGACGACTGTTGACTGGCGGGCAGCTCTGACGACTGTTGACTGGCGGGCAGCTCTGACGACTGTTGACTGGCGGGCAGCTCTGACGATGACTGTTGACTGGCGGGCAGCTCTGACGATGACTGTTGACTGGCGGGCAGCTCTGACGATGACTGTTGACTGGCGGGCAGCTCTGACGATGACTGTTGACTGGCGGGCAGCTCTGACGATGACTGTTGACTGGCGGGCAGCTCTGACGATGACTGTTGACTGGCGGGCAGCTCTGACGATGACTGTTGACTGGCGGGCAGCTCTGACGATGACTGTTGACTGGCGGGCAGCTCTGACGATGACTGTTGACTGGCGGGCAGCTCTGACGATGACTGTTGACTGGCGGGCAGCTCTGACGATGACTGTTGACTGGCGGGCAGCTCTGACGATGACTGTTGACTGGCGGGCAGCTCTGATGATGACTGTTGACTGGCGGGCAGCTCTGATGATGACTGTTGACTGGCGGGCAGCTCTGATGATGACTGTTGACTGGCGGGCAGCTCTGATGAAGACTGTTGACTGGCGAGGCTGGGTTGACGCACTTGTAGTCTGGTGCGTGGTGCTGGTACTGGGCTTACCAGATTATGTACACGCACCTCCAGGCTAGTGCGGGGAGCGGGAACAGGACGAGTCGGACTGGGTTGACGCACTTCCGGGTCCGCACGAGAGACAGGAGCTGGAAACCCAGGGCTATGGAGGCGCACAGCCGGTCTAGATCTTACCTCCTGCACAACCCGCCTTGGCTGGATGGAACTAGTAGCCCTGTACGAGCGGGGTGCTCGTACAGGGCAGACTGGGCTGTGCAGGGGCCTGATGGTAGCCGTGCGTAGAGCGGGAGTTGGGTAGCCTGGTCCTCGGAGGCGTACCGGCGACCAGATGCGCTGCGCAGGCATCCTCCTACCAGGCTGGATGCCCGCTCTAGCACGGCACCTGCGAGGGGCTGGAATAACGCGCACCGGACTGTGCGTGCGTATGGGTGAGATAGTGCGCTCCTCAGCGAAACATAGCGCTCTCCACCCCATACGCTCCTCCATATAACCACGAGTAGCTGGCTTCCGGCTCTTCTTACGCCTAGCCAAACTACCCGTGTGCCCCCCCCCAAAATTTTCTTGGGGGTGCCTCTCGTGCTTCTCCTTCTGCGCGTACTTGGCCTCGTACCACCGCCTCTCTGCCTTGGCTGCCTCAATTTCCCACTGCGGGTGTCGATAATCCCCAGCCTGATGCCAGGGTCCGGCCCCGTCCAGAACTTCCTCCCAAGTCCACTTCTCCCGCCAGTCCAACTCGAACTCCGTCTGCTCCTTCCTCTGCTGCTTGGTCCTTTGGTGGTGGGTGATTCTATCACAGGTGTTGTCGGTGAATGAGGACCAAAACGCAGCAGGTACGTGAATGCTCATCTTGATTTTTAATTATTTTCAAAACGAACATACAAAAAACGAACACTCGACAAATAAACAGTCTGGTAAGGCACAAGGCTATACACAGAATAATCACCCACAAATCACACATACAAACACACCCTAATATATGGAACTCTCAATCAAAGGCAGATAGACAACACCTGCCTTCAACTGAGAGTCCCAACCCCAATCAACCAAACATAGAAACACACAACCTAGACTAACCATAGAATTACTAAACATAAACCAAAACCCGGAATTACTAAATTAAACACCCTTTACACAAACACACCACCCCGAACCACAGAAAACAAATACCCCCTGCCACGCCCTGACCAAACTACAAAACAATTAACCTTATATACTGGCCAGGACGTGACAGACGGCCTACACCGGCCAAACCCGGATGATACTGGGCCGTCCTATGGGACTCCCAATCACGGACGGTTGGGATCTGAATACTTATGTAAATGCATCTGTTGGCAGGTCAGCTGATGTATGTATAGGCTAATGACCATAGAGAGGGAAAAGCTGCAGTCGCTGAACAGAGCTGAGGGAGGAGGCCCAGACCCTTCACTGTGTTTGTTTACCATCTCCTCCATCTCAGTAGACCATTCAAGGTACATTCCAGCAGGGTGGCTAGCTCCAAGAACTGCTCCAATACAGATACTACAGGTAAAAGTAGTCGTGGTAAAAGTAGCTGGATCATTCCACCAATTCAGTGCCTTTTGAGTAGTGTAACTTGGTCAAAAGCAACTTTTGATTTCACCAAATTTTAACATTCTGTCATAAAGAGCACCTTCAACGTAATAAAAACACGTTTTCCCATCTCGAGAGGTTAATTGAAATAAAGTAACAGGTTTGATGATTTCATCTTAAATCAGCCAAAAATCCCCTTTTTGACAGGGGGAATGGAAGTTGTTGTTTGCAACAGGGAGTAGCAATTGAATGCAAACTTCACAAAAAAATCGCAATTGTTAAAACATTTTTAGCCTGTCTATCTATGGGTAACAGGGTTGAGGTGCTATGCTTGACCCGCTCGGTTTTTGACCACAAAACACCAGATAATGGTCAAAAAAAGTAGAACCAGCTCACCTGCTTTCACACTATGATTTAACTATTTGAATGTTTCTTTTGAAAAAACATTTAAAATGAATAGTTTCAACATATTAAAAAGAGAGTTCAGTTCACTAACACGGTTGACCTTAAAATGAGAGACAGATGTAAATGGATCACTAATCACATGAAATCAATAATACTCTTCTGAAATTACTTTGTCAAAGCAACAAAAAAACTGGGTTTTACAATGATGGTGAAATCTTTAAGAAATGTTGGGGTTAAGTGGGTTATGTTAATGATAAGTGCAGAATTCTTTAATTATATATTTTTTTAAATCAGATTAATTGAATTTTCCAGTGCACTTAATATAGCAGGCTTTTAAATTCAATATTGGTGCACAATTTCTACTTAAAATATCAAAGGGATGCAAAAGGCCCTCTTTTCGTGGAACGACCCAGCTGAGAATACTCTACTCACAGTCCAGAAGTGGAGCTAATGATCATGCGAGGCTGCTCTCTTCCTCTCATTGGCTTCTATGGATACTGTCTCTGGTTCCTGAAAAACATGAAAAACTCCAATATCTTATCATCATGCCACTATGTTGACATACACTGAGTATACAAAACATTAGGAACACCTGATCTTTACACTTCAATCTGTGTAGATGAAAGGGAGGAGACAGGTTAAAGAAGGATTTTCAAGCCTTGAGACAATTGAAACATATATTGTGTATGTGTGCCATTCAGAGAGGGAATGGGCAAGACAAAAAGAGTTAAGTGCCTTTGAAGGGGGTATGGACAGTAGGTGCCAGGCGTAAAGGTTTGTGTCAAGAACTGCAACACTGCTGATTTTTCAAGGTCAACATTTTCACGTATGTATCAAGAATGGTCCACCACCCAAAGGACACCAGCCAACTTGACACAACTGTGGGAAGCATTGGAGTCATCACCTTGTAGAGTCCATGCCCTGACATATTGAGGCTGTTCTGAGGGCAAAAGGGGGTGTAACTCAATATTAGGAAGGTGTTCCTAATTTTTGGTATACTCAGTGTATATGGCATGAAGGATCTAAGATAGATGAGCAGTATCTGATGCTTCACTAGTATCAGTCAATGTGCAGAACTGCTGAATCACATGCAGAGAGATGGTGGTTTACACAGCACACTAATTTCAATAGAGGGAAAAACAGATGCTGGTTTAAAAAATGATCTTCACATTGACTGAGAGTGAACAATAATCATTGTTGTAAATGATTGTTGCATGACACACTAGATTCTCGACTACATTAGGCAGCCATGATGCAGAATAGAGTGGAAACAAGTAGTGTTTTACGGCCATTATCTTTATTGTAACAATTACAACCCAAATAAAAATGCAATTCCGCTCATTCCTGGCATGTCGCATAATGCCTGTAAAATCTGGGAATCTTTCAAAGGGGAAATTCTCATTTTGAACGTTTTTTTTTCTTTGCATTTCTCAAGACGAGTGGTCTATTCTGGGCACCGATTCAAAAAACACAGGGAAAAAAAACCTCTCTCTCCAAATTAGCCGGCGGTTGCTTTTATTGGAGTGGATTCTGTTCTAATTTTAAAGCCTTTTGTAATAAAAGGTCTTAATTATGACCTTGCATTCCAAGTAGCGGTGGTGTAACCAGAGAGCTATTACAGTGAGCCTCCTTCTGGGCACCCATTAGCCAATAGCCATGCACTACACCGCTAGTCTTCCACTAGACAGCCTCTCTGCTTTACTGGTAGCCTCTGCGTGTTCCCTCCCAGCCTACCTGGTAACACAGGTCATCAAAGGAGCAGTTAATGCCATGTACTTTGAGTTAATGTCTATAGTGGTGTTGTGTAATTATGTGCGCCCTGGTCATGACTCAGACACGGATTGACTGTCAATGGTAGAACGCTCCTCTGCCTGGTGTAGAAGACACAGCCGTTGGTGTAAGATGTAAGGTAATAGGAAATGGTTATGAACACCAGAGCAGGTAATGACGTTATTCTGACTGTAGGGTAAACAGGGAATGTGTGTGTTTTGTAGGTTCCCACTGGTATCACAGCTTGTCAACCTAAGTGTATCCTAAACGACACCCTATTCCCTATATTGCAATGCTTTTGACCAGAGCCCTAAAATAAGTATGCTACAGTATATAGGCTAGGGAATAGGGTTCCATTTCAGACACAACCCCTGTCCCATGTTGTGGGTGGGGTGGACTGAGGGACAGGATGGCGGGACTGAGGGTTAGGATGGCTCCAGTCTGATGCTGGGGTGTACTGCAGTCATCAGGGGAGCTTTGAGAGATGTCAGTATGAGAGAAGCTTTCTTTGTGTGTCCTCAAATAACCCAATGTCCCACCCTCCTCTCTGCCTCTCTTTCGCCACTGCACACCACCCTCCCTCCCTCTTGTCCTATCTTCCTTACCTTTCCTCGTTCCCGACTCCTCGTATCGTTCCATTTCGTTCTCCCTCCTTTCTCTTTGTCACTCTGTCTGTCGTCCGCCCGCCTCTCTCAACCTCTTGCCAACCTTCCATCCCTGTTTCTCCTCAGCATCTCTTCTATTAAAGATTTCTGCGCCACCCCCCACTCGTCTATCACTCTATCCCAGGAGTGTCAAAGATAGCGACGGGGTCCAATCCAGCCCAAGTTGGTTAGATATATATTGTACAGTATATCATTTTTGGGGGGGGGGGGAAACAAACTCAATATATTTTTTAATGACTCAAACCAAATGAAAACTGTGTAGAAAAGATAATGGACCTAAATTCATAGTTTCTCGACTGTGTCCAAATCACTAATAATCACTGAAATGAAAGCTAGTCAGGGAGCATCAAAAATTCCCCAAAAACGATGTATAGAGGACTATTTTTTGCAAACGTTGACGGCAAGGAAATATAACACATTTTCAGTGGGGCCCTCCGGACCTCGTTGAAGACTGAAGGCGGCCCGCGGTGAAAAATTAGTTCCACACCCCTGCTCTATTCCATCTATCTATCATCATATATTTTACAGGATACCCACCCAGAGCACAAAGACAGAAAGCTATGGCTAGCCTGTAGCTATCTTCAGGTTAGTACCTTCCTTTCCGCTCTCTCTGCTACAGTATTCAGATTCATCAGATCCTTTAAAATATCCTAATAGATATATTTTCATTCTAAAATATATTTGATCCAGGGCCTCCGGAGTGACTGCATCGCAGTGCTAGAGGTGTCACTACAGACCCTGGTTCGATCCCAGGCTGTGTCGCGCACAATTAGCCCAGCATTAGGGGAAGGTTTGGCTGGCTGGGATATCCTTGTCCCATTGCGCTCTAGCGACTCATGTGGCGGGCCTGGTACATGCACGCTGACTACAGTCGCCAGCTGTACAGTGTTTCCTCCGACACATTGGTGCGGCTGGCTTCCGGGTCAAGAAGCAGTGTGGCTTGGCGGGTTCGTGTTTCGGAGGACGCAAGGCTCTCGACCTTCGCCTCTCCCAAGTCCATACGGGAGTTGCAGCGATGGGAGGAGACTGTAACTTCCAAAATTGGGGCGAAAAAGGGGTACAAAAATATATCTATTTGATCTATAATAAGATAGCGGCTAATGCAGACATACCTGTACCCCAACCCCACCATCTATCTCTCTCTCATGCTCTCTCTCTTCCTGATGGAGGGAGGGTGGGGTAATCCACACTGGTTGCCATGACACCAGACAGCCCTTGCTCAGTGAAGGGTCGAAGCTTCCTCTCTGCTCTATTTCTCCTGAGCCTTCCACAGAGGAGTGAGTAAGTGAGTGAGAGAGTGAATGAGTGTGTGTGTGTCTGTTTGTCTATGTTAGTGTGTGTGAGTGTGTGTATATAGCTCCATTCTTGTATATTTTATTCCTCTTGTGTTACTATTTTTCTTTTCTTATAATTGTTTTACTCTGTATTGTTGGAAAGGGCTCATAAGCAAGCATTTCACAGTAAAGTCTACACTATTCGGCGCATGTACAATATTGTACCATTATTATTTTAAAACTTCTCAATCAAACTCTGATTTTGCCTTTGCTTATATCTGTATTCCATTTATTTTTATCATAAAAAAACTCCCTAGTCCGTGCCAATAACAAGCATACCCATAACATGATGCCACCATTCTTGAAAATATGAAGAGTGGTACTCAGTGATGTGTTGTGTTGGATTTGCCCCAAACATAACGCTTTGCATTCAAGACAAAAAGTACATTTATTTTCCACATTTTTGCAGTATTACTTAAGTGCCTTGTTGCAAACAGGATGCATGTTTTGGAATATTTTATTATGTACAGGCATCCTTCGTTTCACTCTGTCTTTTAGGTTAGTACTGTGTAGTAACTACAATGATTTCTCATATCATTAAACTCTGTAACTGTTTTAAAATCATCATTGGCCTCATGGTGATATCCCTGAGCAGTTTCCTTCCTCTCCAGCAACTGAGTTTGGAAGGACGTCTGTATCTTTGTAAGGACTGGGTGTATTGACCACTATTTTTGAACATGGAATGATTCCTTGCAACTTATTATGTGTGGGGGCGGCAGGTAACCTAGTGGTTAGAGCGTTGGGCCAGTAACCGAAAGGTTGCTGGATTGAATCCCCGAGCTGACAAGGTAAAAATCTGTCGTTCTGCCCCTGAACAAGGCAGTTAACCCAGTGTTCCCCAGTAGGCAGTCATTGTAAATAAGAATTTGTTCTTAACTGACTTTCCTAGTTAAATAAAGGTAAAATTGAAAAAATACGATTTGTTAAGCACATTTTTACTCCTGAACTTATTTTGGCTTGCCATAACAAAGGAGTTGAATACTTATTGACTCAAGACATTTCAGCTTTACATTTTTTATTAATAAAATAAAATGTCTACAAACAAAATTCCACTTTCACATTATGTGGTATTGTGTGTAGATCAGTGAGGCAGTAACACAACAAAATGTGGAAAAAGTTAAGGGGTGTGAATACTTCTTGAAGTAACTGTAAGTCGTTCACAAGGGGGGGAATTCCGACCCGAGTTAAGTGCACGCAAATGGAATGTAATTCCCTTTTTATGTACTTTTCTCTCTAGCATATTCTGACCTTGAACTTAAGCACGAGAATAGCATGCTATTCACCCACTATTCATTTGGGGTGAAGATCCCCCCCCCCCCCCCCCCCAAAATATGACTGTGAAATATATTTTCAATAAGAACAAATATCATTTTAACAGCTATTTGAAGCTGGTGGACCAAAAATGAAAGTTACTTTTGGTTTTGGTCCACCAGCTTCAAACAGCTGTAAAATCTATATTTTCTGTTATTGAAAAGATATTTCACAGAGATTTAGATGATACAATGATTCCCTACACTAAACTGAAATTGAGCGAACAGTGTAGAATTTTTGCAATCAGGAAATGAATGATTTCCACTAGACAGATGCTGCTCCGGCGGGAGAAATCCATACGCGAATGAATATCACAGCCAGCCACAACACTGGCACATAAGTAATACTGTAAAATATATAATTCCACTACTAGCGTGTCACGCCCTGACCATAGAGATCCTTATTATTCTTTATGTTTGGTTAGGTCAGGGTGTGACTCGGGTGAGGAAGTTTATGTTTTTTGTTTCTTTGTTTTTGGGCCGAGTGTGGTTCCCAATCAGAAGCAGCTGTCTATTGTCGTTGTCTCTGATTGGGAATCATACTTAGGCAGCCTGTTTGTGGGAGGTTATTTTCTGTTTAGCGTCTATGCCTGACGGAACTGTTCGCTTTCGTTTTATTACTTTTGGTTATTCTTGTTTGAGTGTTTCTTGAAATAAATGATCATGAACACTTACCACGCTGCGCTTTGGTCCACTTCTCCTTCTTACGATGAGCGTTACAGAACCTCCCACCAAAAACGGACCAAGTAGCGTGGCCAGGAGGAGTGGACATGGGAGGACATCCTGGACGGCAAAGGATCCTGGACGTGGGAGGAGATCCGAGGGTGGAAGGGGGGGGGGGGCACACAGGGAGATTGGCGGAGTCAGAGTCTAGACCTGAGCCAACTCCCCGTGCTTACCGTGGGGAGCGTGTGACCAGTCAGGCACCGTGTTATGCGGTGATGCGCACTATATCTCCAGCGCGCATTCATAGCCCGGTGCGTTCTGTGCCTGCGCCCCGCATTTTCCGTGCTAGAGTGGGCATTCAGACAGGATGGATTGTGCCGGCTCAGCGCTCCTGGTCTCCAGTACGCCTCCTCGGTCCAGGATATCCTGCGCCAGCTCTACGCACTGTGTCGCCAGTGCGCCTTCACAGCCCAGTTCGTCCTGTGCCAGCGGCCCGCACTTGCCGGGCTAAAGTGAGCATCCAGCCAGGACGGGTTGTGCCAGCCCTACGCTCCAGACCTCCAGTGCGCCTCCACGGCCCAGTATATCCTGTGCCAGCTCCGCGCATCCGGTCTCCAGTGCGTCTCTCCAGCCTGGTACGCCCTGTGCCTGCTCCACGCACCTGGCCTCCAGTGCGTCTCCCCAGTCCGGTGAGACCTGTTCCGGCTCCACGTACGAAGCCTCCAGTGATGATCCATGGTCCGAAGCCTCCAGTGATGATCCATGGCATGAAGCCTCCAGTGATGATCCATGGCCCGGAGCCTGTAGTGATGATCCATGGCACGAAGCCGCCAGTGATGATCTATGGCCCGGAGCCTGTAGTGATGATCCATGGCACGAAGCCTCCAGTGATAGTCGATGGCGCGAAGCCTCCAGTGATGATCCATGGCGCGGAGCCTCCAGTGATAATCCATGGCACAAAGCCTCCAGTGATGATCCATGGCCCGGAACCTCCATTGATGATCCATGGCACGAAGCCTCCAGTGATGATCCATGGCGCGGAGCCTGTAGTGATGATCCATGGCACGGAGCCTGCAGCGACGGTCCCCGGTCCGGAGCCTGCAGCGACGAACCCCGGTCCGGAGCCTCCAGAGACGGTCCCCAGTCCGGAGCCTCCAGCGACGGTCCCCAGTCCAGAGTCTCCAGCGACGGTCCCCAGTCCAGAGTCTCCAGCGACGGTCCCCAGTCCAGAGTCTCCAGCGACGGTCCCCAGTCCAGAGTCTCCAGCGACAGTCCAGAGTCTCCAGCGACGGTCGGCAGTCCAGAGTCTCCAGCGACGGTCGGCAGTCCAGAGCCTCCAGCGACAGTCCAGAGCCTCCAGCGGCGGTCGGCAGTCCAGAGCCTCCAGCGGCGGTCGGCAGTCCAGAGCCTCCAGCGGCGGTCGGCAGTCCAGAGCCTCCAGCGGCGGTCGGCAGTCCAGAGCCTCCAGCGGCGGTCGGCAGTCCAGAGCCTCCAGCGGCGGTCGGCAGTCCAGAGCCTCCAGCGGCGGTCGGCAGTCCAGAGCCTCCAGCGGCGGTCGGCAGTCCAGAGCCTCCAGCGACGGTCGGCAGTCCAGAGCCTCCAGCGACGGTCGGCAGTCCAGAGCCTCCAGCGGGGATTCCCAGTCCAGAGCCTCCGGCGACGATCTACGGTCCGTTTCCTCCGGCAACGATCCAGGGTCCGGAGCCTCCAGCAACGATCCATGGTCCGGTTCCCCCGAAAGTGGGGGGAGCCCCAAGCGGAGGGGATCTGCGTCCCGCACCGGAGCCTCCACCAAGAGGAGATGCCCACCCGGACCCTCCCCTATAGGTTCAGGTTTGCGGCCGGGGTCTGCACCTTTGGGGGGGGGGGGGGGGGGTACTGTCACACCCTGACCGTAGAGATCCTTATTATTCTCTATGTTTGGTTAGGTCAGGGTGTGACTCGGGTGGGGAAGTCTATGTTTTTTGTTTCTTAGTTTTTGGGCCGAGTGTGGTTCCCAATCAGAGGCAGCTGTCTATCGTTGTCTCTGATTGGGAATCATACTTAGGCAGCTTGTTTTCGACCTGTGTTTGTGGGAGGTTATTTTCTGTTTAGCATCTATGCCTGACGGAACTGTTCGCTTTCGTTTTGTTACTTTTGGTTATTCTTGTTTGAGTGTTTCTTGAAATAAATTATCATGAACACTTACCACGCTGCGCTTTGGTCCACTTCTCCTTCTTACGACAAGCGTTACATAGCGCCAGATATAAAATGAAACTTTTCTGAAATTACAAAGTAAAAATAAAACCTATGTAGGACCTTCAATTGATCCCTAATATTCTGGACTGTTCTCTCCATATATTCTATTCACTCTAATTAAAAGGTACACCAAATTGAAATGGATGGATTTAGATAAATGTAATAAAAACCCCATTGAATGAAAACTCCACAAGAAAATCTGTTGGCCAGCAAATGGGAGGGTTTTCAGCAGTTGAATTAAATGTATTCTTTGCTCGCAAGCAAACCATGCATGGAAAGCCTGTCATGCACCTGCATAAGGTAAGTCTGAATACCAACAATTTAGAAGTGTGTAGGAAATCCATACGTAGGAAAGGCATCTGAATTGGGCTCAATGTAAATAATAATACACTTAATGTGTCATGCATCAGATGCAGCATGCAACAAAAATGTAGCATAAATAAAGTGCAACGCTATCTTACTTAAACACCATGTAATAAGCCTCTCTTGAAATATTGTGTGTAATCATGCTCATCCCATTTACAGTAATGTAGACAACATGCTAAACAGTAAGGGGCCGATTCCAACTCAGGAAATGTACGCCTTTTCTAGGCACGCCTTTCCTAGGCATTTCTCAGACTAATAACTTATGCAGGTGCGTAATGAGCTTTGCAGGTGTGGTTCCCTTACGCACTGAATACATTTAATTAAACTGCTGAAAACTCTCCCACTTACTGACCAACAGATTTTCTCATGGAGTTTTTTAGTACATTTATCTTAGGCCATCCCTTTAAATGTCAACAGACTAGAATACATAGAGAGAACCGGTTCAGAATATAGGGATCAATGAAAGAATGCCATCTATGCATCTTTGTCTTCGTTTCAGCACTAACTGGTAGATTTAAAAATACTCTAATCTTAAAAGTTAAAAGCTGTGTCTATGTCCTATTTTGTTGGCCTAGTCTTGTTAAATGTTTCTAGAACGTATAGTTTTTCATGAAATATTGGAAGGTGGAAAAAAGTGTACAATAGGTGTTGAACAATAGTCCTATTAATCTACCCTAATACTCACGAATCATGGAACTGTGTGACAAAGGTCCAGTCGTCATGAACCATGCGCCAGGCTCCAGGTTTAACCTGCTACTTGTGGTCTGAGTTCCATAATGATTCATAGAGGCTGCATGTCCCATTAGCCTAATATGATCCAGTAATGTTAGTGACCCTCAGGAACAACTACACAGACGTGACAGGAAAGAAAGATCAACAGAATGGAATGATGCAAAATGTAGACTACAAATTGAAGAAAACTAACACCTAAGTGACAGTTATAAATGTATGTGGGTATAACTGACAGTGGCTCCCGATAGTGACTAATATTTAACATGGTACAAATTGTAAAATAAAACTGAGAAAAGCCCGGGTATATAATTAAAACTTTCTAAAGCGGATAAATCAACTCAGCAGGTTCAGCCCCACAGAAGCCTATAGCTTGGGTTTCCAAATTTCATCCACGCAAATTATGATGGCACACAGTTACAATTCTGAATAATGGCACAGCTATTTATAGCCTACTTCACTGTGGAAAAGAGGCCACAATACATTTAATGTTAATATCATTTCCAGTTTGCTTCGATATGACTGGTTTCACATTCGTCTCATGGGATCATAAGAAAAAATAATCTAAAACAATTTCTATGTGTATTTACAATTCCCTTCTCCAAACGGATTACTAATTAATCTAGCTCTTATCAATAGCTCTTATCAATGTATAAATTACAGTGCGTGGAGAATGCTGTTATTTCTATAGGAGAAATTAAGTCGATGCTTTTTGACTTTGAACCGGCAGGTTTGCTCGACCTTGCGAGTAAAGGTGGTGGAATTATTCAAGAACGGAGTCAAGGTCAGAAGATTGTGTATCTGTAGACACACCTCCACCACACCTTCATTTCTTACATCTCCAAGCCGAATGAATAGCGGGTGAATAGCATGCTATTCTCATGCTTAAGTTCAAGGTCAGAATAAACACAGAGAGAAAAGTGCATCAAAAGGGAATTATGTTCAATTTCTGTACGCTTAACTATGAGTGCAGAACAACTTGTATCTAGGCTGTTTACAGTATCTCTTCCTCCCCTCACTCTCTCTTTCTCTCTCTCTCTTCCCCCACCTCAATCTCTCTCTTTCTCTCTGCCCACCCACTCCCCCACCACTTCTCTCTCTCTGAGTCCTCCACTGACTCCTAGCTAATAAAACCGTCCACTCTAGCTAGCTTCCCATTCATCCCAAGGCTCCAAACCTGATGAATAATTTAGCAGTCTATATTTCCAGCCATCTGGTTCTCTTTGCCTGGCCATCAGTCCTCCTCCTAGTCTACGGACACTGGCTGCCTGCATAGGCTTCAAACATACACATACCTATTCACACCCATAGACATATGTATTACATAGGCACATTCATATACATTGGCATACATATTCATACTCAGTGTTTATATACATAATTGACTTTAAATGGTGTGCTTCTCATTCTCATAGCCACAATACAAGGAATCCAGGTGTTAAAGGTTTGAGGAGGAAGATAGCCACAGATCATTATAATGATAAAGCCATGACAGCCATGTCATGAATATTTATGAAGGTATATTTGTATGAATTTATTATAATTCTGTGAAGTAGCTGACTTTTACTCAACATGCAACAAAAGTGCAACTTAAGGGAAATGTACGACAAATGCAGCAATCATAATTTTCCCTCTGTAACAACAATCAAAAGGAATCGCCGTCATATGAACACCACCTTAAAGCTAAAACGACTTGAACGAACACTTTCACCAGTCCGAACGCCACTTTCTGATCATGAACCTGCTGCACTAGCCAACACCCACCAGCAGAGGACAGAGTAACCCCTCTGTCCCCTTTAACAAATGATTCTCCAGAGGACCATACCAGGTTCAACACTATACAATAAAACAGGGTTAGGGTTCTGATCAGTGAGGTTCACGACGACATCAACAATCCTAATCTAAAAACATAATTACATACAATTTGATATTGACACAGCACATGGTTATGAGCAACTAAAACTGGCGGACATCTTGAAATGACTGTTTAGATGGGGTTGCTGTGCTGTGCTTATTGAAATAGATAATGTGAGAAAAATCAGATGATGGGAAAAGCTGGGAATCCTTCCCTCCTTCCCTCCATCCCTCTCTCTACTGAACACTGTCCTTTTCTCTGTTAAATTACAGCTCACAGAGATCAAGCCCCTGGTGGAGCGCCAACACAACCAGCCTCTTTGTTCAGGTGAAATTCTTCCCTGGTGTCTCCGGCTCCCAAACTCCCGAGCTGCGTTTACTCAGCTTAAAGAAATGAGACGAGTCTTGTAGCTAGCTGCTTGGCGCCCACCCTCTTCTCCAGCCATCTCCATAGACAGAGGATGCATCCCAAGTGGCACCCTATGTCCTATATAGTGCATTAAAACGAAAATTAGATACCGTTTTGGAAGCAACCATAGACAGAGATGAGCATTTAAAGATGCACATGTAACAGCCAAGATAATCCAGTCATTCTTCGGGTGCAGGCCTACCCTGTAAACAGGATTTATATGGTGCCGGCATAACGTAGACATACCTGCGGTAATGATATTAGGAATCATAAAAGGCATTCTAGAATTGTAACATATGTCTCTGTAGTGTCATAAAACGAAATACCAGGGTAAATTAGGTTCATAAAATGAAAGCTCCAGTGAAATGTTGATGTGTATGAAATGACAGCACTGGATAAGCCACCGTGCCATGACAGTACCTAAGGAAACCACAGTGAAAACACTTTTGGTTCAGTGAAAAAACCCATATTTGTCTATTGTATGAGAGGTAGCCCAGCAGAATGAATGTGTGGCTCACTGTGCTCCCTGCCCTGACAGCTTGCCCACCCATCCCAGACACATTAAATATCAGCCCTCCAGCATCGACAGTGTGTGTGTGTGTGTGTGTGTGTGTGTGTGTGTGTGTGTGTGTGTGGTGTGTATGTGTACATGCATATATCTGTGTGTACACACGTGTGCGAGCGTGCATATGTGCACATTTGGTCTGTGTATATGTACAGTATGTGTGTAGGGGTGGCTTGCTGTATCTGCTAAACATGACTGAGCCCAGTCTGGCTGGCCCAGAAAGAGAGAGGAGGTCAAACATTCATGTTACACTGCCTTTACACACACTGACAGATGCTGTCGGCTTTGATCTAACTTTAGCTGATCCACTCCTGTCTGTCAGTTCGCTGGTGGTGACTGCATGGTCAGGAAGCAGCTTAAAGTTTCTGCTTGTCCTGCACCACAGAAAGATAAGCTATGCAATCTAACACTATGGGGAGAGGTCCAAATCACAGGCAAATACAAACACCAGTAAGGCAGTAACCCTTTGCTTTTCAATGCTTTACAGCTGCCTTTCAGTGCACAACCAATCGCCCAGGCAGGGACACTACCTGCGTCTCCGTGCCATATAACATATTTCCAGGAACTGCAAGCTACTGTGGTGTGTGTGGCTCTGTGTGAATGTAATAAGGAGTTGTTAGGAGTGACAGTTAAAGGGGAGGGGGGGGAAGAGGGCATTGGGGGGGGGGGGGGGGGTTGCAGTGTGCCAGGCACTGCACACAATGGGGTTCGCCCGCCACGGAGAGAGCGAGAGAGAGAGAGCAGGAAGGAATCTGGCCGCTCTGTTTCTCTCTCCCTCATTCCCTCTCTCTCTGTCTCTTACTGGCTCAAATAGGAGAGGAGCGGCGAGGGGAGAGGAGAGAGAGGAGCGGGGCTAGGCGAGGGGAGAGGGGCTGGCTGCACTCGGAGCACTGCACGGCTAGGCTGAACCGAGTGAACTGCACCAGAGTGTTTGCTGTGAGGTCAGAGAGTCCAACATTCCTCTGGAGCTGTGTGTTTACACTGCTTGGGAGAGAGAGAAAGAGAGAGAGAGAGAGAGCGAGAGAGAGCGAGCGAGCGAGAGAGAGAGAGAGAGCGAGAGAGAGGGGGGGGGGGGCAGGGGGGAATGAGGGGGCTTACAAAACGGGAACAAATCAACGTCTCATCTCTCTTTGTGCCATACAGTCTCGTCCTGCTCTGCTCTACTCTAACGCTGAACCAACGCAACACTACCTATTACTTCAACTGGGTTTTTGAATCATCACAAACTTTACATTATCTGTGAAGAAAAGCAACAGGCTGACAGAGTGTTTATTATTTAAAGCCTGGGATCAAGTACAGATTTTTGAACGTTTGCAAGATGTGTGGTTTATTTAACGTTAATAATTTATGTGTTGAAAAGTTGGGGGAAAACTGAAAGGAGCAGATTTAGGTCTGGTAATCAAACGCATATTTCTCTGTGTCTCTAGAAACAGACATGGAAAGGGAACTCCAACAATGGTAAATTCTGCAGAGTGAATTTATAATTTTTTTTAAATGTAAAACTCACAAAGTGAGATTCTACATAAAATTAGCTTGGCTTAACAATTGTGAAACCCCGGAGCCTATGGTAAAACTAGAAACTACTGATATTGCTATTTATATTTATTTGATTCTGTTTATTTTACATTTACCATAGTATAAAAAATATACATATTTTCCATCAAACATTCTTCAGTACAATTTAATTCCAAATCACAAACAATGTAATGCTATTTGTTAGTAAATCATTGTACAAATCAAACCAATTATCTGGTAAAAAAAATTCCATAAGGATTTCCTTCTTAATAGCTTAATTTCTAATGAAGAGACATAGTACAGTAAGTAGTTCCTATGGAATAATCTCAACTTTAAAAACTAAAACCACTTTTGTCTTTACAAAATCCTTGCATCATTATTATAGAAATAGAATGTGTTAAGTATAAATTCTAGATCGTGATCTTAAATAAACATGATTGGCTCATGCAACAAAATTGCAATTTTCACTATTAGCTACTACATGATCTTGGCTTAATACTAGGCAGACATATGCCATTCACAATTCATGTACATTGCTCATACTTATTTAAGAAAGGTTATTTAAGAAATGCATAAAAAAAACAGCTTGGCCAAAGATACAGTTGTTTTATGATAGAGCCCCTCTACCATTAAATCAACCAGGCCTCTCTCAGATCTGGGCCTGTATTCAAAAAGCATTTAATAAATAAAATGACATGGACAGGGAGGAGCTGATCCTAGACCAGCACTCTTAAACAGAGAAGCTTTGTGAAAGTGAGTACTGGTCTGCTGTACTGGGACTCAGAGCAGGGACAATCAGAAGTGCAGTTCATCGGAGAGATTTTCATTCACTGAATAAAGATATCCTTTCCCCCTCTCCTGGACAGTCAGACATACTACACTCTATTCACAGCACACTTCTGCACTGCAGATTCCACAACGCTGAGCGCTAACACTTTAGGTAAGAACATTTGGCAACTGAATGAATCTGTCCACTTTTATAAATAACATGTAATATTATCTCTTGGTTAAAGTATTCTCACAATCTCAGAGGCTATAATGAAGAAAGTATACAATTTACTGACTATACACTATAGAATTCTAAAGGGGTGATTTCTACAGTAATCCTACAAAATTCAGCGAGCTAAAAGAATACGCTAATGTAAAGATTTTTGTCTATTTAATTGTACTTTTCAATTTGTAAAGTACAAAAGTTTCTCTCTCTCTCTCTCTCTCGCTCTCTCTGTCTCTCTCTAGTCTCCTTTAGTTTTCTGTCAAACACTTTTTTTGTGGCTAAATAATCACACCATTTCTCAACAAAAGAAATGGAAAATGTATTTGCCAGTGTTTTAGTAGTATATATAACAGGGGTCCCCTCAGAACCAAAGAGTTCAGACTGCTCTCTTTAGGAAGCCTCAGCAATCGTGATAACAAATCACATTCAATCTACATAAAACAAGAAATCATTTTCCAAATGATTGATTCCAGAAATAGTCTCTGATTCATCTGCCGTGCCATTATGTGCAACCATGATCAGGCTTCTTGACTTATACTATAATGATTTAGAATTACCATTTGAATTGCACGTGTTGGTTGCCTTTCAGGAAATCGTCACATCTGGCATCTGCTAGAATGTAATTTCAGAAAATCAAACCAGAGTGTTAGACTATTGTCTGGCATTCAAGACTGTTTAATCAATTTCAGACTGCTGCATATCAACACCAGTTGGTAGGAGCTCAAGTACGCACCCTGACAAAAACAAATCTAATACTGAACTACAGGGGAGGAATATGCCAAAATCCTGATAATTATTTAATCAATTTTAAATCTGCTGACTAAGACGATAGGGTGAGTTACAAAGTTGCTTAGATGGTCTATTTTACATTTCTGAAGCTGAAATATAGGAGATTGAAAAGACATTATACTAGCTTCAGATGACAGCTGTAATGCCACAGTATCGTTTCATTATTGTGGAAGTAGAACTTAAAAACGTTTTTCTTTTAAAGCACAGTCAAAATTGAGAAACACAAACAACAGCAGCTTATCAAGAACAAACAGGCACCAGACTATCCAAATGAACTGAACCATCAAATTCTCTGACTTTTTACCATCTTTCAATTTCATCAGTAAAACAAACGTGTATTATTTGTTGAAACATGTCATTCAATTCAGAACAATTTGAGTCAGTACCAAAACCTTCGGCTCTGTAAATCTATCAGTAAAGTATTTGAGCTCTGTCCTTCAAGTTATGAATGTCTACAGCAATAAAATCAAGTCACAGACAGAGTCAGGAAATGATAGGAGGAAGTGCTTCCAAAGGTTGAGCTATCCTTCATAGTTGTGTATTCTTTGGTAAAAGTCCTGACGTACAATAACAATATAAAAGATCCAAACATTTCACATCGTGCATTTGTGTGTGACTGGTGGTTGTGTGGATACATTTACCAACGGCCTCAATTTTGTCTTGCTCTTCAAGCAAACAGAAAATGCTCACTGATTTACTAAACAGAAGCATGCACTCTTTAGTCCCACGACCCCTATAGGTGAACAGCTCTAACACTACATTTTAACACTCAATTTAAGGGAAACATGCACTTAAAAAGCACTTAGTAACAACTGACAGATAAGAGATAATTAAAAACTATCTTTACCCAATGGAGAGCTGGAAAAGGGGGATGAGCGAGAGACAGAATGAAGAGGTATATGACAAGGTGGAGGTTTTGGCAGTTCAGCTACCGGTTAAGGGGATAGTGGACAACGGGAGAGAGAGAGGGAGAACTCACTCTGGCCAGACCTCCATTCCTCAGCTCCCCAGGGGGTACAGCCACAGTTCCAGCCCCAGCAGCCAGCCCTGCCACAGGGGAACGTAGCCAGACACCCACCCAGGACACCAGTCCCCCAAACAAACCGCTCCGGGAGGGAACCACCGCAAAGGGAAAGGCGGCAGGAGTTTTCCAATGCAGCTGGGCACCGGGCAGCTGCCAAATCGCCGCCACGCTTCTCTTCTTCTTTTCTCTCTCTGTCAATCCCTCGCTCCAGAGCTGAGAGAGGCCCAGGATTGGGAGAGCGGAGGGAGAGAGAGAGAAGGAGAGAGGGAGAGTCAGCCACACAGACACAATAGATAGCCGTGGCTTTGACAATGCCTTCCCCAAACGCCAGAACATTTGCTCCCTCTCCATGACACCCGCATTCAGCCAGACAGACTACGCTGGACACAAACAAAGACAAGTGCAAAGAAGGACGGAAAGAATGGAGAGAGCAAGCAGGGGATAGCGGAGGAAAAAAAAAGGGGGTTAGGATGAATGGTAGGGTAAGATCGGTGAACTGCGCTCACCTTTCGTCCGACTCTTTGTTGTGTGTGTGTTTCATAAATTTTCCGCATTTTTGCATAGTAATCCATCACAAAGTTTGGGACAGAGTACTGCGACCGTAATGCGTTGAGTACTGTTTTGTATTTTCATATTCAGCCTTGCGCACTTTTCAGAATATGGGAAGTGTTTTTTCCCCTGCATGCGGTCATTGTCCAGTCCTAGTTGGAGATTACACAGAAAAGGAAAGGAATGTGAGATAGTCAGCTCAGCTGTTGATGTTTTGCTGTTGTTTGCCCTGAATCCTTCCGCTTCTCTACACAGTTGCGGCATAAGGACTTTCTTGTCCCCCTCCCTCTCTTTCCACTCACAAGTATAACAGTAAGTATAAGTAGTGTGTGTGTGTGCGTGTGTGCGTGCGCGTACGTGCGTCAGTGTGTGCGTGCGTCTGTGTGTGCGTGCGTCTGTGTGTGTGTTTGTGGAGGGGGGGGGGGGGGGGGGTGATTGCGTGTCTGAGTGTGTGTACGTACATGCGCCTGTGTGCGTCTGCTCACGCATACATCCAGTGTGTTTTAATAAGGCACTAGGTCAGATGTGAAGACCTGTCTTCAGCAGCTCATTAAACTTCTCACACCAATCATTCAACAGGAGCCTATAGGACATGGGAAACACAGGAGAACAAAGGTATCGTGCACCCAATAGCACCTCCGCAACGCTACCCCGACAGAACAGACCCACTTTCCTGTTTCTTAAACAATCGCAGCTTGGCTGTGCACTATGGGCAGTAACAATTCCCTTAGTAAGAGTGTAACAGACAGTTCTGCCCACTCCACAATATATTGTAGCTACAGGGGCTGTGCATACAGGTGTAGGATCTTAACTTGATCACCTTATTGCAGGAGAACGTTCCTGCAATGCAGGAAATGTAAAACCTGTAGTGTATTTTAGGTTTAAAATGGCTTCTGAAGTTTGTAATTTCAGACTTGATTTTCCCTTACGAAAAATTCATCAACCCCTACAAAAATGTCCATTAATTATAATTCCCATAATAATTCCCATTGCCTGTAGCTGCAGGAATATTTTCCTGATGTAGCAAACTGGCTCAAGTTAAGATCCTACATCTGTAGTTTCATATAGACAGCCCCAGCCGAGAAAAAAGCTTGTTTTTAACGGTTCAGCAGAGAGAGGAAGCCAGGAGGAAACGTGCAACAAAGCAGGCAGAGGATGAACTTTTCTAGTGAACTTGGTAAGGCAAATACTGTATGTGGCAATGGAGGAGAGACTATGGAGTCTTGGCATTTACTGTCTCTCAAAGACTGGGATGTAGGATTTGATTAGAAAACTATAATACATACAAATACACAGTAGCCAATTGAAAACGACCTACCTGATCATCATGTTCAACCTGTGATCCCAAACAGACCAATACAATATTTATGGGATTTGTTTATCAGGTTTATGTTAAATCTACAATTTCTGAAGAAATGACTTGCAGTTGTAACTGTCTGTGCTACAGTATAATTTAATTTAACATAAATAGCTTATAAATAGTATATCTTATATCTTAAATACAGTACCAGTCAAAAGTTTGGACACACCTAATGTTTTAAAATATTTTCAATGTTGTAGAATAAAAGTGAAGACATCAAACTATGAAATTACACATATGGAATCATGTAGTAACCAAAGTGTTAAACAAATCTAAATATATTTAAAAGTTTAGATTCTTCAAAGTAGCCACCCTTTGCCTTGATGACAGCTTTGCACACTCTTAGCATTCGCTCAACCAGCTTCACCTGGAATGCTTTTCCAACAGTCTTGAAGGAGTTCCCACATATGCTGAGCACTTGATGGCTGCTTTTCCTTCACTCTGCAGTCCAACTCATCCCAAACCAGCTCAATTGGGTTGAGGTCGGGTGATTGTGGAGGCCAGGCCATCTGATGCAGCACTCCATCACTCTCCTTCTTGCTCAAATATCCCTTACACAGCCTGGAGGTGTGTTGGGTCATTGTCCTGTTGAAAAACTAATGATAGTCCCACTAAGCGCAAACCAGATGGGATGGCGTATCACTGCATAATTCTGTGGTAGCCATGCTGGTTAAGTGTGCCTTGAATTCTAAATAAATCACAGACAGTGTCACTAGCAAAGCACCCCCACACCATCACACCTCCTCCTCCATGCTTCAAGGTGGGAACTACACATGCGGAGATCATCCGTTCACCTGCTCTGCATTTTAGGAACCACAAATCTCAAATTTGGACTCATCAGACCATTGCTTGTGTTTCTTGGCCCAAGTATGTCTCTTCTTATTATTATTGGTGTCCTTTAGTAGTGTTTTTTTGTTGTTGCAGCAAATCGACCATGAAGGCCTGATTCACGCAGTCTCCTCTGAACAGTTGATGTTGAGATGTGTCTGTTACTTGAACACTGTGAAGCATTTATTTGGGCTGCAATTTCTGAGCCTGGTAACTCGGATGAACTTATCCTCTGCAGCAGAGGTAACCCTGGGTCTTCCTTTCCTGTGGCGGTCCTTATGAGAGCCAGTTTCATCATAGCGCTTGATGGTTTTTGCGACTGCGCTTGAAGAAACATTTTCTTAAAGTAATGATGGACTGTCATTTCTCTTTGCTTATTTGAGCTGTTCTTGCCATAATTTGGACTTGGTCTTTTACCAAATATGGCTATCTTCTATATACCACCCCTACCTTGTCACAACACAACTGATTGGCTCTAACACATTAAGAAGGAAAGAAATTCCACAAATTAACTTTTAACAAGGCACACCTGTTCAATGAAATGCATTCCACGTGACTACCTCATGAAGCTGGTTGAGAGAATGCCAAGAGTGTGAAAAGCTGTCATCAAGGCAAAGGGTGGCTACTTTGAAGAATCTCAAATGCTAAATATATTTTGATTTGTTTAACACTTTTCTGGTTACTACATGATTCCATATGTGTTACTCCATAGTTTTGATGTCTTCACTATTATTCTACAATGTACAAAATAGCAAAAATAAAGAAAAACCCTGGAAGGGGTAGGTGTGTCCAAACTTTTGGCTGATATTGTATATATCAGTGAAATGCATGTAATCGAAATATTCCATTTGAAGAATGATACTACAGGGTATAGTCTGACAGCGTGGCCATATCTTATGCATGCAGTTTGTGTACAAATATGATGCGTGTGATGATGGGGTCAGTCTGTCTCCGAAGACAGAGAGAAAGAGGAAGGAAGAGATGACGAGAGGGAGAAAGGGAAGAGACAGGGAGACAGAGATAAAGAGAGAGCGAGAGAGAGAGAGATGAAGAGAGAGACAGAGACAGGCAGACAGAAAAGAAGAGAACGAGATAGAAAGAGAGAGAGAAAGAAAGGAAGAGATGAAAAGAGGGAGGGAGGAGGGAGAGTCAAGGCGAGGCCAGGAAGAAATGAGGTGTCTGGTGCACATACCCAGAAGAATAAGGCTGCTCGATACTTCTAAAATCTTCACTTGTACTGCATGTATTATTTATTATCCCCACTGCAGCTGTCTCAGAGGAAAATTGAGATGTGTCTCCGTCTGATTCATAGCAGCTATGGGCCCCATCACAGTGCACTGAGGAGCCATTGCCATCCGTTTGACCAAAAACCCAGGGAGAGTTTGTTGATGGGGACATCGACTCATATAAACGAGTTATAGGAGGTGTTACCAAACTTGGTTATTTAACGCTGGTATAATGCATTATGATGCGGTTCAAATCCATTGTAAGACTTGTCATAAGCTTGTATGACCTCCTTAAGATATGTTATTATCATCTTACAATGATCCTGAATAAATAGCAGCCATTTTGAGTCAAGTGACATAGAGGGGTATAACTTTTTATAAGATTTATCATAAGACATTATAAAGGCTCATGCATGTTTACAACAAGTAGGCCTAATGAAGCATTATACAGTAAGTAAATAAAAATGTTACCAGTGACAAAATTCTCCATGGTTCTTTTCTCAGACAATCCTTAATCACCAGGGAAGGTGATGGAAACTTTCCGTCCCCCTTCTAAAATACGTTAATGCTAATTTAATGAATTATTAGATAATGATCATTCGTGAGGATGAGGACATTACAGCAACATTCTGCGAAAACTGAACTGTTTTTATTAGCAGAGCTTTAAGTTAGAGACAACTGAACACAGCACAAGACATGATAGTATTACAATATCATAGAATTATCATATATGTCATGTATGATGTTCTGTCACATTCTCATCAACAAACTCAAATCACCAAATTACTCACTACAATTATGCCCGTATGAGTTATGCGACAAAAAAAAAGGGTTCCAGATTAACATAAATTCACCCCTGTCTGTATGCTTTATCCCTATGGTACTCCTGGCACATTAATTCATAGCCTGGAAGTGCCCAGAGGTTCTCACCTTTTGGCAACCTGTGGATTCATCATTATTAGGCATTTTGTCTAAACCCATCCCAAGTCTGCCCAATGTGCTACTGCTTAATGATGACTCGTTACTGAATTTCACATAAAAGCAGAGAATGATTTGGCTTGCCGCCTTATTAACAGCAGCCAAGAGATGGTTGCCTTACGATGGCAAGCCCCATACACTTTGCCACACCAAATGTACAGTTTTTACTATTTTCTACGTTGTAGAATAATAGTGAAGACATCAAAACTATGAAATAACACATATGGAATCATGCAGTAACCATAAAAGTGTTAAACAAATCAAAATATATTTTAAAGTTTAGATCTTCAAAGTAGCCACCTTTTGCCTTGATGACAGCTTTGCACACTCTTGGCATTCTCTCAACCAGCTTCATGAGGAATGCTTTTCCAACAGTCTTGAAGGACTTCCCACACATGCTGAGCACTTGTTGGCTGCTTTTCCTTCACTCTGCGGTCCAACTCATCCCAAACCATCTCAATTGGTTCAGGTTGGGTGATTGTGGAGGCCAGGTCATCTGATGCAGCACACCATCACTCTCCTTCTTGGTAAATAGCTCTTACACAGCCTAGAGGTGTGATTTGGGTCATTGTCCTGTTGGAAAACAAATGGTAGCCCCACTAAGCGCAAACCAGATGGGATGGCGTATCACTGAAGAATGCTGTGGTAGCCATGCTGGTTAAGTGTGTGTCAGAAGGTGGGTGTAGCTGGTGCATGAAGTCAGGCGCAGGAGAGCAGAATAAGTGAGCAACGTACTTTACTCAAAATAAAGGCACAAGGTAACAATACACTTGACCAACAATAAACGGTAATCAATTACGCACGGGTGAAAACAGCACCCGTTGAAATACCAGCCATAACGTACCGAATGAACATAGAAACAATCACTCACAAAAACATGGGGGAAACAGAGGGTTAAATACATGAACATGTAATTGGGGAATGAAACCGGATGTGTAGAAAACAAAGACAAAACAAATGGAAAATGAAAGGTGGATCGGCGATGGCTAGAAGACCGGTGACGTCGACCGCCGAACGCTGCCCGAACAAGGAGAGGGACCGACTTCGCCGGAAGTCGTGACAGTGTGCCTTTCTAAATATATCACCGACAGTGTCACCGGCAAAGCACCCCCACACCATAACACCTCCTCCTCCATGCTTCACGATGGGAACCACACATGCAGAGATCATCCATTCACCTACTCTGCGTCTCACTAAGACACGGCGGTTGGAACCAAAACTCTCAAATTTGGACTCATCAGACCAAAGGACAGATTTCCAACGGTCTAATGTCCATTGCTCATGTTTCTTGGCCCAAACAAGTATCTTCTTCTTATTGGTGTCCTTTAGTAGTGGTTTCTTTGCAGCAATTTGACTATGAAGGCCTCATTCACGCAGTCTCCTCTGAAGAGTTGATGTTGAGAGGTGTCTGTTACGTTAACTCTGTGAAGCATTTATTTGAACTGCAATATCTGAGGATTGTAACTCGAATGAACTTATCCTCTGCAGCAGAGGAAACCCTACTGTACCTTGTCACAACACAAATGAACTGCTCAAACGCATTAAGGAAAGAAATTCCACAAATTAACTTTTAACAAGGCACACCTGTTAATTGAAATGCATTCCAGGTGACTACCTCATGAAGCTGGTTGAAAGAATGTCAAGCGTGTGCAAAGCTGTCAAGGCAAAAGGTGGCTACTTTGAAGAATCTCAAATCTCAAATATATTTAGATTTGTTTAACACTTTTTTGGTTACTACATTATTCCATATGTGTTATTTCATAGTTTTGATGTCTTCACTATTATTCTACAATGTAGAAAATAGTCAACTAAAACCCTGGAATGAGTAGGTGTGTCCAAACTTTTGACTGGTACTGTATATATTTATGACATAAGTCAACATGAACTGTCAATTTCTCGACTGCATGGTGCAAAATCCGAGAATATTAACATATGGACTACAGCACTTAGAAGTATAAGATCATTACTTTAAGATATGTACTTAAGTAAGCAGGTCCTGTGGGTGGGATGGGGAGGCGGAATAAATGTATTTGTGTAATGTCTGTTGGTTTGTTGTTTTTTGTCTGTCAACTAAAAAATTACCGAAACTTGATCACAAAAACAAAGTACGATGGTGTAGCGAATCTACAGCTCCACGGTTGACGCCTCATAAAGCAATTGCTTGTCACTGCTGTTAGAAGGAGCGGACCAAGATGCTGCGTTTTCGTAGTTCTACATCTTTATTTCAATCGTGAAACTGAATGCAGTACATAAATACTTGAAACACAAAAACAACAAACCGTGACGCAGGAGGGGCAAACACACTCACAAAATATAATCACCCACAAAAACAGGTGAGACAAACATCAACTTAATAGGACCTCCAATTAGAAACAACGACAACCGGCTGCCTCTAATTGGAGGTCATGCCAAACAGAAAACCAACATAGAAATCCAAAACTAGAAACTGAACATAGAAATAGAAAAACAGACATACCCACCCTGTCACGCCCTGACCTACTCTACCATAGAAAATAACAACTTACTATGGTCAGGACGTGACAGTATTCCCCCCCCCCCCCCCCCCCCCCCCCCCCAAAGGTGCGGACTCCGACCGCACCTACAAAAACAACAACAAAAACCCCCTAAACAACAACCCCCCCCCCCAAAAAAATACACAAAACACAAAGGGTGGGTAGGGTGGGTGACTAATGTCTAAGGCGGCGGCTCTGGTTCCGGGCGTAGTACCCCCACCGCCCGCTGATCCCCCCGCTTCTGTATGTCCGGAGGAACCAGACCATGGATCACTCTGGGCTGCAGACCGCCCCTGAATGCTCTTGGCTGCAGACCGCCGCTGAAGGCTATTGGCTGCAGACCACCGCTGAAGGCTCTGGGTTGCAGACCACCGCTGAAGGCTCTGGGTTGCAGACCACCGCTGGAGGCTCCGGGCCGAGGAGCGTCGCTGGAGGCTCCGGGCCGAGGAGCGTCGCTGGAGGCTCCGGGCCGAGGAGCATCGCTGGAGGCTCCGGGCTGAGGAGCGTCGCTGGAGGCTCCGGACTGGGCAGGCGCACTGGAGGCCTGATGCGTGGGGCTGGCATAGGAGGCGCCAGACTAGTAACACACACCTCAGGGCAAGTGCGAGGAGCCGGGACAGGACGTACTGGGCTATGGAGGCGCACTAAGGGCTGAGTGCTCACAGCAGGCACTGGCTGTACCGGGTTATGTATGCGCACTGGAGGAAGAGTGCAAGGAGCAGGAATCAGTCTCACCGGACTGGGGAGACGCACTAAGGACCGAGTGCTCACAGCATGGACTGGCTGTACCGGGTTATGGATGCGCACTGGAAGGAGAGTGCAAGGAGCAGGAATCGGTCTCACCGGACTGGGGAGACGCACTAAGGGCCGAGTGCTCACAGCAGGCACTGGCTGTACAGGGTTATGGATGCACACTGGAGGGAGAGTGCGAGGAGCAGGAACAGGACACCCCGGACTGGGCAGGCGCATTGGAGGCCTGATGCATGGGGCTGGCATAGGAGGCGCCAGACTAGTTACACGCACCTCAGGGCTAGTGCGAGGAGCAGTCACAGGACGTACTGGGCTACGGAGTTGCACTGGAGCGAGAGTGCGAGGAGCAGGCACAGGACGCACTGGGCTGCGGATGCGCACTGGAGGTCTGGAGCGTATGGCTGGCACAACCCGCCCTGGCTGGATGCTCAACTCAGCTCGGCAACTGCAGGGTGCGGGCACAGATCGCACCGGCCTGTGAATGCGCCCTGACTACACAGTGCGCATCACCGCACAACACGGTGCCTGCCCCGTTGCTTGCTCCCCACAGTAAACACGGAAAGCAGGCTCAGGGCTCCACCCTGACTCTGCCCAACTCCCCGTGCCCCCCCCCCCCCAAAAAAAAATGTTTGGGCTGCCTCTCGCACCTGCCTCTTCGTAGGTGTCGTGCCTCCTCTCGTCTCCGCTCTGCTCTCGCTGCCTCCACCTGTTCCCATGGAAGGCGATCCCATCCCACCTGGATCTCCTCCCATGTCCAGGATCCCTTGCCGTCCAATATCTCCTCCCAAGTCCACTTTTCCTGCTGCTCCCTTCCACGCTGCTTGGTCCTTTGGTGGTGGGTGATTCTGTCACGGCTGTTAGAAGGAGTGGACCAAGATGCAGCGTATTTGTTGTTCCACATCTTTATTTCAATCGTGAAACTGATTGCAGTACATAAATACTTGAAACACAAAAACAACAAACCATGACGCAGGAGGGGCAAACACACTCACAAAATATAATCACCCACAAAAACAGGTGGGACAAACATCAACTTAAATAGGACCTCCAATTAGAGACAACGACAACCGGCTGCCTCTAATTGGAGGTCATGCCAAACAAAAACCAACATAGAAATTCAAAACTAGAAACTGAACATAGAAATAGAAAAACAGACACACACCCCGTCACGCCCTGACCTACTCTACCATAGAAAATAACAACTTACTATGGTCAGGACGTGACACTGCTCTTAACATGAGAAGTCCAGACAGGACAGATGCTGTCTGGGGAGAGGGATTTTAATGGATACTTTGCTAGAAAAGGCAGGGAAAAAAGCCACCCCCAAAAAGAGAGAGAACGAATCTCCTTTTTGGCTGTGCAAATCCCTCAATAGGAGAGTTCATTCAGAGTTCGCTCACAAGTTGACAAAAAACAACAACATTCTTCGTAAACATAGCATGGGTGGAAATTGACTTGGTGCATCTTTAATAAATGAGATACTAGCTTTTTGAATGGGATAATTTTGGGGCAGCAAATAAAAGCTTAGCTGCGTTCGAAAACACCAAATCAGTTGGAGGCACTTTATAACTAAGTGTAATTAAAGTGATACATCACAACTAAACAAGCCTCATTTCATTACAACAACCCTGTATCTCTCACAGGCAGACAGTCGTCTTTGCACCAAGGAGACAAAACCACTGCAATAATTAGCATGAAAACAAAGATGGGCGTCGGTGTGGTGGTAAACGAGCAGTGAGCTCATGCAGTGTTGACCACCTTCCAGATGTGCTGATCAATTCAGTGTCTTTTGACTGGTATCGATGCACAGCACCATGTGTGAAACTGCACAGCTGTGGAGCCGTGCGGGCGTTCTGCATTCAGAGCATGCCGTTCTCCCAGCAGTGGCGAGAACGAGTAATAAAAATGGTGGGTCCGTGTCCAGGCTGCAGAGGAGAGCAGCACATCTGCAGCCAGCCAAAGCGGAGTGTGGTCGCCGGTGTGTGTGTGTGTGTGTGTGTGTGTGTGAGACGCACTGTGTGTGCAGGGCCATCAATCACACCCACCATAGGCCCTTCACCTACACATACGTGCACATGCACACACACACACACACACACACACACACACTCACACATGCATGTACGCACACGCATACACACACACGCATACACACACACACCCTCTCTCGCTCGCATAAGACTAACACACACAAACACAAATGCAATCTCTTATCTCCTAACACACACACACACACACACACTCACACATGCATGTACGCACACGCATACACACACACGCATACACACACACACCCTCTCTCGCTCGCATAAGACTAACACACACAAACACAAATGCAATCTCTTATCTCCTAACACACAGACACACACACACACACACACACACACACACACACACACACACACACACACACACACACACACACACACACACACACACACACACACACACACACACAATCATGCACTTAGTGTCACTGCAGTCAGATTGATTAAAGTGAGAGAGGGATCAGGCTTTCCTTTGCATTTCTGCACTTATTAATTCACTGACTAACTCAGGCTGACGTGCTTGGGGAGAGAATCCAGTTAAGTGTGTGGGAACCATTAAAGCTACACCCAGAGATATACAGTAGACCACTGTTCTACAGAATGCCTCTATTTTGATGAAAGAATGAGGTACTTTGATCAAAGAACAGCAGTAGCTTTTCACATTTGAAAAATGAAAGCCTGTATTCCATACAGAACTCACAAACACATGTGTCTAGTAGGTTCTGAAGAAGGCATGCAATCTCACAGAGCATTTTTGCAATCCAGTAGAAAATCAATTCACTTCAGTTTTCATTATATATCTTGACGCTGGTCCTCACAAGTGTACTTAAAGACGTAGTCCTTAGATACACTTCATCTTACAGCTTTGACATACACTACCTTTCCAAAGGTACGGTAGACTCTTCTATGTGATTTCAATGCTACATGTGAAGTGACTGAGATATGTAACATAAAGACGCCACAGTACATTCTAGGTTGGCATCCAGATCTTAAGAATAATGACTGCAATTCACAGATACCCCTTGTCTAAGCCCGGCAATTGACATCTACAGTAAAACATCTAAGCAATACTGGAAATAGACAATATTTTTGATGGACACCATTCTTTTGAAGACAGACAGACAGACAGATCATAAACACTGTAAAAATAACTCTGCTATTTTCCCTGTGCGATGCTCCTGTCCTTGCTATCGCTGATTACTATGCATCCTCTCTTGCTACAAACAACCTGACAAACAGCTGGACTCAGGATGAGTTACAATGTCACCAGCAGTCTACCAGCAATGAACCGACCCACCGGCCCTCTGCTTTACTATCTGTGTCCTGTGTCTCTAATGTCCAAAACCCCATCGGCAACAAACAAATCACACCTGTTCCCTGTTTAAGTACCACCAGTGGCTAGTTTTGTGATTGGGGAGGAAACCTGATATGAGCCCCTGAGGCGCTGTACAAGGTGAGGCACTATATTTGACCAGAGCCCTGGGAATAGGGAGCCATTTGGGACTCATCCCTAGACCTGTTGATGTTGCTTGATTTTGTTTACACCAAATACAAACATAAACATACGAGCAACAACTTACGCACACAGACATCGACTACATCTCCTCTGCCCAGACCCGCATGCTCACACCCCCATCCCTAGTGTCTGCATTATGGTTTGCCACATGGCCTTAAATGTTGATGTTGCTTTTGAAAGCACATATTCATACAGTATCTACTCAGACATATAATGAGAGGAGGGTGACTGTCACTGATTATCTCTCCCTTCCCACTAAACATATGATAAATCATGAGGGGGAACCAGCCCAGGCCCACAGGCATCCAGGCCTCCAGGCTCCTCAATCCCGGTGACAGGCAGGGAGAGGAGACCAGGACCCACACACTCCTCAGCCCCGGCTGGTGCTACAGCAGCACCCACCGCTGCCCCACATTCCTCTCACTTAACTGGGGCAGCTGGGGCTTAGCTGAAACTCATTTGGCAGCCAGGGCCCTGAGAGAGCTGGCTGGGGAGGAAGCAGAGGAGGAGGAGGAGGAGGAGGAGGGAGGTGTACGGCTGGAGCTCCAGACATAAATAATGACCTGTCACGAAAGCGATCGTGTGAGTAGCAGTCATTTTTGGTAAAAAAAAAGAAGATTGTCCTGGAGATTAATAGCTCTCTCCGTTCCTCTCCTTCACTTGTACTGATGCTTTCAGAATGGCTGATGCACAATTGAGACAGCTGAACATGTTGAATATGGAGCACACAAGATGGACGCTAAACGATCTGATATGATAGGGCTTATGAGTGGCAAGGACCTATTATCTGAACAAATTACACAAGAAAAATAAGCCATTACGCATACCTACACGGACACACACACACAGTGTAAAGGCTATATATAAAATCATATTGATTTACTTTGATAACTTTCCTCATCTGTGTGTGGTGTTATCGTCTTATGAAAAGAGATGAATATTATATGAACAACCTGTAAGTTGGTCCTGAAGGGACTCTTCAGTATTTTGTATTTAGTGAGCTGAGTGAAGTAGTGTTTTATGAACAGTGGTGTGTCTTCATGCCCTGAGGTGTGATGCTGTGTGTGTGTGTGTGTGTGTGTGTGTGTGTGTGTGTGTGTGTGTGTGTGTGTGTGTGTGTGTGTGTGTGGGACTACAGTTGAAAATTAACCTGCTGGAGATAAATGTTGATTCATGTGCAAATACATGTAACAAAGTAAAGGAAGTAAAGTGTTTTTGTGGGTGTGTGTGATGCTGGTCTACAGATGGCAGCTGTGTTGGGGCCCACCTCAGGGGGGTTAGACCAAACCACAGTCCACACAGGAGAGAACACCAGCCATTCCACAACGTCCTCCGAGGCAGATTCGGTGTTCTTTGCCGCTCACGCCCTATGACAAAACAAACAGCATTTGTGATGTATGGCTTGCCGCTAGGATTTCAGAAAAAAAATATATATAAATCTTTCCCTGTCTGTCTCGAGTCACACTGCCCAACTGCTGTCAAAGAGTTGTGGGTGTCGAGATCAGCTCAGGGTTATGGATGTCTGAGTATTGGAGTGTGCCCCTAGCTATCCATGAAATGAAATAACAAAAATATTGTGCTGTCAATTTTGCTTAATATAAGGAATGTGAAATGATTTATACTTTTACTTTTGATACTTAAGTATATTTTAGCAATTACATTTACTTTTGATACTTAAATTAAAACCAAATACTTTTACTCAAGTATGACAATTCTGTACTTTTTTCCACCACTGCTCACACAAAAGACTGAATTCTACTGTGAAAAAGCTTTATTTTACTGTACATTATTTAGACACTTCTTCAACCTAATATAGTTGACCTATTATGGAATATTTTGCAAAGGCTCTATGGATTTTCCATGGACATACATATACAATACCAGTCAAAATATTGGACAGTGTCACAGCTGTCTAGGACCAGTGGAGATGTGGAATCAGGAGCAGGAGACAGAGGGCCGGAGCAACTGTGTTTTAATAATAATAGCAAACGCAATAGCCGTAGGGCACAGGGCGCGTGGCGAAGTCCGCCAGGGGAAAACACATTCCCAAAATAAGCGCACTGAAAAAAAAGCGCACGGGGCGCAGCCCGGCAATATAATGGACAATAACAGCTTACACTCGCAACTGTCCTGAGTGGACAATAAACAATCCCGCACGAAAACCCCAACTGAAAATACACACTAAATAAACCCCCACTAATGACAAACACAAAACAGGTGCGGGATAGACAGACAAAACCAAAAGACACAGAAACAACGATCGGTGGCAGCTAATAGGCCGGCGACGAGGACCGCCGCGCGCCGCCCGACCGAGGAGGGGCGCCACCTTCGTTAGATACTGTGACAGTACTCCTCCCCTGACGCGCGGCTCCAGCCGCGTGCCGACGCCGGCCTCGGGGACGGCCCGGAGGGCGAGGCGCCGGCCGATCCGGACGGCGACGGTGGAATTCTTGTAGCATAGGTGGATCTAGAATGTCCGCCGCCAGAACCCAGCACCTCTCCTCCGGACCGTACCCCTCCCAGTCCACCAGGTACTGCAGGTCCCCTACCCGACGTCGGGAGTCCAGGATGGCTCGGACTGTGTACGCCGGGGCCCCCCAAATGTCCAGGGGGGGCGGGGGGACCTCCAGCACCTCATCGTCCTGCAGTGGACCAGCTACCACCGGCCTGAGGAGAGACACATGAAACGAGGGGTTAATGCGGTAATATGAAGGGAGTTGTAACCTGTAACACACCTCGTTTATCCTCCTCAGGACTTTGAACGGCCCCACAAACCGCGGACCCAGCTTCCGGCAGGGCAGGCGGAGAGGCAGGTTCCGGGTCGAGAGCCAGACTCTGTCCCCCGGATTATACACGGGGGCGTCACTGCGGTGGCGGTCAGCGCTCTCCTTGTGTCGTTCACCAGCCCTCCTTAGGCACTCCTGGACACCATTTCAGGTCTCCTGAGAGCGCTTCACCCATGCCTCCACCGCAGGAGCCTCCGTCTGGCTCTGTTGCCATGGCACCAGGACCGGCTGATACCCCAATACCACCTGGAAGGGTGACAGGTTGGTAGAGGAGTGGCGCTGAGAGTTCTGGGCCATCTCGGCCCATGGCACGAACTGCGCCCACTCCCCTGGCCGGTCCCGGCAATACGACCACAGGAACCTGCCCACATCCTGGTTAATGCACTCTACCTGCCCATTACTCTCGGGGTGGAACCCCAAGGTCAAGCTGACCGAGACCCCCAGCCTCTCCATAAACGATCTCCACACCCTGGACGTGAACTGGGGACCCCGATCAGATACGATGTCCTCGGGCACCCCATAGTGCCGGAAGACATGGGTGAATAGGACCTCCGCGGTCTGCAGGGCCGTAGGAAGACCGGGCAAAGGGAGCAGACGGCAGGACTTAGAGAACCTGTCCACAACGACCAGGATCGCTGTATTCCCCTGGGACGGCGGGAGATCCGTGAGGAAATCCACCGAGAGGTGAGACCAAGGCCGCTGTGGAACGGGGAGGGGCTGTAATTTCCCTCGAGGCAGGTGCCTAGGAGCCTTGCACTGAGCGCATACCGAACAGGAAGAGACATAACGCCGAACATCCTCAGCCAAGGTGGGCCACCAGTACCTTCCCTTCAGGCCCCGCACTGTCCGTTCCACCCCAGGATGACCCGAGGAGGGTAGAGTGTGGGACCATCGGATCAGGCGATCGCGAACACCAAGCGGAACGTATTTCAGGCCCACGGGACACTGCGGTGGAGTGGGTTCTGACCGACCCGCCCGCTCGATGTCCGCATCCACCTCCCATACCACCGGTGCCACCAGACAGGAGGCTGGAAGTATGGGAGTAGGATCGATGGTCCGCTCCTCGGTGTCGTAGAGACGCGACAGTGCGTCAGCCTTCCGGTTCCGGGAACCTGGAATGTACGAGAGGGTAAAGTGAAACCTCGTAAAAAACATGGCCCACCTTGCCTGACGGGGATTAAGCCTCCTCGCTGCCCGAATATACTCCAGGTTACGGTGGTTGGTCCAGATGAGAAAAGGGTGATGTGCCCCCTCAAGCCAATGTCTCCACACCGTCAAAGCCCTGACCACGGCTAACAGCTCCCGGTCCCCCACATCATAGTTGCGCTCCGGGCTCAGCCGGGCTCAGCTTCTTAGAAAAGAAGGCACATGGGCGGAGCTTCGGAGGAACGCCCGAGCGCTGCGATAGCACAGCTCCTACCCCAGCCTCGGACGCGTCCACCTCCACTATGAATGGCAAAGAGGGGTCCGGATGCGCCAGGACGGGTGCGTTGGTAAACAGAACCTTCAGACGATGGAAGGCTCTGTCCGCCTCTGCTGACCATCGTAGCCGCACCGGCCCCCCCTTCATCAGTGAGGTAATGGGAGCCGCCACCTGGCCAAAACCCCGGATAAACCTCCGATAATAATTAGCGAACCCCAAGAACCGCTGCACCTCCTTCACAGTGGTTGGGGTTGGCCAATTACGCACAGCCGTCACGCGGTCACACTCCACCTCCACCCCCGAGGTGGAAATGCGATATCCTAGAAATGAGACGGCTCGTTTGGAGAACTCACATTTCTCAGCCTTGACGTATTGGTTATGCTCCAGCAGCCGCCCAAGCACTTTACGCACCAGGGACACATGCTCGGCGCGTGTGGCGGAGCAAATCAGGATGTCATCGATGTACACCACCACACCCTGCCCGAGCATGTCCCGAAGGACCTCGTCCACAAAGGATTGGAAGACAGCGGGAGTGTTCTTTAACCCATACGGCATGACGAGGTACTCATAATGGCCCGATGTGGTACTAAATGCGGTTTTCCACTCGTCTCCATCTCGGATACGCACCAGGTTATATGCTCTCCTGAGATCTAATTTCGTGAAGAAGCGCGCCCCGTGAAATACATTTACATTTAAGTCATTTAGCAGACGCTCTTAACCAGAGTGACTTACAAATTGGTGCATTCACCTTATGATATCCAGTGGAACAACCACTTTACAATAGTGCATCTAAATCTTTTAGGGGGGGGGGGGGGTAGAAGGATTACTTTATCCTATCCTAGGTATTCCTTAAAGAGGTGGGGTTTCAGGTGTCTCCGGAAGGTGGTGATTGACTCCGCTGTCCTGGCGTCGTGAGGGAGTATGTTCCACCATTGGGGTGCCAGAGCAGCGAACAGTTTTGACTGGGCTGAGCGGGAACTGTGCTTCCTCAGAGGTAGGGGGGCCAGCAGGCCAGAGGTGGATGAACGCAGTGCCCTTGTTTGGGTGTAGGGCCTGATCAGAGCCTGAAGGTATGGAGGTGCCGTTCCCTTCACAGCTCCGTAGGCAATCACCATGGTCTTGTAGCGGATGCGAGCTTCAACTGGAAGCCAGTGGAGAGAGCGGAGGAGCGGGGTGACGTGAGAGAACTTGGGAAGGTTGAACACCAGACGGCTGCGGCGTTCTGGATGAGTTGTAGGGGTTTAATGGCACAGGCAGGGAGCCCAGCCAACAGCGAGTTGCAGTAATCCAGACGGGAGATGACAAGTGCCTGGATTAGGACCTGCGCCGCTTCCTGTGTGAGGCAGGGTCGTACTCTGCGAATGTTGTAGAGCATGAACCTACAGGATCGGCTCACTGCCTTGATGTTAGTGGAGAACGACAGGGTGTTGTCCAGGATCACGCCAAGGTTCTTAGCACTCTGGGAGGAGGGGACAAGGGGGTTGTCAACCGTGATGGCGAGATCATGGAACGGGCAGTCCTTCCCCGGGAGGAAGAGCAGCTCCGTCTTGCCGAGGTTCAGCTTGAGCTGGTGATCCGTCATCCACACTGATATGTCTGACAGACATGCAGAGATGCGATTCGCCGCCTGGTTATCAGAAGGGGGAAAGGAGAAGATTAATTGTGTGTCGTCTGCATAGCAATGATAGGAGAGACCATGTGAGGATATGACAGAGCCAAGTGACTTGGTGTATAGCGAGAATAGGAGAGGGCCTAGAACAGAGCCCTGGGGGACACCAGTGGTGAGAGCGCATGGTGCGGAGACAGATTCTCGCCACGCCACCTGGTAGGAGCGACCTGTCAGGTAGGACGCAATCCAAGCGTGGGCCGCGCCGGAGATGCCCAACTCGGAGAGGGTGGAGAGGAGGATCTGATGGTTCACAGTATCAAAGGCAGCAGAAAGGTCTAGAAGGATGAGAGCAGAGGAGAGAGAGTTAGCTTTAGCAGTGCGGAGAGCCTCCGTGACACAGAGAAGAGCAGTCTCAGTTGAATGCCCAGTCTTGAAACCTGACTGATTAGGATCAAGAAGGTCATTCTGAGAGAGATAGCAGGAGAGCTGGCCAATGACGGCACGTTCAAGAGTTTTGGAGAGAAAAGAAAGAAGGGATACTGGTCTGTAGTTGTTGACATCGGAGGGATCGAGTGTAGGTTTTTTCAGAAGGGGTGCAACTCTCGCTCTCTTGAAGACGGAAGGGACGTAGCCAGCGGTCAAGGATGAGTTGATGAGCGAGGTGAGGAAGGGGAGAAGGTCTCCGGAAATGGTCTGGAGAAGAGAGGAGGGGATAGGGTCAAGTGGGCAGGTTGTTGGGCAGCCGGCCGTCACAAGACGCGAGATTTCATCTGGAGAGAGAGGGGAGAAAGAGGTCAAAGCACAGGGTAGGGCAGTGTGAGCAGGACCAGCGATGTCGTTTGACTTAGCAAACGAGGATCGGATATCGTCAACCTTCTTTTCAAAATGGTTGACGAAGTCATCTGCAGAGAGGGAGGGGGGGGGGGGGGGAGGAGGATTCAGGAGGGAGGAGAAGGTAGCAAAGAGCTTCCTAGGGTTAGAGGCAGATGCTTGGAATTTAGAGTGGTAGAAAGTGGCTTTAGCAGCAGAGACAGAAGAGGAGAATGTAGAGAGGAGGGAGTGAAAGGATGCCAGGTCCGCAGGGAGGCGAGTTTTCCTCCATTTCCGCCCGGCTGCCCGGAGCCCTGTTCTGTGAGCTCGTAGTGAGTCGTCGAGCCACGGAGCAGGAGGGGAGGACCGAGCCGGCCTGGAGGATAGGGGACAGAGAAAATCAAAGGATGCATAAAGGGAGGAGAGGAGGGTTAAGGAGGCAGAATCAGGAGATAGGTTGGAGAAGGTTTGAGCAGAGGGAAGAGATGATAGGATGGAAGAGGAGAGAGTAGCGGGAGAGAGAGAGCGAAGGTTGGGACGGCGCAATACCATCCGAGTAGGGGCAGAGTGAGAAGTGTTGGATGAGAGCGAGAGGGAAAAGGATACAAGGTAGTGGTCGGAGATTTGGAGGGGAGTTGCAATGAGATTAGTGGAAGAACAGCATCTAGTAAAAATGAGGTCAAGCGTATTGCCTGCCTTGTGAGTAGGGGGGGAAGGTGAGAGGGTGAGGTCAAAAGAGGAGAGGAGTGGAAAGAAGGAGGCAGAGAGGAATGAGTCAAAGGTAGACGTGGGGAGGTTAAAGTCACCCAGAACTGTGAGAGGTGAGCCATCCTCAGGAAAGGAACTTATCAAGGCGTCAAGCTCATTGATGAACTCTCCAAGGGAACCTGGAGGGCGATAAATGATAAGGATGTTAAGCTTGAAAGGGCTGGTAACTGTGACAGCATGGAATTCAAATGAGGAGATAGACAGATGGGTCAGGGGAGAAAGAGAGAATGTCCACTTGGGAGAGATGAGGATTCCAGTGCCACCACCCCGTTGGCTCGATGCTCTAGGGGTATGCGAGAACACGTGGGCAGACGAAGAGAGAGCAGTAGGAGTAGCAGTGTTATCTGTGGTAATCCATGTTTCCGTCAGCGCCAGGAAGTCTAGGGACTGGAGGGTAGCATAGGCTGAGATGAACTCAGCCTTGTTGGCTGCAGACCGGCAGTTCCAGAGGCTGCCGGAGACCTGGAACCGGCCACGCGGTGTGAAGCGTTTGTATGGCCTGTGCAGAGAGGAGAGAACAGGGATAGACAGACACATAGTTGACAAGCTACAGAAGTGTTGTTTCTTGTATTATTGTCTCTTGTGTCTTTAGAGAACTATTTCACTTTGATATCCTTTTTCTTCTGTCCTGATTTTCTCTTTCTTTTCTTCTGTTAACTAGATATTCTTTGTTGTTCTTCGTTAGCTAGCTAAAATGACTAGAAATGACTCCACTGCCGTAGCAATGAGAGGTAGCGGGTAACTGAAACCCACTGTGATAGCATTTAGACCTCTATAGTCAATGCACGGGTGCAGACCTCCCTCCTTCTTCACGAAAAAAAAGCTTGAGGAGACAGGGACTTAGATGGCCGAATGTATCCCTGTCTCAAGGACTCAGTGACGTATGTATCCATAGCCACTGTCTCCTCCTGAGACAGAGGATACACGTGACTCCTAGGAAGAACCGCGTCGGCCTGGAGGTTTATCGCACAATCCCCTCGTCAATGGGGGGGGGGTAATAGAGTTGCCTTTGTCTTACTGAAGGCGATAGCCAAATCGGCATACTCTGAGGGAATGTGCACGGTGGAGACTTGGTCTGGACTCTCCACCGTTGTCGCACCGATGGAAACTCCTATGCACCTACCTGAGCACTCCCTCGACCACCCCGTAAGAGCCCTCTGCCTCCACGAAATCTGAGGGTTGTGCGTGGCTAGCCAGGGGATTCCCAGTACCACCGGAAACGCTGGGGAGTCATGGAGGAACAGGCTGATACGCTCCTCATGACCCCCCCACGTCTGCATAACCAGTGGCACTGTGACCTCCCCTACTTGGCCTGACCCTAGCGGTCGACTATCTAGGGCGTGCACGGGGAAGGGGTGGTCCAGCTGAACCAGGGGAATCCCTAACCTCTTCGCTAACCCACGGTCCATAAAACTCCCAGCTGCACCTGAATCGACTAGTGCCTTATACTGGAAGTGAGGGGAAAAATCAGGAAAACAAACAGAGGTGTACATGTGGTCAACAGGGGGCTCTGGGTGTGGCTGGTGCGGACTCACCTGGGGGGTCGAAGTAGTGCTCTGCCTGCCCTCCGAACTCCCGGGGGGACCACTCCAGCACCGGTCCACAGTGTGTCCTCTGAGTCCACATCGGGTGCAGGAGAGACCCCCCCTCCGGTCCTCCTCGACGCAGCCCCCCCTATCTCCATGGGCTGTGGAGCGGGGGGACTGGGAGGCGGAACGAACAGGCCCCGACTGGAACGTCCCCGGGAAGCCAGCAGGTTGTCTAGTCTAATGGACAAATCCACCAGTTGGTCTAGGGTGGAGGCGTTGTCCCTACAGGCCAGCTCCCGGCGGACGTCCTCGCGAAGGCTACACCAATAGTGGTCTATCAAGGCCGCTCGTTCCACCCCGATCCAGCGGCGAGAGTCCGGAATTCCAGGGGGAAATCCTGAGCGCTCCTCGTCTCCTGTCTCAAATGGAATAGCCGCTCACCCGCCACCCTGCCCTCCGGGGGATGATCGAAAACCGCCCGGAAGCGGCGGGTGAACTCAGGGTAGTCGCCCCGAGCCGAGTCTGGGCCATCCCAGACCGCATTGGCCCATTCCAGGGCTCAACCCGTGAGACAGGAGGCGAGGACGCTCACCCTCTCTTCGTCGGGGGGGGGCGGACGGTCGCCAGGTATAGTTCCAATTGGAGCAAGAACCCCTTGCACCCAGCGGCCGTCCCATCGAACTCCCGGGGAGGAGTAATCCGGATACCACCGGCGCCCGCTTCAGGGGGTGTGTGTAGGGGCGCAGGGTGAGGGACCGGAGCTGGTCCAGCTGGGGAAGCACCTCTCTCCCAGTTCTCCAACCGGGCCAACACCTGGTCCATGGCCGAGCCTAGGCGGTGGAGGAGGCTGGCGTGTTGAGAGACCTGCTCAGCCATGGACGGCGCTTCTGCTCCTGCTGACTCCATTGTGGTGCGGGATTCTGTCACGGCTGTCTAGGACCAGTGGAGATGTGGAATCAGGAGCAGGAGACAGAGGGCCGGAGCAACTGTGTTTTAATAATAATAGCAAACGCAATAGCCGTAGGGCACAGGCCGCGTGGCGAAGTCCGCCAGGGGAAAACACATTCCCAAAATAAGCGCACTGAAAAAAAAGCGCACGGGGCACAGCCCGGCAATATAATGGACAATAACAGCTTACACTCGCAACTGTCCTGAGTGGACAATAAACAATCCCGCACGAGAACCCCAACTGAAAATACACACTAAATAAACCCCCACTAATGACAAACACAAAACAGGTGCGGGATAGACAGACAAAACCAAAAGACACAGAAACAATGATCGGTGGCAGCTAATAGGCCGGCGACAACGACCGCCGAGCGCCGCCCGACCGAGGAGGGGCGCCAGATTCGTTAGATACTGTGACAGACAGACCTACTCATTCAAGGGTTTTTCTTTATTTTTACTATTTTCTACATTATAGAATAATAGTGAAGCCATCAAAACTATGAAATAAAAAATATGGAATCATATAGTAACCAAAAAAGTGTTAAACAAATCAAAATATATTTTATATTTGAGATTCTTCAAAGTAGCCACCCTTTACCTTGTTGACAGCTTTGCACACTCTTGGAATTCTATCAACCAGCTTCATGAGGTAGTCACGTGGAATGCATTTCATTGAACAGGTGTGCCTTGATAAAAGTTAATTTGTGGAATTTCTTTCCTTCTTAATGTGTTTGAGCCAATCAGTTGTGTTGTGACAAGGTAGGGATGGTATACAGAAGATAGCCATATTTGGTAAAAGACCAATTCCATATTATGCCAAGAACAGCTCAAATAATCAAAGAGAAACGACAGTCCATCATTATTTTAAGACATGAAAGTCAGTCAATCCGGAAAATGTCAAGAACTTTGAAAGTTTCTTCAAGCGCAGTCGCAAAAACCATCAAGCGCTATGATGAAACTGGCTCTCATGAGGACAATCACAGGAAAGGAAGGCCCAGAGCTACCTTTGCTGCAGAGGATAAGTTCATTAGAGTTACCAGCCTCAGAAATTGCAGCACAAATGAATGCTTCACAGAGTTCAAGTAACAGACACATCTCAACAGAAGAGACTGCGTGAATCAGGCCTTCATGGTCAAATTTCTGCAAAGAAACCACTACTTAAGGACACCAATGAGAAGAAGAGACTTGCTTGGTCCAAGAAACACAAGCAATGGACATTAGACCGGAAATATGTCCTTTGGTCTGATGAGGTCAAATTTGAGATTTTTGGTTCCAACCACCATGTCTTTGTGAGACGCAAAGCTGTCATCAAGGCAAAGAGTGGCTACTTTGAAGAATGTCAAATATAAAATATATTTTGATTTGTTTAACACTTTTTTGGTTACTACATGATTCCACATGTGTTATTTCATAGTTTTGATGTCTTCACTATTATTCCACAATGTAGAAAATTGACAAAATAAAGAAAGACGCTTGAATGATTAAGTGTGTCCAAACTTGTGACTGGTACTGTAATCAGAAATACAAAGAGGTGTTGTGTAAATGACAACAGACAGGAATAGGCTATTCTACAGAAGAGACACAGACCCTTTAAGCTTTGTCACTTTGATAATTCTGCGGCACGCATTTGTCAGTGATAAGACTGCAATTGGTATCTTAAAGGCTTTCATCAATATTAGTTGAACTAAAAATAGTGCAATCAATTCACAGCAATAGCTTTATAAAACCAACCAGTATGGGTGGAGTGGAAAAAAATAGATGACCTCTAATATCTGGATATCCCTTAAAACAGAACATCATCAATAAATTACGTCAAAAACATTGTCAAGAAGTCAGACTAGTTTTAAGCTGCCAACTTCAGATTAGCGTTCAACCCTTTTCCGTTAACATTTACATTTACATCATTTAGCAGATGCTCTTATCCAGAACGACTTACAAATTGGTACATTCACCTTATGATATCCAGTGGAACAACCACTTTACAATAGTAAATATATATATATATTTTTTTTTTTTTGGGGGGGGGGGGGGTTAGAAGGATTACTATATCCTATCCCAGGTATTCCTTAAAGAGGTGGGGTTTCAGGTGTCTACGGAAGGTGGTGATTGACACCGCTGTCCTGGCGTCGTGAGGGAGCTTGTTCCACCATTGGGGTGCCAGAGCAGCGAACAGTTTTGACTGGGCTGAGCGGGAACTATGCTTCCGCAGCGGTAGGGGGGCCAGCAGGCCAGAGGTGGATGAACGCAGTGCCCTTGTTTGAGTGTAGGGCCTGATCAGAGCCTGAAGGTACGGTGATGATGACTATTGTTTTGTGGAGCTGCCTAGATTTTTTTAGCGAAGGAGGTGATGGCGAAAAAGAAAATAAACATTCGACCTCTTGTGGGTGGGCAGCCTTGTTTTCCTTCCAATTAAACTTTTATGATACCATTCGGTCATTTAACTTCTCAACTCCTGACTTACACAAACACGGGTGCTAGGGTATATCACTATATTATTGATAGATACCACTAGCGTAGCCGCAGGGCAAATGCAGACCCAAGGGCATGTGCAGTAATTAATGGAATTCATGTTTCCCTACTGAGGAAATCTCTGATTACTCAAGGTAACACGAAGAATGGACTCTATTCATAAAACTCTTGCTGTTCTCCTAAAAGGTAAGTATAACCTAAACAAGTACTTTTCCAAAACCACCATATATATATGCCCCAATCTTCAGCTGATTGCTTTTCCAACTACATACACTGAAATTCCACGTCTGTTTCAGCCATGGGCGAAAAATTATTATAAACGTCTCTTGCATATAGGCCATGAAATTATGACGCAGTTCCTGAAAATGACCCACGATTGCGTGGCTTGGCAAAGTGGTTAATCATGTTTACAAAGTTCCTGAGTGACGCAGGCGTCTTAGACACTGCATCTCAGTGCAAGAGACATCACTGCAGTACCTGGTTCAAATCTAGGCCGCATCACATCCGTGTCACGCCGGTTGGAAGGAGAGGACCAAGGTGCAGCGTGGTAAGCGTACATATTCTTTTTATTTGAAAAGACGCCGAACAAAACAATAAACACTATCCAACCTACCGTGAAACTAAAGGCTATGTGCCCTAAACAAAGTCAACTTCCCACAAGTCAAGGAGGGAAAAAGGGCTACCTAAGTATGGTTCCCAATCAGAGACAACGATAGACAGCTGTCCCTGATTGAGAACCATACCCAGCCAAAACATATAAAATAAAGAACATAGAAAAGGGAACATAGAATGCCCACCCTAGTCACACCCTGGCCTAACCAAAATAGAGAATAAAACCAGGGCGTGACAATCCGGCTGTGATTGGGAGTCCCATAGGGTGACGCATAATTGGCCCAGCGTTGTCTGGGTTTGGCTGGGGTAGGCCATCATTGTAAATAAGACTTTGTTCTTAACTGACTTGCCTAGTTAAATAAAAAATTAATTTAAAAAAGCTAACTTAATGACAACCGATCAGAACTGAAATGGATACAAACTCCTAACGTAGTGCAGAAGCTGTTTAGTGGCCTATGTACATTGCTAAATAAAAATTCAGGAGCTCAAAATATGTATTTTGTTACTGTATATGGTGACTTCTCAGAGTCCTCTTAAATTCTGTGGATCCGCAAGCATCCACAGAACAACTGATCATCCCCAATCTGCTGTTTAGCTACTGTTCTAACTTTTCCTTTTACTGAATAATAATTACAAGGTCCAACATATCCCTAATAGGTTCATCCTTGTCAGCTCTAGAGCTTAAAGCCCAGCTCCTGCCCCCTACCACAATCCCAAGCCCCAGACCCCAGCCTCTGCAAAGTTTCAGCCCAATATCAAACCCCAACTCAACCCAAACCCCAAACTCAGCCCAAATCAGCAGCCCAAACCCAAAGTCAGGCAAATCTTGAAAAGCCAAAGGCCAACCCAGACCAGACCTGCTCCTTCCCCAGGTGGTCAGCCCCAGCTTGTAAAGCCAGCCCATGTCCCAGCCCAAAGCCAATCCCGTTGGGGAATTTCAACAGACTTTCATTTCACTTCTGGCTTCTGTCCAGGCAGCTTGAGCCACAGCCACACAAAGGACCCAAGTTTCAAGTTGAACGTGAGAACCACCTCATCTCTTGACCTCTATTAGCATATGAATGGTCCAGAAAGGAACTGAAAGCAAAGAGAGATGAGGGAAAGAGAGAGTGACCGAACACAGCTCAGAGTGTGCCCTTGGCCGACTCTCCTCCTCAGTTTCAGTTACTGTCAAAACAAACTATGCCCTTTCATACAGATCTCTTTACAGGGTGACACGCTCTGACAAAGAGCTACGCCCAATAACATGTTGCTCCAACGTTGCACACGTATTTTGGCAAATATGATTGGATACACAAAAACATTGCAAAGGCTTTTTTCTCACTGTCTACATGTCTGAAATTTGGTTGAATTTATCAAATGAAATGTATATTGGGAGAAAACATCTGCGCAAAGAGCATACATTTCCTATAAAGAAAGTTCCTATTGACTATAATATTCAATGCATCTAAATCAAATTCATGGCAGTTCAGTTGCTCTTATTTTCAGTTGTGTTAATTGGGGTAAAGCTATGCTGAAAAAGGCCAAACCATACCTGGTGTAGTCCTTTACTGTGAGAGACTCATTGGATAATCTGTCTAGCCGGCAGTCCCCAGGTTGACACTATTCATTGAGTTTATCTGGGAGCAGAGAGGGGAGTCAACCACACTGACCTTACTCTCAGTCCACTAACAAAAGGGCACGCTCTCTCTGCCCTCAGCTCCAGCTGGTTAGAGGAAGAAATAGAAAGAGAGTTGAAGCAGTAGAGGAGGACCGGAAAAGAGGGGGAGGGAGACAGAGACGGATCACTAACTCATCAAATAAATTCTATCAGTACAAGTGGGGTCCAATGTGATAAGCAAAACAGTTCATTTGGACACCAATGACAACCACAATGCCCATGTGTGGTAACAATACATCCAACAGTGTTACGAAAAAATGCGATGACCCAACCTTAAGTGGCAGAAGTAGGGAGAGGAAGAAATTACAGCAGAGGTGTGGACTCGAGTTACATGACATGGACTCGAGTCTGACTCGTCACAAATTTGATGACTTGAGACAACTTCATAGAAAATAAAATAACTTGAGACTTGACTTGGACTTGAAGCCTCAAGACTCAGGACTTTGACTTGATACTGATGACTTGAAATGATTTGTGGATTACTCTCCACGCAGCCAGAGACTGTAGCCGCAGCATCGCATTTGCAAATTGTTTTTTTGCAACAGATTGGCGAGTGAAACGCATACTCGGCCCTCTGATTGGACCAGCAAACTGTCAATCAACACAGGTCGGGTGAGCTAGCAAAGATTGCTGATTGGATCGGGTGCAGCGCAAACGCCAAATTGTAGGGAGAGAGGATTGCCATAAATAAGTATGCAGCTCTATAAATTGTTTGGGGATCAAGAATATGAACTGTTTACTTTGCAATCTCACCAGCAATGTGTCATCAAGCAACAATTACTGGTCTTTTGGTATGTCAAAATTGCTTGAAATGTATAATTTACTTATGAAGCTTGCATTTGGAATTTGTTGTTAAAATTAATTATTGAATAATCCAAATAAATAAATAAATAGTGAAAATGGCTGTATGGTAGCCTTAAGAAATAGACAAATATTTGTAGTCATTGCACATATAGATTTTTTTCTTACTTCACTTGAGACTTCACTTGATAAAAATGTGTGACTAGACTCGACTTGCTCTTAGAATGCACGACTTGGATTTGACTCAAAACCCGACCCATTCTACTTGGGACTCGAACTGAAACTTTGACCTTGTGAATAGTGACTTGGTCCCACCTCTGAATTAGTGGCAGGCAGGAAGAGGTATATGAACGTCAAAGACATTGGCTGCTGTGGGCATACAGTTTGTTTTATTATGCTTGGCCTGCCAGTCCTCAACATGAAACAAAGCTCTGTAAATCTGTTCCCTGTGTGTCCATTATCCACCTCTCTCTCTCACTCTCTCTCTCTCTCTCTCTCTCTCATTTCCCCCTCCTCACTCTGTCTGCCAGCTACACACCACTCCTGTATAATTTGTTATTTTCTTCATATTATTGTCAGAGAAGTGAGAGCAAGAGAGTGAGCTGCGAGCAAGAACGTAAGCTGCCAGGAGAGGCAACATTTCAAAGGCACAATGTGAAAAAATATCACATATTATCTAGCTGCTATCTTATTCCATTGTTGGAAAACCACCAGTATCTTTACAACCAGACAAGCACCCGATTCTCACAAACACCTTTAGTGGCACAGAAAAGTATTTCCGTCCGTCTGTCCGAGGTAGATTATGTCCTGTGAGATGTGAGAGGACAGGGCTTGGAGGAGCATCCGTCTGTGCTGTGCCATTATTGCTCTTCTCCACTGCTTTTATCATCTCTATAAATCTCCACTGTCTGAGCCCCAGCCTCCCCATAAAGAGCCAGCCTGTGAGTATCACCGAAAGAAAGAGAGAAAGAGAGAAAGAGAGAGAGAGAGAGAGAGAGAGAGAAGTAGCCCATACCCAGACACATCCATCTCACACACCTGTCTGGAACAGTCAGACAGACGGACACGCCTGGTATATACTGTAAGCTACAACTGAGATTTGAACTTTATAATATTGATCAGATACATCCAATAGTACAACATTTTAGACCCCAAAGACTCATTGTCTAGCAGAAAAGCACATTTTGAACACTTGGACTGGTTATTACAAGGCAGAATTACTGGTATGAGGATGTTACATGACAAGCTACAGTAGTACAGTGAAAGGGAAATAGCAGATAATAACAGAAGAGAGATGGTGGATTGATACAGGGTTCAGAGGAAGTGCATTGCCACAGGATCTCTCCAGTGTCAGTCAATCAAAAAGGCTCAGCTCTCTGAAAATGAGAATCCACACAGATAAGTGACCCAGGTGCCGCCGAAGATTGTTTAGTCTCGCACAAAGCCGAGATAACTCTTACACAATGTGAACCGCAACCAAGAACATTTGACACAATCTACACCAAACGACTGTTGAAAACGACCTATCGCTGTATTGTGTGCGTCAAATATGTCCACCTTCAGTTAGCAAGTAGGCCTTCAGGCTACCCTTAGTACAGTATCACCTTCATGGGAAAAACACATTTGAGTCAATAACTAAAATGGACCAATATTGACCTCCAATAAAGCACAATGTTCTGTGTTTATGTTCCCTCTGTGCAGGCATGCCGTTAGCTTTATGTCAACAGACGACTGAGTCCTTTTACCCCGTATTCATAACACAGCCCTGATGACACTGAGATAACCTTAAGTAACCACTGACGTGGATCTGCTAGCTAGACCAAACACAAGGCTGGAGTTGACACATAGAATGTACTTTGCCCAAAGATGGCTAACTTGAAACATCTTAAAACATCTTCACAAGAATTTCTTCATGCCATTTTGAGTCAGTTTGAACTTTTTAACCCTGAAATATCACTGCAATATCCCTTTTTTCCATGTCATTTTGAATCACCTTTGACTGTTGGATTCATAGTCTTCAGTCAGTTTCTTATGGTTCCCCATTCAGTTCTGCCAAGGCTATTCAACTATTACTCTGGCAGTGACAAATGGCCAGGGAGAATAATTTGATCACTTCAACAGTATATGACATATTTCTTCATTTGGCATCTCTCTACAAGGCACATTTAACTGGACAAGGAACTGACACTGTCCATTCTTAGCCTCGCTCCCGCTCACCCTCTCATTAAATGGTCCTCCAGACAGTAACAGCCACTGCGTCAGATGGAGACTTGCCGTGCAGCTCATACTGAAATAAATATAATCCACTCCACCTTCTTCTCACCTATGAGCTTCTTTCTACCCGTCAATATCATAATCACACGACAATTTTCTGACAAGCACGAGAAAACATGTTTCAAAACATTGAACAAACCCCCTTGAGGTTGGAATTTGAATATCAGCCACTTGTACAGAGATTCAGGACTCCCTAGACGGGATACTTCAGTATCTGCCCATCTAAGCTCTCATCACCATGGTGATTGCTTGGATCACCATGGTGATGATAGGCTGCCCTGCTCCCATCATGCATCTGTCTACCCATCATGCCCTAGCCTTTGTCCTCTCCCCAGGAGAGATGTGGCAACACCCAGAGGAGTGGCATTAGATTGATGCATCTATTTCTAACCATCATACAAGCCCTAGTCCCAATGAATGGAGGTCAATAGTCATTGAAGCGTTTCAATGTCCCTCACCCCGGAACTAAAAAGTAACAAACAACTAAATGTGACAGGGAGCCGAAGGGAGTTGACAAGTTCACAGCTCTTTCAGAGAACATGGCTTCATACTGCTTGATAGATCCTGGGCCTACAGAGGGCAAAGACAGTAGTAGTGCACTACTTTTGACCGGAGCCCAATGGGCCAAGGTCTGGGCTCATGCCTCCCCAGGCCTCTGGCCTCCATTCCCCTTCCTCTGGCTCTCTCTCTCTCTCTCTTCTCTCTCTCTCTAGGGTGATGTTTAATGAGAAACCTTTATTGGAGTTCTCTGGGAAGAGTTGGGCCGCATGAGGTTTCTACTCATCCCAAGTTTAATTGTGAGCTGCTTGCTTGCTTGGCCCATGGCCTATGTGAGGCTACCCGAGTATATTATTATGTCTAAAACGATGCCAATGATGACTTTTACAACTGTAATTAAGCTTATGAGATAGACAATAATGTGTGATTTGATCATGTCCACTGTCACATCTGAAAACATTCAGTCTAAATCTTTTAATTTACTCATAATCACTGCTGTCATTTGATCAAAACCAGCCTAACGTGTTTCTGCCTCAATGTTTTTTTTATCTATCAAATGATTGAAAGATTGATCATATATCCTCTTGGCAATTCATCAGGCTACCAGCCTGCTATCTGTCAAATCTACTGACAAATCTACTGACCAGGCAGGTAGCCTAGCGGTTAAGAGTGCTGGGACAGTAACCGAAAGGTTGCTGGTTTGAATCCCCGAGCCAGCAAGGTGGTGGAAAAATCTGCCGTTCTGCCCTTGAGCAAGACAATTAACCCGACAGAACATCTGCTCTCTGTGGATGTGGATTAAGGTATCCCCTGCACCTCTCTGATTTAGAGGGGTTGGGTTACATTTCAGCTGAATGTATTCAGTTGTGCAACTGACTAGGTATCCCCTAGTGTAGCTGTTGGTTCATAGTCAAATACTCAGTGTAAAGAGGACAACAGGGTGGTTCATAGTCAAATACTCAGTGTAAAGAGGACAACAGGGTGGTTCATAGTCAAATACTCAGTGTAAAGAGGACAACAGGGTGGTTCATAGTCAAATACTCAGTGTAAAGAGGACAACAGGGTGGTTCAAAGAAATGCCTGTGATGTTGTGTTTCAGTCAGAGCATAACCTGACATTGGGGTAGGTGGGAGGGATAAATATGTCTGTTCGAATGTCCCCATAGCAGAACCCTTTTTGGTTCCAAGTAGAACCCTTTTTGTTTCCAGGTATAACTATTTGGGGTTCCATGTTGAACCCTCTGTGTAAAGGGTTCTACATGGAACTCAAAAGGGTTTTTATCTGAAACCAAAAGGGTTCTGCCTGGAACCAAAAAGGGTTCTTCAAAGAGTTATCCTATGGGGACAGCTGAAGAAACCTTTTAGGTTCTAGATAGAACCTTTTTTTCTAAGAGTGTATTGAAGAAAACCAGTTTTCACTCATTCAATGACCACTGTCAAATAAGATTGACCAGAGCCATGTACTATATCTCTACATACTGCTCCAACCTGCACGCCCACGCGATAGTCATTTCTCAGTGATTTTTCCTTTATTAAAACCACTTGGCTTCGGTCAAGACAGCAAGACAAATCCTTCTACGGCTAAGGCTCTGGACTCCTATTCCAAGTCTCTCCAAAAAAAGGGTCACATAATATGCTGTGGAAGAATGCAGGCAGTTAAACCAGTGACAGCCTACAGTAGGTGCCACTCAGCAACACTGAAGGGCATAAAGAGCGTCCACGTGTCTGTCTGCTCACCCTGTAACGTTGCACAATTCTCAACCAATAAATCCTTTCCAGGACGGTGCACCCTATAACACCACATTTCCACATACAAGCAAACATGAGATGAAAGAACTGTGCAATAACCAGGAAAAATAGATGAAATTGAAACTCCTGTCCCTTGCTCGAGAATCTCATAGTACTGACCTTAACAGAAGACCACAGGTTTCTCATCTCTCCTTCCTGCTCATACTTCACACCAGCTCCCTCTTGCCTTTCTTTTGAAGTTAGTCCCTCCAGATCCACTGTTTCTGAGGAAAAGTTAGTGGAGGAAAAGAACAACAGTCCAGACATTTTCTTCTCTTCATTTTCTTGCTTCTTTCAGCTGTTTTGTCTAGTCTTCCTCCCTCGGCTATCTCTCCACACCAAAACAAAAGGGGTAGAGAAAACAAAAGGAGAGAGCTGTGCAGCGAGAGAGCATGACAGAGACAGAGAATGTGTGGCACAAAAGTCTGCTCGGACACAGTCACCTCACAACTCTCCTGTTCAAATTTAGAGGCTGGACCTGGTAGAGTAGAGCCGAGCCCCGCTGAGCATGCTCAGAACTGAGAAGCACACTTTTAAATGAACATTAGTTCCTTTCCAGTCCCTGGCTTCCCCTCCCTCTCTCCAATATCTCTCTCTCTCTCTCCCTACCTCCTCCCGCATGCCTCACAGTTGAACAGGAATCAGGAATGCTACTCTTATACCAGAGTCAAGCCATTTTCCCTACCTCTCTGGATCAACACGTATAGCCCCCCTCTGACTGACAGACAGTCAGAGAGACAGCGGAAACAGTATTTAGTAATATTGGAGCAAGACATGCTCTACTTACAGGAACTCACAGCCTCAAGCTCATTTTCAATCCAGATCACTTGCAACAGTCTTTTCATCTTTCTGTGAAGTCTGGACAGGAATGACAGTTGATTTGAGGGTTTCTAATACTACAACCAAAATGCTAAGTCCAGTGTTCCATAGGTCAAGTCAGAAATAAGGTCAGAATGATGTCACATGTGACCTTTCTCATTTCCCCAACATATCTCCACACGCAGCACCTTGTCGGTTATCACAAAAACACAATTGCTTGCAAATGCTTTATGAAAACATGAAATGTTTAAACAATCATATATCTATTTAACTCTCTTTTTCTCTCTCTGGTCCCTTATATCTGGGCTTGACTGATAACAACATAATCTCTTCCTATGTGTGAGCCCCCTATTTGGCATCAGACTGGTGATCCAGCAGAACCTCAGCTTACTGTTCACTGTGTCCCACACCACTACCTCCCACAGATGGGTGACTTACTCCCACCACTTTTCACTGTTCCCACACACACACACACACACACACACACACACACACACCACACCACACACACACACACACACACACACACACACACACACACACACACACACACACACACACACACACACACACACACACACACACACACACACACACACACACACACACACACACACACACACACTGGAATCAGTGCAGTGTACTTGGCTGATAGCTTGGGAAATGGAGAGTCATTCTGTAGAGACTGTTTATATTGCACAGTGAGAGAAGCAGCAAGTTAGATCCTGAACAGGGGGGACTAACACTGACTAGTACATATGGCACATAATGTACTGACAACAACCTAAGCATTTTATAAACATTGAGCCACCTTAACACAAAATTACGTAACTGCCTAAAGGTAGAAATATTGGTTATTCCTTTAAATTGTTGATCTTCTGAGACCATGTTATGCAGTTAGGTGCCTGTGTAATCTCAAGACTCCATATTGACCCAATTCCTCTGTTTCATGGAATCTGTATGTATTGAAACCAGGCTATGCAACCAGGACAGCAGTTGGAAGACAAAAACATTCCTAATACATCTGTCCTCTGGTAGTATACAGTAGCAAGGACCACATCACAAAAACATATACACTCAAATGGAAAAGCAAAGCTATTCAATGTTTGTGACACAGAAGGGTTCACTGCTTAATTATTTGGTTCAAGATGCACTGATATTTTTCTCTAATAATAATATAGTATAAATGATTTATCTTTCATTTTTAAAGGACTGTTATCACAACAACGAAAATAGGAATTTCTGTAAAACGAAAATAAATTACATTTCAATGTATCTTGTTGACATTATAGCATTAAAGCAATCTGTCCAATGTATTGGAGCTAACCTGACTGATCATGCTCTCAACACTCTCAACAAGCTCTCAGTCTCACGTCAGAATTAAATGTTAATCCATGCTTCTCAAAAGTCAAATTTCGAAGCGTTTAAGGTTAAGTTTAGGCGTTAACTCCAAAATCTTAAGGTTAGGCATTAACTCTGAATGGTTAACGTAAGGGTTAAGGTTTGGGATAGGCTTAAAACTAAAATCTCAAAAACAACTTTCCATTACTGGATTCGAACATGCAACCTTTTGCATGAGAGGCAGACGCTTATGCCCACCCACCATCCCCCTAGCAAAACCAAAGCCTATTTGAAGGTAACAGCGCTCACTGGTGCCCGTAGTGGCCGGTTTCCACATCATCTCTCGACGTCCTCAGACATGGATGGACGTCTAATACTGACTTGTATCACGGGTGACCTGGCTAAACACGCTATCTTCCCAAATAAAGGGGAGCTCAGATTCAAATTCACAAAAGTCTGTTAATATGGGGGGGTGGACAAGATGGGGGTGAGGATCGGGGGAGGGGGTGTCAGTCAAGCTCCAGACGGTTATGGACTGGTCCTAAAGGTCAAAGGTCAATCAAAGGTCGTGGGAACGCACAGGTCTATATGGTGATGTCAGGGTGGTGTTCCAACTGACCAGGGAGCAGACAGACAGGCTAGGGGGGAGAAGGGTCCTAGCTACTAATTAATTACCTCCCAGCTTCATTTTTGAAGGTGAGGTTTCGAGCTGCGCGTCCCCCCGTGGTGGTCTCAGAGCAGCGTCACTATGTCACAATGGGATGCTGGAGTATCGCGTCTCAGCATCTGTGGACTATGAATTATGCTTTAGGGATTCCTTGGGATAGCTGTTTGGGGCATTGTGAGGTAGTTTATGGTAATTAACCGGACCTGGGGAGAGAAGGAGGCGAATCATCAACAAAGTGACTAAAACTAAGACCCTTTAGAGATAGGGCTTGCTATGCCTATCTGAGCTTCAGGAGATCCCCAGTAGGATAGTGGCCAGTCCCTCTTAGCTCCATGCTGCCTCATTAGCTTTCTTTTACGGGGGACATGGGGGCCGGAGGCCGAACATGACCTCTGACATTGTGTGCTGACAAGCTGTGCACCGAGAACAAAGCACTGTCATTAAGAGTAGCTCAGAAGGGGCTGAGCCTTACAATGTGCAGCAGTGTCAGTCTGTAATGAAATGAAATGGCCGAATGCATTAGTTCACCCAAACGCACTGCTTGTCAAATTAAGTCTGGCACTGAAAAGGGAAGGCAGGCGGCAACAACATGCTGTTAATAAACCACACTTAACGTCCACCTGTTCCTGTGCAAATACATGTGTAAAGTCTATTGTTTTTTGTTTTTGACCATCAAGTGCCTAAAATTCCCATAATCATGGTAGTCCACGGTAGTATATTTCCCCTCTCTTTAAGTCAATAAATCAAGAACCAAGAAAAAAAAAACATGTCTAAGGTGCGCAGAGAATCTAAAGCCAAGAGCCATTCAAATTGGAGCTCAAAACAATCTGATCTTAAGAGGTTGTGAACCAGCCTAGGGCTTGTTGTCGAGAGTGGTAGAGCAGTTGACTTGAAAACATTGAGGAGAAAAACATGTTTGGCCTGCCAAAGACCACTTCTACCATTAAGAGAGGGGGGGGGGGTCAGGAAAGGTTCACTAAGGTCTGCTGTGTTTTCTATGTGGAAAGTCCCCAAGGCAATAGCAAAATGAGGGAGATGGAGAGGAAACACGTTGCATTCTCCTGATAATAGCTACAGTATGAGGACCTAACCTCGGAGACCACTTTATGTATTGACATATCAATTAAAACCTCTTAGGGATAGGGGGCAGTATTTTCACGGCCGGATGAAAAACGTACCCAAATTAAACTGCCTGCTACTCGGGCCCAGGAGGTAGGATATGCATATTAGTAGATTTGGATAGAAAACACTCTGAAGTTTCTAAAACTGTTTGAATGATGTCTGTGAGTATAACAGAACTCATATGGCAGGCAAAAAGCTGAGAAAAATCCAACCAGGAAGTGGGAAATCTGAGGTTGTAGTTTTTTCAAGTGATTGCCTTTACAGTATACAGTGACTTAGGGTTCATTTTGCACTTCCTGAAGCTTCCACTAGATGTCAACAGTCTTTAGAACCTTGTTTGAGGATTCTATGGTGAATTTGATGGGAATAACAGCCCAAGGAAGTAGGTGTCCCATTACAAGGCATGGGCTCAGTCACACGCAAAGACTTGGGAGCGAGCTGAGTTCATATTCACACCTAAAGAGAACGGATAGGTCCGGTTGGAATTTTATTGAAGATATATGTTAAAAACAACCTAAAGATTGATTCTATACATCGTTTGACATGTTTATACAAACTGTAGTATAACTTTTTTGACTTTTCGTCTGGACTAAGTAAGCACGCGCATTGTGGATTTTTTTATTTTTATTTTTATTTTCACCTTTATTTAACCAGATAGGCAAGTTGAGAACAAGTTCTCATTTACAATTGCGACCTGGCCAAGATAAAGCAAAGCAGTTCGACAACATAAAAAAACACAGAGTTACACATGGAGTAAAACAACATACAATCAATGATACAGTAGAAAAAAATAAGACTATATACAATGTGAGCAAATGATGTGAGATAAGGGAGGTAAAGGCAAAAAAGGCCATGGTGGCAAAGTAAATAAAGTATAGCAAGTAAAACACTGGAATGGTAGGTTTGTAATTTGAAGAAAGTTCAAAGTTGAAATATAAATAAATATGGTGCAAAGGAGCAAAATAAATAAAATAAATAAATACAGTAGGGGAAGAGGTAGTAGTTTGGGCTAAATTATAGATGGGCTATGTACAGGTGCAGTGATCTGGGAGCTGCTCTGATAGCTGGTGCTTAAAGCTAGTGAGGGAGATAAGTGTTTCCAGTTTCAGAGATTTTTGTAGTTCGTTCCAGTCATTGGCAGCAGAGAACTGGAAGGAGAGACGAAGATTAGGAGATTTGGATAGTGAACCTAACGCGCGAACAAAATGGATGTATTTGGACATAAATATAAACTTTATCGAACATTTATTGTGGAGCTGGGGTTCCTGGGAGTGCCTTCTGATGAAGATAATCAAAGGTAAGTGAATATTTATAATATCATTTCTTAGTTTTATTGACTCCAAAATGGCGGGTTTCTGTTTGCTTGTTGTTGGTGTCTTCTGGGCTGTACTCAGATTATTGCAAATTGTGCTTTCGCCGTGAACCTTTTTTGAAATCTGACAAAGCGGTTACATTTAGGAGAAGTGTATCTATAATTCCGTGCATAACACTTGCATATTGATCAAAGTTTATGATGAGTATTTCTGTAATATGTGTGCTCATTCACCGGAAGGTTTGGAGGTTAGTGAATCAAAGGTTAGTGAATATGTTAGCTGTATTTCTGTTTTTTGTGATGCATCTAGTTGCTTGGAAAATGGCTGTGGCTTTTCTTGTTTATGTGGTGTCCTAACATAATCTAATGTTTTGCTTTCGCCGTAAAGCCTTTTTGAAATAGGACAATGTGGTTAGATTAAGGAGAATCTTATCTTCAAAATGGTGTATAATACTTGTATGTGTGAGTAATTTTAATTATGAGATTCTTGCTGTTTTGAGTTTGGCGCTCTGATTTTTCACTGGCTGTTGTCAAATCAATCCCGCTAACGGGATTTGCGTGTAAGGGGTCACTAACAGGTTAATGGATATACAGCTAACCTCTTACATCTAGACGTTCCGCTAGCGGAACACCTGCTCCAATATCCAATGATAGGCGTGGCGCGAATTACAAATTCCTCAAAAACACAAAAACTTCAATTTTTCAAACATATGACTATTTTCCAGCATTTTAAAGACAAGACTCTCCTTTATCTAACCACACTGTCCGATTTCAAAAAGGCTTTACAGCGAAAGCAAAACATTAGATTATGTCAGCAGAGTACCCAGCCAGAAATAATCAGACACCCATTTTTCAAGCTAGCATATAATGTCACAAAAAACAAAACCACAGCTAAATGCAGCACTAACCTTTGATGATCTTCATCAGATGACACACCTAGGACATTATGTTATACAATACATGCATGTTTTGTTCAATCAAGTTCATATTTATATCAAAAACCAGCTTTTTACATTAGCATGTGACGTTCAGAACTAGCATACCCCCCGCAAACCTCCGGTGAATTTACTAAATTACTCACGATAAACGTTCACAAAAAACATAACAATTATTTTAAGAATTATAGATACAGAACTCCTTTGTGCAATCGAGGTGTCTGATTTTAAAATAGCTTTTCGGTGAAAGCACATTTTACAATATTCTGAGTAGATAGCCCAGCCATCACGGCTAGCTATTTAGACACCCACCAAGTTTAGCCCTGACCAAACTCCGATTTACTATTAGAAAAGTTTGATTACCTTTGGTGTTCTTCATCAGAATGCACTCCCAGGACTGCTACTTCAATAACAAATGTTGGTTTGGTTCATCGCAACAAAGCATCCTTCACTCATGCTGCGAAACATACCCTCGTAAAACTGACCATCCTACCGATCCTCGACTTCGGTGATGTCATCTATAAAATAGCCTCCAACCCTCTACTCAACAAACTGGATGCAGTCTATCACAGTGCCATCCGTTTTGTCACCAAAGCCCCATACACTACCCACCATTGCGACCTGTACGCTCTCGTTGGTTGGCCCTCGCTTCATACTCGTCGCCAAACCCACTGGCTACAGGTTATCTACAAGTCTCTGCTAGGTAAAGCCCCGCCTTATCTCAGCTCACTGGTCACCATAGCAGCACCCACTCGTAGCACGCGCTCCAGCAGGTATATCTCACTGGTCAGCCCCAAAGCCAATTCCTCCTTTGGTCGTCTTTCCTTCCAGTTCTCTGCGGCCAATGACTGGAACGAACTGCAAAAATCTCTGAAGCTGGAGACTCATATCTCCCTCACTAGCTTTAAGCAACAGCTGTCAGAGCAGCTCACAGATCACTGCACCTGTACATAGCCCATCTGTAAACAGCCCATCTATCTACCTACCTCATCCCCATACTGTATTTATTTATTTATCTTGCTCCTTTGCACCCCAGTATCTCTACTTGCACATTCATCTTCTGCACATCTACCATTCCAGTGGTTAATTGCTGTATTGTAAATACTTCGCCACCATGGCCTATTTATTGCGTTAACTTACCTCATTTGCACTCACTGTATATAGACTGTTTGTTTTCTTTTGTTCTACTGTATTATTGACTGTATGTTTTGTTTATTCCATGTGTAACTCTGTGTTGTTGTATGTGTCGAATTGCTATGCTTTATCTTGGCCAGGTCGCAGTTGTAAATGAGAACTTGTTCTCAACTAGCCTACCTGGTTAAATAAAGGTGAAATAAAAAATAAAAAACGATGCCAGTTGATTCATGATTTCGACTGGCTGAGAAACGCTGCCTGCTTGTCTGTCTTGTCCCGACACGTTCATTACTATGGGACAGCTGGAGATCGAATTTGAATATTGAAACAATGTTGCAAATGTCGGAGAGACAGAAAGCAAGGTTTATACAAATCTCCACTGTTGAAAACTAAATGTTTGTCACACCCTGACCATAGAGAGCCCTTGGTTCTCTATGGTGTAGTAGCTCAGGGCGTGACTAGGGGGTGGTCTAGTATGCTTATTTCTATGTTGGTGCTAATATGGTTCCCAATTAGAGGTATCTGTTTATCTTTGCCTCTGATTGGGGATCATATTTAGGTAGCCATTTCCCCACCTGTGTTTTGTGGGATATTGTTTGTGTTTAGTTGCCTGTGTGCACATCATGACTTCACGTTTCGTTGTTTCTTTATTGTTTTGTTTCTTTCACAGAGATAAAAAATATGTGGAACTATACTCACGCTGCGTCTTGGTCCGTCACTCCACACGATCATGACAGAATATCCCACCAAACCAGGACCAAGCAGCGTGTTCACCAGGTAAAGGAGTTTTGGACATGGGAAGAAGTGATGGGTGGATGCTAAACCCTTCCTTGGCGGCAGACGGAAGGTAATAATGGAGGACAGCGACGACGCCAGGGTTCGTGGCCACAGAAAGCCCAAGGACAACTCCAAGTTTTTATTTGGGGGGGGGGGGGGGGGGGGGCACAACGGGTGGCCGGTCGATCCAAGGAGAGTGCCAGAGCCCAAATGGCAAACTCTGGAGGAGCGTTCGTCAGACCACGGCCACAGAAACCCCAAGTTTTTTTTGGGGGGGGGGGGGGCACATGGAGCTGGCGGCTGAGCCGCGGGAAGAGCCAGAGACTGTCAGGGAGGCAATGGAGAAGTTGGGAGGGAGAGAGAGAGATGTTGTGCAGTGTGTTCTTCTCAACATCCGACCAGAAGATCCGGTTAGCAGTCTGGTGAAACCTGTGTTGGCTCCACGCATCTGGCCTCCAGTGCGCCTCCCCAGTCCGGTACGTCCTGTGCCTGCTCCTCGCATTCACCCTGAAGTGCGTGTCCCCAGTCCGGTACGTCCTGTGCCTGCTCCTCGCACTCGTCCTGAAGTGCGTGGAGCCAGTCCGGTGCCACCTGTACCGGCTCCACGCATCAGGCCTCCAGTGTGCCTCCCCAGTCCGGTACATCCTGTGCCTATTCCCCGCACTTGCCCTGAAGTGCGTGTCCCCAGTCCGGTACATCCTGTACCTGCTCCTCGCACTCGTCCTGAAGTGCGTGGAACCAGTCGGTGCCACCTGTACCGGCTCCACGCACTAGGCCTCCAGTGCGCAATCACAGTCCAGAGCTTCCAGCGATGTTTCACAGACCAGCGCTTCCAGCGACGTTTCACAGTCCAGAACCTCCTGCGATGGTCCACAGTCCGGAACCTCCTGCGACGGTCAACGGTCCGTAACCTCCTGCGACGGTCAACGGTCCGGAACCTCCTGCGAAGGTCAACGGTCCGGAACCTCCAGTGACGGTCAACGGTCCGGAACCTCCAGCGACGGTCAACGGTCCGGAACCTCCAGCGACGGTCCATGGTCCGGAACCTCCTGCGACGGTCAACGGTCCGGAACCTCCAGCGACGGTCAACGGTCCGGAACCTCCAGTGACGGTCAACGGTCCGGAACCTCCAGCGACGGTCAACGGTCCGGAACCTCCAGCGACGGTCCATGGTCCGGAACCTCCTGCGACGGTCAACACAACACACCTCCTGCTCCAAGGCCGGAGCCTTCCTCTGCTCCGATACCCAGTCCAGGCACGGTGTCCAGTCCTGCTCCATGGCCGGAGCCTTCTTCTGCGCCGGTGCTCAGTCCAGGCACGGCGTCCAGTCCAGCTCCGGGGCGGGAGCCTTCCTCTGCGCCGGTGCCCAGTCCAGGCACGGCGTCCAGTCCAGCTCCAAGGCAGGAGCCTTCCTCTGCGCCGGGGGACAGTCCAGGCACGGCGTCCAACCCAGCTCCAGGGCCGGAGTCCTCCTTTGCGCCGGTGCCCAGTCCAGGCACGGCGTCCAACCCAGCTCCATGGCCGGAGTCTTCCTTTGTGCCGATGCCCAGTCCAGGTACGGCGTTCAGCCTGGCGAGATGGCCGGATCCGGGGTCTGGACGGGGGCTACGACCTGCACCGGAGCCGCCACCAACACTAGTCACCCCCCTACCCTCCCCATTTGGTTTCAGGTTTTGCGGCCGGAGTCCGCACCTTTGGGGGGGTTACTGTCACACCCTGACCATAGAGAGCCCTTGGTTCTCTATGGTGTAGTAGGTCAGGGCGTGACTAGGGGGTGATCTAGTATGTTTATTCCTATGTTGGTGCTAATATGGTTCCCAATTAGAGGCAGCTGTTTATCATTGCCTCTGATTGGGGATCATATTTAGGTAGCCATTTCCCCACCTGTGTTTTGTGGGATATTGTTTGTGTTTAGTTGCCTGTGTGCACGTCATGACTTCACATTTTGTTGTTTCTTTATTGTTTTGTTTGTTTCACGGAGATTAAAAATATGTGGAACTATACTCACGCTGCGCCTTGGTCCGCTCATTTTCAAGAACGTGACAATGTTAGTCTAAAAGAAATGTGAGATAATGTCTAGATGCTTTTTATAGTGGAGATCAAGTGTATAAATTGCCTGGCTGGGCTGTTGAGACAGTGGATTGTGCAGTCAGAGTAAATAGTCATTTTAACGTCATAGATTTAGCCAGTGGTAACTGGTGGAATAGACACCGGCTGGAATGCGGTTTTAACCAATAAGCATTCAGGATTAGACCCACCCGTTGAATAAATGTAATTATAAACTGGGTGGTTCGAGGCCTGAATGCTGATTTGGCTGAAAGACGTGGTATATTAGAAGTTATAAACTGGGTGGTTGGAGCCCTGAATGCTGATTGGCTGACAGCTGTTGTATATCAGACAGTATACCACTGGTATGACAAAGTCATTTTTACTGCTCTATTTACATTGATAACCAGTTTATAATAGCAATAAGGCACCTCTGGGATTTGTGATATATGGCCAATATACCACGGCTAAGGGCTGCGTCCTAGCACTCCGCATTGCGTCGTACTTAAGAACAGCCCTTAGCCATGGTATATTGGCCTTATACCGACCCCATCGGGCATTATTGCTTAAGTATACCACGGGTATGACAAATCATTTATTTGTACTGTTCTAATTACCTTGGTAACCAGTTTAGAACAGCAATAAGGCACCTCAGGGGTTTGTGGTATAAGACCAATATACCACGGCTAAGGGCTGTATCCAGGTACACCGTATTAATTATCTCTCAGTGATCCAAGCCATTTTGAGTCAGTTGAATTGTCAATCAGACTTATAGTATGCATATTACATACAGTAGTATGCCTTGTTATATATAAGATTATAACAAGTTATACAACATTAATGCATACCTGCATTGAAAATAAAATGTTACACAAAGAAAACAAGGCAACCACGTTGTCCCCTGGAATTTGGGCCAATCAGAGCCCTCCACACGACCTCTCCAATCTGTCTTGCAAGAGAGAGGACTTGATGACAGCTTGGTAAATGTTCTGTCTCCTATGACTGCTGGGTGTATCACTAACCGTGATCAAAAAAGGCAACAGTAAACATGTAGTCCCCCACGAATTATGCAGCGCCCCCCTTGGGCCAATCATTGTAATTTTGTTAATGATCGCTCTCTATGGCAAGATGCATCATTCACCCAAGTTTTGTCAAAATCGGGCCAGTGCTGTCTGAGATATCACATGTGATTTATGTAGAAACGGACAGACTGAGACAGATCCACAGTCCCTTCCCCGATTTCATTGTAGGTGACAATACAAATACATGCCTACTTACTGTACATTATTTCAAACAATGTAACAACAATATTCACAATTCTCCAAGTGCGGCAGCGTAGCCTAGTGGTTAGAGCGTTGGACTTGTAACTGAAAGGTTGCAAGCTCGAATCCCCGAGCTGACAAGGTATAAATCTGTCATTCTGCCCCTGAACAAGGCATCACATTGTATATCAGCCTTCATATGCTGCTTTTAAACAAAGTCCAATGCAATTGAGCAAATAGATTTCCAAGACGGGCAAAAGCAGACCTAAATCGATCTATCCCTGAAAACAAATACATTGACGACACCCATTATTAATGTTTTTCTTAGTGGGGAATAGCGACTCATATCCAAATTGCGCAAGCCATTGAGAGCACCTCGTGTCACGTGCCTCCTGGAGAATGGAATAATTTCAGGGGTTCTTGAGTCAACATTTTTGACACTCCAATCAACAGTTTGGAATCGTTTCTTGTACTATTTCACTGTGATATTTGTACATGTTTAGCGATCTTCTAGGTCTAGGACATAAACCTAGGAAGCAGCAGTAGCCTAGACTATGGAACCATATTCAATTGTAATAATATGGAACCATATTCAATTATAATAATATGGAACCATATTAAATGAATGTACGATTAATGCACTCTTCCTAGGCCGTCATTGAAAATAAGAATTTGTTCTTAACTAGCCTAGTTAAATAAAGGTAAAATAAAAAAAAATAAAAAAAGTGCAATGACATACATTACCATGAAATAACAGTTAAAAGATAATCAAAACATAGACCTACATCAATGCCAATTTAACAGCGTTTTCAACTGTAGGTCCTAAGGTCCAAGACAGATTACAACATAGTTCGAACCAGAGCAACCAACAACAGTGACTGGATTGTCGAGGGCGCTAGCTTGGCTAGAGGGGTTGGAGCGTCATGTCTACACCTCATAAAATGGAGCTCTAGTGACACTCACTGGATTTAAATTGCACATCATCTCACAGGCGTTTCGCTTTCAGATGTTCTATCACTCATTTGCCTAACGTCCATGCCTGATCATGTATCCAAGTAATCGACAGTGAAAGCCACCAAGTTCATTCTAGGAAAAACTAGAAATAGAAATGATAACCTCTCACCCCTCATTGCATTAGAATACCAGCATCTACAACCAGTCTCTCCACTGATGCAGTCGTCACCAAAACATTTGCAGAAAGTCCATTCAATAAGAGAGGGCCTTATGTGAAATGTATCCATTATTTACTGTATGTAAAGTGTACACCTTATTATTGTCAAACTACCATTTTCATCTTGAAACCCATATATTTTGCAAATATAAACGTTCCTGGAAAAATTCTGAACGTTAAGACACAATTAACCGGACTAATGCTGAAATGACCTCTTGAATATGTTTGCCATAGACAACTGAATTCAAACAATACAGGCAGACAATAAACATAGACCCAGATTTCGACCTACATGTTTACGTTAATTGCCTGATTACTGAAATTTGAATTGATTAATAATTAGGCTATTATTATCATTATGAGCATTATCATTATTATTATCATTAATATACTACCATTATTATTATTATTACAGGATTTGATAATCAAATAGGCCTATAAATCAAGAATGGTATAACATTACATACCTGGCTCTTACAGCCTATCGCGTAGCCAACGTGTCAAGTGCAGCGCATGGTTTGGTCCTCTTTTGGTCCCTAATTTTGTCAGAGAATGGTCAGGAGATATTCTTTGGTCACCTGTTACGGTAGACAAGCCTGCAACTGAGTTTGCCAGCATCACTGATGCAGGCTAGCCTTTATACGCTGCTTTAAAACGAAGTCCACTTTTATAGCCTAAGGCTCGAGGCAATGCAATTGAGCGAATAGATTTCCAAGACAGACAAAAGCAGACCTCAATTGATCTAGCGCTGAAAACAAATACATTGTCATTGACGACACCCATTATTAATGTTTTTCTTAGTGGGAGAATAGCGATTCATATCCAAATAGCGCACATCAATTGCGCAAGCCATTGAGAGCACCTCGTGTCACGTGCCTCCTGGAGAACGGAATAATTTCAGGGGTTCTTGAGCCAACATTTTTGACACTCCAATCAATATTTTGCCAATTTGGAATCGTTTCTTGTACTATTTCACTGTGATATTTGTGCATGTTTAGCGATCTTCTAGGTCTAGAATAAAAACCTAGGAAGCAGCAGTAGCCTAGACTATGGAACCATATTAAATTGTAATAATATGGAACCATATTAAATTGTAATAACAATGCAATATTGATTTATTTCATTCTAAATTGTGTTTTTTTTAGCAGTGCTTACCATTATTGCACCATACATAATGTAATATTGGGTGCCCGGTGCTTTATTGTTGTGAAGCAACCTTCTTTATCGGGAAAGAGCACAATGATTATTCAAACGTCTGGAAGTCTATTGACTCCCCCAAACAACGAACAGAGTCCACCGTTGGAAAGTTATAGCTCCTTCAATATGTGAAAAGGCGGGGGAGATGTTTGAGGTGGGAAGTATAGCTGTCTCGAGAGCCTCCGTCGCCGATAATTAGCGATCAATCACGAATTAGTTTAAAAGCTTGAGAAGAACACCGAGAGCACTATTAGATTGCAAAGATTCACTGCTCTCCGATAATTACTTGTTTTTTTTTAGAGGAATGAAACCGCCTGTGCTTTTATCAGCGTCTTCGGTGGCCTATCACTCCATAAATCAAGTGGAAATTTAAGGCAACAAACACAGGCCTACAGTGAATGAGACGTGGGTAGGCCTATGGAAAACTGTTGCTTGCTAATGTAGTAAGGGCTTAAAAAAACGTTCTAATCAACTGCAACTAGTTCATTATTTCATGAGGATCCATTTTTTTTTTTACAAGTATTATTTATTTTCTGATCATTAAGACCAGCCTGAAAGACATCTGTACAACAACCCTAAGTCAATATCATTACTGTACGATCAGTACTTCAGCTGCTGGAGCTTCATTTCATTGATAGTGTTGTATGAGAACATGCACTGGAATTAGAAAAGGTCTGTAGCCACCAAAACCTATTCACTACGTTGTCCAAATAATATGGCATCTTCAACATATATTGTGAGGAAAAGCAAGATAAACACAGCGCATGGACAACTACCAGCTCATGGTAGATTGGATATACAAACTACCATGACATTTGGCGCTTGTCATTATAAAGTGTGTGACATGATGGATAATCAACACAAAGCTACCTACTACATTTGCATTCATACATATGATAGTTCCATTATGTATATCATCCCCGCGATATGTGAACAAAAATATGAATCCTTTCATAAAAGCATGAAAATTGGCACAGGCCTGAATTCCCAAATGAATACCGTTGCCATGACTCTATCTCAGTCACACCTTCTCAAAATCATTATTTGGGGTGTAGGCCAATGCGATAATCAACTTACAACATTTCCCTTTTTTAAATATTGGTCAATAAATGGGCATAGTGTATTCTTGTGGAAGTTCCATAAAAATAACACTCATCCTGTATCCTGTCCAATACAAATGAGGTTTCAGGCAATAAGAGAAGATAAACTGTGATGCATTTAATTGGGTCCCTCAGACATCCGTGAGGAATTCGTGTGGTTTAGAGCTTGGCATAAAACAAAAGGCTAAACAAATTAAGCAACATCAAACTAATGAGAGACTGGAATATAGCAATCACTGAGGATAGCTTCGGGAATAATATAGACACAGCCCAATCCAGCGGGGATAAGAGTTTCTTCAAAGTTGACATCTGCCCACGTAAACATTGGCATTACTAGAAACATGCAAAAATGTAGTTCTTCAGAGGCAACGCAGGCCTACTCTTCCAGGCTGAGTTTGTGGAGATTGGAGAGTGCAGTAGCCTTGCTGGGTCCCTGTAATTGGTTGTACAATGATGCCAAAGCCAGCAGCTACCTCAGCCACAAAAAACAACTTGTCGGTGAGTTCACTACAGAGGCATTGAGTGGAGTTTTCCTTATTCAACATTGCACAACTTTGATTTTTTAGCCTTACTTCAATCCCTAACCCTAAAATGAACCAATCACATATATTGCCTGAATTTAACTAATCCCATTTGTTTCTGCCCTCAAGACAGACATGCCCTCAGAACAAAACGGAATAAGGAAAACTCCAATCTGCAACAGAGGCTGGACATTGACGTACCACACTCACACAGGTTTGGGGGTCGACTGCCCCTTATCTGCATGCTAGACAGCGTTGTCAACTCAGGTCTCATTCTGGCTCCAGGCAGGCGGCAGCTGGAGGAAGGTGGTGGTGGTGTTTGTGTTGGTGGACTGGAAGCACCATTTGAAGGAGCTCAGGAAAGCTTGTTAGTCAACAGGCACAGTTGTAGCAGACCTTGACCAACTCCCGTCTCCAAGGTGACCAGCCAGGGGGCAGGAGTCTACAATAAATCAAGTAGGGAAAACAAAAAGAGAAGCACAGCAAAGCAAGTTAAATCTTACAAAACTAAAAATACACAATTGCTAATAAAAAGTCACTGCAAACTCAAAATAATTCATAGATGCACACAATAATTGCTGGTCTTCAATTTTGGGGCGAATATACTATTGTAGATGGGGAATAGATGAAAAGGTATTGCCTAAACAACACTTTTGTTTTCACAGGAAGATTACTCAGACTGAACTCTATATTTACGTTGAATATCTACATAAGTACATCTAACTGATATCTACCTTGAGATCAATTTCTTCAATAAAATGTTTTGTTGTTGACCTAGTTGTATATAGGTTTTCAACAAAGTTGTATATTCAGCAATTTTTTTAAATCATGCATCAATATGCATTTAAAATACAGTATGTCTGTCTGTCTGGAAGATTTAATGTAAACTTGTTTGTTTTTAGACGGTTGCAGAGGTTTTCTGCACTGCAGCAGTAGATGAGGCTTTGCTGAGTGGAGATGTTAGCCCTAGGTAATAAAAAGTCCTGTTTACATCCAAGTGGGTCAATGCTTCACTTCTCTCATTCCCCAGTCTACTTTAGGTATTTTAGAAGAAGGCAATCATAGCACAGACAAGAAATCTAACTAATACATTTAATTTGGCCTCCAAATTTCAGGTCTGTTGGGGATGGGGGAGGACTGGCACACTACAGGAGAGTCCAGGCTAAATCAGGACAAGAGTGGCAGAGATCGAATATCCCCAGCTCGGATAAACCCGTTGGCCAGGATTTTTAAGCTCCTGCCGGTGCTGAGACAGTTTCTGAAATCAGAGCCCCAAAGCCCCAGGTGTATTTATACACTGGAGTAAATAGGGGTGAGCAGGCCACCAAATATAATTACAAGTCTGTGCAACAATAACTCAACATCAGAGGTCTCTTTGGGTCTCCTTTTGGGGTATAATTATACAGAGATAAGTACTTAATGAGCGAGAAAGATGCTATTGATGGAAGGATGCTGTTTCTTTCCCAAAAAATTCAACAAGATGATTGATACACAATTGACTCTCATTCAAGTTTTATGCACATAATCAGAGGTATGAGTTGGTTGTCAAATTTGTAGTCATCACAGAGTACGCCAGTATGAGGAAATTACGTGTACTGCGAGCATGCGCTGACCAACTGGCAAGTGTCTTCACTGACATTTTCTAACTCTTCCTGTCCAAGTCTGTAATACCAACATGTTTTAAGCAGACTACCATAGTCCTTGTGCCCAAGAACACTAAGGTAACCAGCCTAAATGACTACCGACCCGTAGCGCTCACGTCTGTAGCTATGACGTGCTTTGAAAGACTGGTCATGGCTCACATCAACACCATTATCCCAGAAACCCTAGACCCACTCCAATTCGCATACCGCCCTAACAGATCCACAGATGCAACTGGATCCTGGACTTCCTGACGGGCCGCCCCCAGGTGGTGAGGGTAGGTAATAACACATCCGCCACGCTGATCCTCAACACAGGGGCCCCTCAGGGGTGCGTGCTCAGTCCCCTCCTGTATTCCCTGTTTACTGCACAACTCCAACACCATCATTAAGTTTGCCGATGACACAACAGAGGTAGCCCTGATCACCAACAATGATGAGACAGCCTATAGGGAGGAGGTCAGAGACCTGGCCATGTGGTGCCAGGACAACAACCTCTCCCTCAACGTGATCAAGACAAAGGAAATGATTGTGGACTACAGGAAAAAGAGGACAGAGCATGCCCCCATTCTCATCGACGGGGCTGTGGTGGAGCAGATTGAGAGCTTCAAGTTCCTTGGTGTCCACATCACCAACAAACTAACATGGTCCAAGCACTCAAAGATAGTCGTGAAGAGGGCACGACAAAACCTATTCTTCCTCAGGAGATTGAAAAGATTTAGCATGGGTCTTCAGATCCTCAAAAGGTTCTACAGCTTCACCTTCGAGAGCATCCTGACTGGTTGCATCACTGCCTGGTATGGCAACTGCTCGGCCTCCGACCACAAGGCACTGCAGAGGGTAGTGCGTATGGCCCAGTACATCACTGGGGCCAAGCTTCCTGCCATCCAGGACCTCTATACCAGGCGGTGTCAGAGGAAGGCCTTAAAAATAGTCAAAGACTCCAGCCACCCTAGTCATAGACTGTTCTCCCTGCTACCATACGACAAGCGGTACCGGAGCGCCAAGTCCAGGTCCAAGAGGCTTCTAAACAGCTTCTATCCCCAAGCCATAAGACTCCTGAACATCTAATCAAATGGCCACCCAGACTATTTGCATTGCCCCCCCCCCCCCCCCCCCCCCCAATTTTACACACCGCTGCTACTCTCTGTTGTTATCATCTATGCAAAGTCACTTTAATAACTCTACCTACATGTACATATTACCTCAACTAACCGGTGCCCTCGCACATTGACTCTGTACCGGTACCCCCCTGTATATAGTCTCGCTATTGTTATTTTACTGCTGCTCTTTAATTACTTTTATTTCTTATTCATATTTTTTTTTTTACTTCATTGTTGGTTAAGGCTTGTAAGTAAGCATTTCACTGTAAGGTCTACACCTGTTGTATTTGGTGCATGTGACTAATAACACTTGATTTGATTTGATTCCAGTCTTTTTTCCACCATACATTTTTACCATAGGTTATTTAAAAAACACTTAAAATAAGGTCTGTGTTTCGTGTAGGATAAATCTGTTTTGATAACTGTGTAAATCTCTCTAGGACAAGGTGACTTTTATCAATATATTTGCCTGTATTTACCCCCCCAAAATGAAATGCTAATTAGATGCTAATGTGGCTATCATAAAGAACTACAAATGCCATGATGATCTGAACAAGACAATACCTGAAGACAAAGGTGTCAGCTAGAGATGACATGCAGGAGCTTGCAAGGATTTGAAGTCTTGCATGATGTTTACTTTGATGCAAATTAGCATGTTTGAATCTGAGAGTAAATAGTCTAATATATTGATAAAAGTCACCTTTTCAGAGAGATTTACATGGTTATCAAAATGTCACGCCAAGGTAAGCCTACACGAAACACAGCCCTTCATTTAAGTGTTTCTAAAATTCTCTACGGAAAAAATGAATGGTGGAAAAATTATTGGAGCCATTTACCTGTTTGACCACTAGGTTTTATGAGGTTTTATAGCCTACTTGTATGCATGATTATTTGTGTGGCAAGGTACGTTATCAGTGGTGCTGACATGCATGCATCATCATCATCAGGTGTGATAGGGTCACTTTTGCCTGGTAAATTAGACTGACAGCAGAGTTCATTCTGGTTTAACCAGGCTTGGGTCGCTTAACCTGAGGAGTTTGGCAATGAGGCCCTTTATCTGCTTCCCCAGATTCAAATTAACTTGTGGATAACATTTTTATGTCTCTGCGTGCCTTTTGAAGGAAGTTGTTAACTAGTGCTAGAGCAATTGCTAACTAGCGTGATACCCATAGACTTCCAGTCATTGCACTTTCACTAGTTAGCATTGACTCATGAAACTACCTCTAATTTCCCTTATACTGGACACAGAGACATAACAATTGCTAAATCCTGAAGTATCCCTTTAAAGGTCCAATGCGGCTGTTTGTATCCTAATATTATGTAATTTTTAGGTAACAATTAAGTACCTTACTGTGATTGTTTTCAATTAAAATGGTCAAAAAGAAACAAAACTAACTTAATGCAAAGAGCACTTTCTCAAGCAAGAATTTTGCTAGGACTGTCTGGGAGTGGTCTGAGTGTGGAGGGGAAAACTAGCTATTATTGGCAAAGATGTTTGGAGCTCTCTTTCTTATCAGTCTATTAACTAATTTCATTCATGGTGATGTCACCAGGCAGACCAAAACTCCAACTATTTTTTTTACAAACAATATGACTGTATCTTATTCCATTCAGTTCGTTATTTATGTCTACTTACTGCATCATTTTCTAAGGATTTCTTTGATTTTAAATCACTTCAGGCCAGGGGTGTCATGCACCTATTATTTTATAGGGGGCACCCAACACCTGAAGCATATTTTTCCTGCAATCTAGAGCCATAAGTTTAGTAATTAATTTAACATCTGAAAAGAAATTACAAGACAAATCTGAGGGGTCACGTTTCCGTGTGCCCCATGTGGGGATGTCGCCTCTGCTTCAGGCTAATTTTCTCCCTAAGATATGTAGTCAACTCCAAAGGTCTTATACCTACACCTAGTGGCTAAACCATAATCCTATTGAACAAGGTGTTGAAGGAGTTCTCGATCTAATAAAATAAAAATAGATAACAATACAAAAAGAAATTACCAGATTTTTTTATTTATTTGATATGTAACTTCTACATATCTGAAACAGTGATAATGTCTGTATCATATAGAGAGGGGAATTCAGACAATTTTTGAATCAAAATAAAGAACACGCCTCAGATATGCTCATATCTGAATATACAAGTGGCAATCTTTTCAATCGTTTGCAAATCTTCGCCCAAACATAAAGAATATGTTTGACTTAACTTTTAGCATTTTGGTGAAAAACTTAAATTACTTAAATTAACGTTTATATACATTTGGAAATATAATATTTGAGACAATAAATTAACACAAATTGACACAGATGGCTTCCTCCTCAGTTTCCAGGGTTTCCTCAACAGTGCATGTGGCAAACCTCTGATGTAGGCCTGCTTTGTTCCTCACTGACACCTTAATCACAAATTTCTAATTGTACTTGTAAGTATTATATTTGCATGTATCAATGGAAGAACATTGTTTTAGAGCCTCCTCAATAATAAATGCATTATTTGCAGAAAGATTAGAGCAGATAGATTTAGATGAGGCTAAACAAAAGCATTCAAGTTGACATAATGAACAGAGAACTTCCCTCTGATTTCACCACTGAGACATCAAGAGAAATCAGGTTCAATCTTAAGAGGCACTCACAACAATTTTCATGACCCAATGAAATGCACATACTGTATTAGGTCACAATGAAAACTGCACCTGAGAAAAACGTATTTTCCTACCACGGAACAGGTCTTTTTAATATGATATGATAAAAGCTCTTCAATTGTTACGTATCTGAATAAAATATAAATGGTCACAACTGGAAGACTGAAAGATATTTTCTAGTGCAGTGGTCGACAACTATTCTGCCATAAGACTTACATTATGTAAAACAAACACATACAGTATAAGTTCCTAACTTCTGGTTATTAGACCTGCCTCACCAAGGCTCACCTGTGATTGTCAATAGTGCATTTTGTGCCATCGAGACTGTTTCAAACAAACCGGGTGAAAACCAAGTGGAAAACATTTGGCACATGCCATCTTAATGACGTCATTTTCTGGTTGTAAACTGTTTTTCTGGTTGTGAAGAAGTCAGAAAACCAGATTTTCAACTAGTCTCTGTTACAACCACGTAAAGACGCATTTCTTTATGACGAGATCATGATGTCAAAGTAAATCCGTCATATGTTGGTTGTTATCTGGTCACATAACAACCAGGCAGATAGATTTTTCTGGTTACCTTCGTTAACAAAACGTTAGTATACAACCAGCATACAACGTGACCATAAAGTCATAGAAGACATCATACTGACCACATTGCAAGAGATCATGAACTAAATTTTGCATGTTTTCTCCCAAAATGAGTTAAACTTTATACACACAGAAACACAGATTCCACACTGGGAAACATCCGAGACATGACTTGAGGCTACAATCAAGGGCTTTTGAGGATAACATCTGCAAGCGGGACAAGGGATACAATTGCTTATCGAAACACAAACTACTCTGTTCGTTTTTTTAGGTCAATGTTCTCAACCTTGTGACTTCCTTCTGGCACGCAGTTGACGATATAATATGTAATGGTTCATGTGCTAGCCTCCACGATCAACCAGGCCGAGACTTAGCCCTGCCCTCTCCACTCTCTTCTACCTCTGCTCTCACTAACAACAATACTGTCAAATTAGAAATGTCAACGATACTGTCAAATTACAATATGTACAGTACAGTACATCCAGGTCCAACCACCCATTGACCCTGGTGGGGTCTTTCAGTGCGGTTTGACCAGAAACGAAATCCTCGGGATGGGTCTGAGCAAGTCTGCTCTCCAGGGAAGCGGATGTCATTCCTGGAGGAGGGTCTCCCTCCAGTTGAAGCTGTGGTTGGGTCCGTGTGTGAGGGGCAGGATGGGCGGGTCCACCAGCTGCCAGACCCCCGTGTCGCTCTGCTCCTCGCAGGAACAGAAACCCAGGTAGGGGATCTACAGGAGGGAAAGAGGCTCTCGTCAGCCGCAATAAAGGCAGAATGAAAGTTAGGAAGTGGGGTGGAAAGGCAGAGGGGGAGAAAGAGAGAGAGAGGCAGACAAAGAGAGAGACAGACAGACAGAAACACAGATACAGAGAGACAGGCACAGAGTGAAAGTAAGAGTGAAAAAGAGTGAGTGGGAAGACACAATGAGATCAAAATAAAATATCACATTGAGCGAGTAAAATAAACTTCAGCTGACCTTCCTGACTACTTGGATGAAGTCCTTGGAGGTCTGGGGGCTGCGGCCCTGGAGCTGTCGCGTGCAGGCCTCCAGGGAGGAAGCATGGGCCACAAACAGTATGTTGTTTCCTACAGAGTGAGAGATGAGGAGATGAGGGAAGGGAAGAACAACACGGACCAGATGAATCCCAATGTCCATCCCACACAAGATGTTTGGAGTGGGAGATGAACAGGGTTTTCACTTTTGGGACTATTCCGTTGATTCCATTGCGCCAGGCAAGCTCAATCGAGCACAGCTAAAGGATTTGAAAGATAAGTACTAATTGAACGCAGGACTGTTTTTTATACACATCCCATCAAAAGCCACAGCAGTGACTGAACCCTGCATCATAATTACCCATGTTTTTGCAGTCAGACAGAATGTCTTTGGTCACTTGGTAGCTCCGGCTCATGTACGTGTCATAGGACTCCGACACGCTAAGTTTGCATATTGGGATGAGAGGTCTGTGGGAAGAAGGAGTGAGAACATGTGAGACAGAGGCATGGCTGAAAAGGCTCCGGCCCCGCCCAGCAACAACCCTTAGCCCCTACCTTTACCACTTCATGTACATTGGTCAGAAGGAATTAAATAAACATATGCAACATGGTAGTAGCTCCATACTTTTCTTTGATAGGCTTAATGGAATGTTAACCATATTATTTGTACATATCTGGTTGTCTTTATACCTGTGCCTAGGCCCAAGGTTAAAGGGACTAGGGGTTGTTTCTGGATGGAGCCTAACTCTGCGTTTACACATGGAAGCGGCATCGCGCTGTGAAACATCGGAAGCCATTCACCTTCAATGGAAGAAAAGCGAGAGAAGTGGAGAGTGGGCGGGGGACCGTTGATAGATGCGAGCATGGGCGCAGGAGCTGAAAAGGGCAGGACTAAAGCTGGGGAAAGGAGAATTTTCATCAAAAGCGACTGACCAATCAAATCTCACCATAGCTTCCAACCCCTACTGGATTGGCTGACAGTGGCTGTTAATTAGGGTGACCATATTTTAGTTTTCAAAAAAGAGGACATGTCCGGGAAAAAGAGGACGTATGGTCACCCTAAGTAACAGCATCTTCTGTTTTACCTGCTCTCACAAAATAGTCAGTTAATTTACCTGACGAACTCTCTCCTTTAGCTGCAATTTTGTGTTTTGCGGAGCTTATGTGGGCTTCTAGGTCGCTAGCACCTTTATTTGACACTGACACGTACGTGCCAGCTTTGCAGGTCATGCATTCTGCTTCACACGGATCCCGACCAAGACGAAAACACGGGAATTTTCTCTGTAAATCGTCTGTGAATTTACATTTGCGTTGACAAGCAAGCTGCTGCTCTGTCTCTTGGCTGTTGCCATGGTGAGGGTAATGATTGAGATGCAGTTTGACCAATGTTTGCGTAGGCCTACATGACCCACCAATGGTGGCGTGTGAGAAGGCGGGACCTAAAGAGAAAGGTCAAAGCAATGCAAAACCCCAAAAACGCACACAATGAATGGCCGACTGTAGAAATCAAAAGCCGAATCCCGGACATTTTGGGCAATTTAGAAATCCCGGCCGGACGCATTTTTTTTAGGTCCAAAAAGAGGACATGTCCGGGAAAAAGAGGACGTATGGTCACCCTATGTTAATACGTAGCACAACTTAGCTTGCTTGCTAGCTTGTTAGCACACACATGAGGGCGAGGCTAGCGTGGCTAGGCAAGTGCCGCTTGTATAGTGTAAATGGCCAGTAAGAGTACAGTATGGAGGTGAACCAGGAAACAGTCTTGCCTGTATCACCTGTATGTTGTGTCAACACTGAAGTGGGATGCAGCCAGGTCTGTGGGAGGGATCCAGGCAGGAAGAGAGCTCCCAGAGACCCACTTGGTCCACTCGAATAGCCCTGGCTCCACTCTGATCTTCAGCTTGCCATCCTGCTGCAGACCTGCAAGGGGAGACAGAGAGGCGCGTAAGCAACAGAGGAAGTCTGCAGCCTCTGCTGCACACACCAGCCCTGTCCAAAAACAACCCCTAGTCCCCTAGTCACTTATGTAGATCTGAAATGATTGGATTGAATAGATTGGACTTAGATAAGCAATATGGAGACAATTTCACTTAGCCTATCAGAAGGAAAGGGAACTACTACCATATTGGCTAAACTTATCAACCCCCTCTCAGATCTACATAAGTGCCTTGGAGGAAAGGGTTGGACCAGAACACATGATATGCTCTCAACTATGTTCATTGACAACATTTCAACCACTAAAGGGGCAATCCACAGTTGAAACAATAACAAAGCGTTTTCCCTGCCACTGTTTCGGGATGGGGCTGGAGAAATGTAACCATGTTCTAATTCATAGACAGAGCTATGGATGCAAGAACTGACCATCCCTGATATCAAATGATAGTGTTAACCATGTTTGTAGGCTATATAGTGTATGTTTACATTTACTTTGTTTACAAACACTGGAGTGAAAAAAGCGTATATTTTGGTTCTGATGGGGTACAACAGTTGCTAAACTCATGAAGCTTTTATAAATCAGATTGTTCAAGAATCAATGGGTACATATAATTCATTTGTAAATTAGATTGTTCTCGAATCAATTGGTACATACAATTCATTTATAAGTTATACTCTTCTAGAATCAGTGGGTACATATCATTCATTTATAAGCCCCAAAATGGATGTAGCAACTGCAGATCACCCTTTTAAGTCTTCATCAGGGGTTAGAGAGGCAAACATTATCGATAAGGCTTTTTATCCTAAGCAGGATTTGTGGTGGCAAGTAACTACATGCTGGTTACCTTTGAGGATGTTCTGAGCAGTCTGGACACAGCGCAGAGAAGGCGAACAGTACACAAAGTCTATCACTGTGTTGCTCTCCAACAACGCCTGACCTGCAACAGACAGACAGATAGACAGAGGAATAGATTGTTTTCACGCTGTAATGAAACATTAAACATGGAATTGGGCAGATAACATAGCCTACAACTATGTGTTGACAACCACATACCCACTATTTGTGCTTGTGTGGAACCAAACACAGTGATTGGGGTGTCCATGTCGTAATCTCGGTGTCCTCCATTCCACATGGGCAGGCTGACTGGCATGTTCAGGTTAGTGCGCACATATCTACCTGTAGAACGGAACACCACAACCCAGCACACTGCTGTTAAGGTTTCAAAACCTACAAACAATACTGCCCTTTTATCTATCCAATCAAAACATCAGATTCATCCAACTCAAAATGTGACTCCTTTGAAAGCACACTTGCTTTTAGGATTGATGCACGATGTCTAATATTAAAGAAGTCTCAAGTTATTGTTCGCGTACCTTATGATAAGCTGTAGACCACATTATCTACCAAGAGAGTTCTCATTTATATTATTCGTAGCCGTCTATTTACCACCACAGACTGATGTTGGCACTAAAACCGCACTCAGCCAACTCTATAAGGCCATAAGCAAACAAGAAAATGCTCATCCAGAAGCGGCGCTCCTAGTGGCCGGGGACTTTAATGTAGGCAAACTTAAATCAGTTTTACCAAATTTTTACCAGCATGTCACATGTGCAACCAGAGGAAAAAAAACTCTAGACCACCTTTACTCCACACACAGAGATGCATACAAAGCTCTCCCCCGCCCTCCATTTGACAAATCTATCCTCCTGATTCCTGCTTACAAGCAAAAACTAAAGCAGGAAGTACCAGTGACTCGCTCAATACGGATGTGGTCAGATGACGTGGATGCTACGCTACAGGACTGTTTTGCTAGCACAGACTGGAATATGTTCCGGGATTCATCCTGAGGAGTATACCACCTCAGTCATCAATAAGCATATCGACAACGTCGTCCCCACAGTGACCGTACGTACATATCCTAACCAGAAGCCATGGATTACAGGCAACATCTGCATCGAGCTAAAGGCTAGAGCTGCCGCTTTCAAGGAGCGGGACACTAATCCGGATGCTTATAAGAATCCCGCTATGCCCTCAGAAGAACCATCGATCAAGCAAATCAAGCATCAATACAGGATTAAGACTGAATCTTACTACACCGGCTCTGATGCTCGTCGGATGTGTCAGGGCTTGAAAACTATTATGGACTACAAAGGGAAACCTAGACGCGAGCTGCCCAGTGAAGCGAGCCTACCAGACGAGCTAAATGCCTTTTATGCTCGCTTCGAGGCAAGCAACACTGAAGCATGTGTGACGACCCTCCCACTCTGTCTGCCGTATTCTCTCTCTTTGTTCTTGTTTCTTTATTAGGATGCCGGTGGGCGGAGTTGGAAGGGTTGTCAGCTAAATGGGAAACACCTGGGCTCGGGTGTGTCCCAGGATAAAGGCACCTCTTCCACAGTCATTGAGGAGTCTCTCTCCACGCAGACACTTTGTTGATTTTGGTTGTGTAGTTTTGTGGCTTTTTGGTTATTTGCTTTGGCACTTTTCAACACCCTGCATTATTACATTCAGGTATGCAAAACACTCACTTACACTACTGATTACTGATTACACACACCATTGTTAATTACTTAGTTACTTTATTTAATAAATATATATTTTGATACTCCTTGTCTCCACGTTGTCTCCTTTTTGTTGCGAACTCTGAGCCGGTTCGTAACACATGCATGAGAGCACCAGCTGTTCTGGATGACTGTGTGATAACGCTCTCGGTAGCCAATGTGAGCAAGACCTTTAAACAGGTCAACACTCACAAAGCCGCGGGACCAGATGGATTACCAGGACGTGTACTCAAAGCATGCACGGACTAACTGGCAAGTGTCTTCACTGGCATTTTCAACATCTCCCTGACTGAGTCTGTAATACCTACATGTTTCAAACAGACCACCATAGTCCCTGTGCCCAAGGAAGCGAAGGTAACCTGCCTAAATGATTACCGACCCATAGTACTCACGCCGGTAGCCATGAAGTACTTTGAAAGGCTGGTCATGGCTCACATCAACAGCATCCTTGCGGATACCCTAGGCCCACTCCAATTCGCATACCACCCCAACAGATCCACAGATGACGCAATCTCAATCGCACTCCACACTGCCCATTCCCACCTGGAAAAAAGGAACACCTATGTGAGAATGCTGTTCATTCAACATTCAACACCATAGTGCCCACGAAGCTCATCACTAAGCTAAGGACCCTGGGACTAAACACCTCCCTCTGCAACTGGATCCTGGACTTCCTGTCGGGCCGCCCCCAGGTGGTGAGGGTAGGCAACAACACGTCTGCTACACTGATCCTCAACACTGGGGTCCCTCAGGGGTGTGTACTTAGTCCCCTCCTGTACTCCCTGTTCACCCACGATTGTTCGGCCAAACACGACTCCAACACCATCATTACGTTTGCTGACGACACAACAGTGGTAGGCCTGATCACCAACAACGGCGATACTATAGGGAGGAGGTCAGAGAACTGGCAGTGTGGTGCCAGGACAACAATCTCTCCCTCAATGTGATCAAGACAAAGGAGCTGATCATGTACTACAGGAAAAGGCAGGCCGAACAGGCCCCCATTAACATCGACGGGTTGTAATGGAGCGGGTCGAGAGTTTCAAGTTCCTTGGTGTCCACATCACCAACGAACTATCATGGTCCAAACACACCAAGACAGTCATGAAGAGGGCACGACAAAACCTTTTCCCCCCAGGTGACTATTATCTATGCGTAGTCACTTCACCCCTACCTACATCTACAAATTACCTCAACTAACCTGTACTCCAGCACACTGACTCGGTACCGGTACCCCCTGTATATAGCCTCGTTACTGTTACGTTATTGTGTTACTTTTTATTATTTTTAATTTTAGTTTATTTGGTAAATATTTTCTTAACTCTTCTTGAACTGTTGGTTAATGGCTTGTACTGTAAGTAAGCATTTCACGGTAAGGTCTACACTTGTTGTATTCGGCGCATATGACAAATAAAGTTTGATTTGATTCGACTCTGCTCACCTTTGGAGTCAGAGCACAGTGAAAGCCACTGTTTCCCAAACACCACATCCATCCTCTCACCGTGCCGACAGACAAACAGTGTCCGCTTGGGCAGCCGAGAGTGATTGCTGCCGACCCGAAGGACCTAAGAAACAATACAGTGAATTGGTGCATCAAATCCATAACATTCCCCAACATTTTCAAGAATTGATCAGTACACCAGAAGAACAGCTTTTGTATTGGAGCAAGGTTATTATAGTTTTGTGTTTTTACATTAGTTTTTTTTTATATTAGTTTATATTTTTTTATTTGAAGTTCAGTTTAGTTTCCTTTTCAGACCTGATTTGCTAGTTTTAATTCAGTTATAGTTGTATACAAATATTTACATTTTGTTTTTATATTATTTAGTTTCAGTTTTAGGGGTGGCAGGTAGCCTAGTGGTTATCGCGTTGGGCCAGAAACCAAAAGGTTGCTAAATCGAATCCCTGAGCTGACAAGGTAAAAATCTGTCGTTCTGTCCCTGAACAAGGCAGTTAACCCACTGTTCCTAGGCTGTCATTGTAAATTAAGAATTTGTTCTTAACTGACTTGCCTAGTTAAATAAAGGTTAAATAAATAAATAGAAATGTAGTGTTAGGGACAGAAAGCATGCGTGGAAGGCTAGGAGCCATTGGTGTTATATAGTGTTTTGGGGATGTCATTTCTTGCAACTGAGGGCAGTAGTACATAAATTATAAAGTCAATCTCAATGTGACTTGGATTTAATAGGAATAGCGCAAAGACTGGTGCAAAAAAATATGGTGGAAGGATTCGTTTATGTTTTCGTTTACTATGATAACCTTGAATTGAAGTCATTCTTCAAGAATAATAAGAATCCTGTTGCATATCATAACCAGGACCAGGAATTTTTCCTGATCAGGATGAAACGCTAGGCACTAGTTATCCTGGTTAGGAAAAGCTGTGTGGTTTAGTTAAAGAGACTTCTTTCTGTTCTTTGGAAAAAGTACCAGTACCTGCATTGGATGACAGATGAGGCTCGAAGTGGGTGTGTCCTCAGGGCTTGCGTTGTCGAGGCGACGGCTGTCCAGCAGCCCATTGAATAGGCCCCTTTCCCTGCTCTCTTTGTCGGAGGGGGCGGAGCAATTGAAGAAGGAGTGTGATCTGCACAGGATAGAAGACAAGAGTTAACACACATACTCACTACTACTCATTCATCACTACTGACTACTGAGCAGAACTCTCCACGCTCTTCTACAGTGTTCTGGCCCTGGGTACGGGTCAATTCCAATTCAAGATGCAAACAGTTCCTTCTGGTTGACTGAATTGAAATGGAATTGACCCCTGCCCCTATGTTCTGGACCCAGGACTGTAAGTAAGAAGCTGGTGAAAGTAATACATTCTCAAAGCACATTCTGAGTGCTCACCCGTGGAAGACCCATGTGTCACACTCGTCTGCCCGGCTGACGTAGTTCTCAGGCAATAGGCCGGACAGCCCCGTGGCCAGGGAGGACCCGTAGACCCAGCCCTCGCTGGTGTTTTTCTGCTCCAAGGGAGAAGTGAAGACAAAGTCACCCAGGACCAGCTCCAGCTCATCCTCATTCTGAGGGGCGTAGGGATACATCACGCGCAGCGTCTGCAACAGAGGGAGGGAAGGACTCAGCTTGAGCACACCAATGCCGTATCTGACACCAGAATACAGTACAATGCAAGGCTATAGGTCTAAATGGGCAAGCTCGTAAAGGGCCACTGTGATATTTACAGCCATTTCTAAATTAATTATACTGTATATTCCCATGAATTCTTGAAGAATATCACTTATTATAAATGCCTCATGAGCTTGTCTTGTAGAAGGTACAAGGTCCATGTCATGGTACTGATTAGTAGAAAGTACAAGAGTAGTATTGGATTTGAAATGAAGGTGGACAGAAAACAAAGTGGTTATTATTACCTCATGATTGGCAAACCGAATGTCCCGGGAGAAAAGGACAGCCAGCCAATCACAGCCTAGCTTCACCTCGATTCCCTTGGCCAGCTTTTCCAGGGAGGACAGGTGATTGGTGGGGAAGTAGTAGGCTAACGTCACATGGAGCTGCTTCTTATGGGGCTCTAAATGGACATCTGAGACAGAGAGAGGAGCACGAGTGAATAAAGGTAAAGAATATAAAGAAAGTCATTTCTGTGGGGCAAACTACAACAGCGGGAATCTAGCTCAGCAAATCATAGAACTACAAACATCTACAGAGTGGAGCAAAATGTCCCAATATTTTCGGTGAGGATAATCTCTTTAGGATTAAGCATTACAGTCAGGGCCAGCGCCAGAACGAATCAGTTGGACAGGCATTTGATTTTTATTCACGGGCACATCCTGTGTGCTTGCGCACGTACACATTTTGTTAATGGGTGTTATGATAAAGACCATACACTCTTAGAAAAAAAGGTGCTATCTAGAACCCAGAAGGGTTCTTTGGCTGTACCCATAGGAGAACCCTTTGAAGAACCTTTTTGGTTCCAGGTAGAACCCCTTTGTGTTCAATATAGAACCCTTTCCACAGAGGGTTCTACATGGAACCCAAAGGGGTTCTACCTGGAACCAAATATGGTTCTACCAGCAACCAAAAAGGCTTCTCCTATGGGGACAGCCGAAGAACCGTTTTGGAACCCTTTTCTCTAAGAGTGTAGGCAGCTCGTGAGTTTCAAGTTTGAGGAAGCTAACAATTTATCCTACCATTTCAACCTATCTGCGTGCAATATAACTATAGGCCAATGCAGCAGTAGGCCTATAACTTCCATCATCACCTAAATAAAATACATAGGACTAAAGCCGAAAAAAAAGAGTAGAAAATATCCTGATGAAAATTCTGGTTCTTTCAATCACATTAATATCTCTGCCTCCCTTTCTGTCTTTCTTGACTTGAGCTATCGCTAGTGAAATGCAACATTGTATCAACTCAGCAGGTGGGCGAACTCAGACACGTGAGCTCCCTCAATGTTGTCAGAACAGAGAAACCACACACATGCTCATTGCTCACATGGAGCACTCCAAACAAAAGACAGTGAAAAAATTTACAAAACTCCTCAATGATGGTTCTGAAATAAACCAAAACGTGTTTCTCACAAGTGTAGCAGGTTGTGAACTCTGCAAACAACGTTTCCACTCCGAGAATGAGAATGGTAAATTACTGTAATACATGCATTAACCAAAATGAATGTAACCAAATGACAGAGATGAACGGTACATTTACTAGACCTACTGGTTACATATGTAATGTTGAATTGACAAAAAGAAACAATCAAAGGGCAAACAATTCACACAATGAAACAATGACTGCAAGATTTGGCGGGAGACACCGGAGAACATTCTGGAGTGCTGAGTGCAAGCATTCTGGAGAGAGATGCCCATATCTTCGCCACACACCCAGACCCTTCTTCTAGTCTCAACATTTTATACTCAAGGCACATTATCTTCACACATTTGAGATGCTTTTCACTGACAGCCGCAACTCAATAATCAGCTAGGCCTATTGCCACGCGCTCTGCCCAAATTGCTGGCTACCCCAATAGACATAGGCCTATACACTTGTGATTTGAAACAATCCACAGCAAAAACTATTTTAAGAAGATAATGATCCTCTGTGGCCAAGTCAAGCTCTCTGGTAAAGTATTTTTGAATGATTTTATTTAGACAGGAGTAATTATATAATTTTGGCAAAACATCAATTTACTTTAGGAGAAGCCAGCATCCGAACAGTGCACTGTGCACCCGCCAACTTTCCTTTCTAATTTTCAAGTGGCTGAAACCAAAGATCTGTATATAATGACGAGATGCTCATGTCTCCACCCTAACAATGTGAGTCGTTGTCCCAAAGGCCGGAATGCAGGTGACAAGTTTAGGTCTGCATATAAACGCAATGGGCTTATTCAGGACAGATTTGCGCGAGAGCAAGCCCTCTCACTTCGCCTCTTCCTCTCTGCTGAAACTAGCGAGCGAAACAGCACCCCTCTGTCTTACTATAATGTAGCCCATGTATCTGATGCTGTCTGGCCAGAAAAAGTATGACATGCCATACCCTTTTGTCCAGACAGCATCAAATACATGGTCCACACATACAGAGACAGAGGGGTGCTGTTTCACTCGCTCAGATGCTTAATCTGAGATTGATGCGTCTTTCTTTCTTTGCGTGTCTCAGTCAAATAAATGATCAGTAGGTTGGGCCAGGCCCCCTAGGGCCCGCCAATAAATTCAGCCCTGATTACAGTCATCCCTTACCAGCTTAAAATATGTAATTTTCTGACCAAAGCGTGTGGAGAGATAGATTGCCTGTAAAAAGGCAATGTGTGCATGCTTGTGTGTGTGTCTGGCGTGCTTGCGTGCGTGGGTGTGTGTCCATGTGTCACAGGCAGAGATAGTCCCTACCTGCTTTTCTGGCAGCCTCGGAAGCAAAGTCAGCAGCAAACTGCTTGAGGACCTCTGCGATCTGCTCCTCAACGAAGAGGCCTATGAAGTTGAAGGAGGTGTAGAGCTCCAGGGGCAGGGGGCTAGGGAAACGACCCCTCCATTGGCCCACCGTGGCCTGCAGGGCCTCCAACAGGGCATCCACCTTCTTGTCTGCACACTGCGGGACAGGGTTGAGTCTGAGTACCACACAAACACTGAGTCTTACATCAACATTTAGGGCCAGTTTTCCAGACACAGATTAGTCCTAGTCCTGGACTTCTGCTCAATAGAGAATCGCCATTAAAAGCACGTTTTAGTCCAGGACTAGGCTTAATGTCTGGAAACTGGCCCTTACTAGACAGATGTTACAGTCTCTTGACCTCAACGGGACTTCCTGGATAAATACACACTTAGAAAAAAGGGTTCCAAAAGGGTTCTTCGGCTGTCCCCATAGAAGAACTATTTTTGGTTACAGGTGGAACTTTTTTAGGTACCATGTAGAATACTCTGTGTAAAGGGTTCTACATGGAACCAAAAAGTGTTTTTCAAAGGCTTCACCTATTGGGACAGTCAAAGAACACCTTCAGCATCTTTTTTTCCATAAGTCTTAAGTAATATAATTACAATACATCATGGCGAGCTGAATTCGAAGGGAGAAGCATCCATGTGTTGATGTATGACGTGAGGCATGTCATTTCCCCCTGGGCTCACCATGAAGAACTGGCAGAGCGTGATGTGGGGGAAGATGTTGTGGGCCTTGTTCTTGCCGCAGGAGACGCGGGACTGCTGCCAGAAGTGATGGAGCTGATTCTGCAGAGGTCCGCTGGGGCGCAGGTACAGGACGTACTCTCTGGGCAACGGGTCATCCAGGAAGGGGTCATCCACATGGGAGAACAGCCTGAGGAAGAGCAGGAGAAGAAGAAGAGGAGGAGGAGGCTTATCAATGATTGAGGAAGAAGATATGTGTGTGTGGGTGGGGGGCCGGGGGGGGCTCCAATGCAGCTGTTTTAATCTCAATATGAAATCCTTTCTGGGTAACAATTAAGTACCTTACTGTGATTGTTTTCAATTAAAATGGTCAAAAATAAACAAAAAATTGCTTCTTAGAATATAGCCATTTCTCAAGCAAGAACTTAGCTAGGACTGTCTGGGCGTGGTCTGAGTAGGGAGGGGAAAATGGAAAAACTAGCTGTTATTAGCAGAGAGGTTTGGAACTCTCTTTCTTATTGGTCTATTAACTCATTTACCATTTGGTGATGTCACCAGGCAGGCCAAAACTCCATCCCAAACAGGCTGAAACTTCAGACGGTCTTTTCAAACAGCTCTTACACTAAAAGGGCATTATCATACTTTTCACAATTTCACAGTATTATTCCAACCTCATAGTGTGGAAATATATATAAAACCCAGGAAATGTTGACTGCACTGGGCCTTTAAAGAATTGTAGTCATTCACACATGGCTATATAGTAAGAGCACACACATATGCAGTACAGCAGAGGGCAGCATAACACACATGGTTTATCTCTGGGAGTGTGTTTGTATACCTGTGCGTGTGTGTTAGAACTCACCAGTCACATGCTGCCTGTACACTCTTGCCTCCTGTTGATACTAGTGCCTTCAATCTGCAAATACAGAAAACAGTGATGGCTACAATGCTTCCTTTTGAAGGTTTTATTTCCAATGCATGTATGCAGTTTCCTTATTTGCATCCCCTTATGGTATATTGTGACATTGTTACTAAAATACTATTTAAGAAATGTTTTATGGTAAAGGTGTATATAGCCTACTTATAGTGGATTGAATCTCACTTCTTTATAGCCAAACTGAGCGGCACAAAATCAGAGTTCACCATCTCTGTTCCCTATTTGTCTGAGATAAGTGACCCAGGCTACGTCCCAGGCTACGTCAAAAGTAGTACACAATATATGGAAAAGGCTCCCATTTGGGAGGCACAGATTCACACAGTTGTAATAAGCACTACTGAGGTAGAGTTCATACACTGTATCTTTAGTCATGTGGAGCATGGTTCAGCAGGAGTAACACAGCCTTTATTATAATAAACAGTGGGGTCTTGATACAATGGACAGTTATGCTAAGTTAATCATATCTTTTCAATAAGACACTCCATAGGAAAGTGTGGAGGAGATTCCTTGATACAGTATGAATATGAATAAAACATAAAGGTGTGAAGTGAACAACTCACCACACATCCTTTCCACCAAGCCATTTCAAATGTCAAAACCAATTCAATCCATGAAAATAGACACACATGCTCAGTCACTCTCCAAAATAGCAGACAACCGCATCGTGAGACAGCTTCCTAAATCCAGCAGCACCTGGAGGCCTGGTTAACAAGCAGCGGAGGGAGCATGCTGATTCTTATTAGGCCATCAGAACCTAATTACAAAATACTTAAGGGAAGAAAAAAAAAATGGAAACTGTTAATGCGATTCGCCTCTCTGGGGACTATAGTCTCCATGGCATCCGCAGCGGTGGAAACCAAGAGAGCACCTAGTACTGAGACCTGGGGGACACCAGTAGTGTAGAGACAGACCCTCTCCAATGTAAATGTAGATGTACATTGCTGACTAACTGGAATTATGCAGAGCATCTCAGGGCTACTGATCTGTGTTTGGTTGGTTTGGACAGGGCCTCTTGGCCATACCTTTTGGCTCACTTAAAAGTGCAAATACAATGTTGATCCAGTTTAACTTACTTCTGTATCTGCAAACACAGGTTGACGCAATAGAGTCAAAAGATATTAACCAACCAGTTTAACGTTTGAGCTCTGCCAGACACCCAAGTCAATCTGTGGAAAAGGGTAGTACAGATGCTTAATGGTATACCTACCTTAAGTATGTAAGACATATTTCACCTTTCACCCAGGCCCTTCAACAGTATTAGTTTAAAGTTGACAATACTAGGATAGTGTGAAGGTGTAATGTTGCGGAGAGGGAGTGTCCACAGAGGATTAATTTCATGCATTACAACAGCCAAACATATGAGGCCACAGGGGAGCAGCTACATAGGAACAACAAACACTCTACCCTCACACAGGAAATGCTCAATACGTGTGCATGTATCTCTTTAATCTTTGATCATTCGCTCCAACTCAACATAGGGCTCCCATATTGAGTTCATTCAAATGTCTCCCTACATCAGAGGCAGTGTCACAGGTTACAAGGCCTGAAGTTCGTCATTACACCAGTCACAGATATGAAGACATGGGAGAGCAACTACATAGGAACCACAAACACTCTACCATCACACAGTAAAGGCTCAATGTGTGCATGTGTCTCTTATATTTCAATATTTCTTCATACTCCATGCAACAGAGGTAGAGTGTCCCAGAGATGTGTTGCCTGGAATTCTTCCCCTGCATCCCTTTCCCCATCAGAAGCCCCTGGGGAACCCTCAAGGGCCAAGTCCTCTGGAAGAACGATATCACAGCTGAAAAGGGAGATTGTTCAGATGTACTCTGCAAACAGCAACTTGAGTCAATAACTACCTCTCCGCTGAGGATCCCACACAGTCCCTGATCGCTCGTTCCTCCTTCTCTTCAACCTGAATATCTGCCATTGTTTTATTCATCTTGTCTATCAACAGAATCCCCACTCAAGTGGGATAGTTTACTACTTGTTACTTGTACTTCTTTAAAGTAACTGTTCAGTGAAAATCTCACTTTTAAAAGTTAATATTCTGTTAACTCATACCCAAATAACGTTGTTGACTCATCCTATACTCATATTTGTGGCCAAAGCATAAATTGGAGAAAAAAGAAAGAAAAACAACACCTCAAACAGACCGTTTCAAATGTCATCCAATCAGCGGTCTACTCACATGAATATCTTTAAGGACCATATACACCCACATCATTCTATTGTTGGGGTATACCCACATGATTCCAACACAGAAAAGCTGCTTTTTAACATACTTAAACATTTTTGGAAGGAAAACTATTTCACTCATATTGTAATGAATTATATTTTTTTATTATATATTAATGATCATATTTCATAAAAATCTGGAAACATTGGACAGTTACTTTAAAGGAGGCTACAATTGTCAGATCAACTGGGTGTCCTGCCACAAGACTGGCTTTAGCCCGAGCTAAAACTGAATACGACTGAGCTAAAACCTGGGCATTAGTTTAGGTAGCTAATGCTAGTCTTCAGGTCTAAGGCGCGGTTACTCCTTAGACCTAAAGTGAGTGTGTATACAGTTGTATAGTCAGAAGTTTACATACACCTTAGCCAAATACATTTAAACTCAGTTTTTCACAATACCTGACATGTAATCCTCGTAAAAATGTCCCTGTCTTAGGTCTGTTAGGAACCCCACTTTATTTTAAGAATGTGAAATGTCAGAATAGTAGAGCGAATGATTTATTTCAGCTTTTATTTCTTTCATCACATTCCCAGTGGGTCAGAAGTTTACATACACTCAATTAGTATTTGGTAGCATTGTCTTTCAATTGTTTAACTTGGGTCAAACGTTTCGGGTAGCCTTCCACAAACTTCCCACAATAAGGGGTGAATTTTGGCCCATTCCTCCTGACAGAGCTGGTGTAACTGTTTCAGGTTTGTAGGCCTCCTTGCTCGCACACACATTTTCAGTTCTGCCCACAAATTTTCTATAGGATTGAGGTCAGGGCTTTGTGATGGCCACTCCAATACCTTGACTTTGTTGTCCTTAAGCCATTTTACCACAACTTTGGAAGTATGCATGGGGTCATTGTCCATTTCGAAGTCCCATATGCGACCAAGCTTTAACTTCCTGACTGACGTCTTGAGATATTGCTTCAATATATGCACATAATTTTCCTTCCTCGTGATGCCATCTATTTTATGAAGTGCACCAGTCCCTCCTGCAGCAAAGCACCCCCGGAACATGATGCTGCCATCCCCGTTCTTTACGGTTGGGATGGTGTTCTTCGGCTTGCAAGCCTCCCCCTTTTCCTCCAAACATAATGATGGTCAATATGGCCAAACAGATCTATTTTGGCCAGAGGACATTTCTCCAAAAAGTATAATCTTTGTCCCCATGAGCAGTTGCAAACTGTTGTCTGGCTTTTTTATGGCGGTTTTGGAGCAGTGGCTTCTTCCTTGCTGAGCGGCCTTTCAGGTTATGTCGATATAGGACTCGTTTTACTGTGAATATAGATACTTTTGTACCCATTTCCTCCAGCATCTTCACAAGGTCCTTTGCTGTTGTTCTGGGATTTATTTGCACTTTTCGCACCAAAGTACGTTCATTTCTAGGAGACAGAACGCGTCTCCTTCCTGAGCGGTATGACGGCTGTGTGGTACCATGGTGTTTATACTTGCATACTATTGTTTGTACAGATGAACGTGGTACCTTTCAGGTGTTTGGAAATTGCTCCCAAGGATGAACCAGACTTGTGGAAGTCTACAATTTTTATTCTGGGGTCTTGGCTGATTTATTTTGATTTTCCCATGATGTCAAGCAAAGAGGCACTGAGTTTGAAGGTAGGCCTTGAAATACATCCACAGGTACACCTCCAATTGACTCAAATGATGTCAATTAGCCTATCAGAAGCTTCTAAAGCCATGACATAATTTTCTGCAATTTTCCAAGCTGTTTAAAGGCACAGTCAACTTAGTGTATGTAAAAATCTGACCCACTGGAATTGTGATACAGTGAATAATAAGTGAAATAATCTGTCTGCAAACAATTGTTGGAAAAATGACCTGTGTCATGCACAAAGTAGATATCCTAACCAACTTGCCAAAACTATAGTTTGTTAACAAGAAATTTGTGGAGTGGTTGAAAAACTAGTTTTAATGACTCCAACCTAAGTGTATGTAAACTTCCAACTTCAACTGTATATGACAAGCCCTGTTCCAGAGTGGAAGCTAAATGTGGCCTATGTACCAAGTGTGTATCAAACTCTGAATCAGAGGAGGTGCAGCGATCAGGTCTCTGTAACTGAATATGGTATGTGCATAACACAATCATACATACAAAAGCCACAGTTGTGTTAGTTCAGCTACATTCAGCTCAGTATTGTTCCAACCTCAATGGAAAAAACAGGCAGCTGCTTTTGACTTGTGGCCTGCTCTCTGTTCTAGAGATCCTCTGTGAACCGCACAGGCCTCAGCCAAACATCCTGAAACAGGTAGCGAAAGCATTCTCCCTGTCAGGCTGTCTATGGGCTGCGCTGAAGTGAAACCCTTAAGAGTATCGCAGTGCTTCCCCATCTACACTTCAGATGCTTCTGACAGGAAACGCTTCAGAAGTAAATCAGCTGAGGGGACTGTGGTCTGTCTTTCTCAGATCTGAACCAGGCATAAAATAAGCTGTGGTCACTGGTATTTAAAGGTTTGCAATCAACTGAAATGGTGTGAATGAAGAGAGAACCAGTGTGACAGTTAGATCACTCCCACATGTGAACACATCATAGCCCAGGGTTCCCCAACAAATTGGTTTTATTTGTCCCTCCAAGTTTTTTTTGTTTTTTTTTATGAAAAAAAAAAGAGTATATATTATTTTGGGGGCTTGGTGGGTTGTTTTCTTTGTTTGACATAAAAGACTGTAAAAACATCAGGAAATTTTTCTCCCCAATTTCGTGGTATCCAATTGGTAGCTAGAGTCTTGTCCCATCGCTGCAACTCCCGTACAATCTCGGGAGAGGCGAAAGTCGAGAGCCATGCGTCCTCCGAAACACAACCCTGCCAAGCCGCACTGCTTCTTGACATACTGCTGGCTTAACCAGGAAGCCAGCCGCACCAATGTGTTGGAGAAAACACTGTACAACTGGCGACTGTAGTCAGCGTGCATGCACCCGGCCCGCCACAGGAGTCGCTAGAGCGCAATGGGACAAGGATATCCCAGCCGGCCAAACCCTCCCCTAACCCAGACAACACTGGGACAATTGTGTGTCGCCTCATGTATCCCGATCGCGGCCGGCTTCGACACAGCCCAGGATCGAACCCGGATCTGTAGTGACGCCTCAAGCACTGCAGTGCCTTAGACCGCCTCACCACTCAGGAAGCCCTGCGATTTTAATTTTAGAAATCTGTTCCCAAGTATTCCCACACATAATAGAGAGACGTGATCGTACACAAATAATAATTAATAATAATTGATTGGATTTATATATCCCTTTTCTACTAACTGAGGTATTCAAAGCGCTTTACATAGTAGGGGGAAACTCACCTCATCCACCATCAATGTGTAGCACCCACCTCAGTGATGCACAGGGACTATTTTTGTGACAGAACCACACATCAGCTTTCAGATGGAGAGCTGAGGAGTGATATATGCCAATTAGGAATGAAGGGGATGATTAGGTGGCCATGATGGAATGTGGCCAGGTTGGGAATTTAGCCATGACACCGAGGTGAACACTCCTACTCTTACAATAAGCGCCATGGGATTTTGAGTGACCACAGAGAGTCAGGACACCCGTTTTAACGTCCTATCTGAAAGACGGCACCCTACGCACGACAATGTTCCCAAATGTAATTAAGGTTTGAAATTATTCAATTTTTGTCAAATATTATATCCTTTTAGGCTTCTTGTGGTCAGTTTGCAGTCTAAATGATTTTTTTTATTATTATGTTCCGGACCCCCGACCGTCCGCTCAAGAACAAATTGGCCCGTGGCTGAATCTAGTTGATGATGCCTGTCATAGCCTAAGTTGACAGAGACACAGAGCCAGCAACAGCAGGATGAGAACTACATCAAGTATGAACATGAACAGACTCTTAATTGAGCATAACTGCTGTTTTTTCTGGTCCCTGAATTAATTTAAATTCAATTCAACTTTATTTGTCCCTACGGCTATTGCAATTAATGATGTTCCCAAAATAGACCTTTGATTGAGGAGTAAAGTAGTTTTACCAGAGCTGGGGTCAATTTAGAAATGGAATTCAAATGAATTTCAATATGACTGAGCTACTGTAATAGTGTTGTGTGTCTGTAGCATGGAAGAGCTCAGCTTCATCCTGAGGTATGTATTTACACACACCCATGTCTTCCGCTCAGTTTCTCAACCTATCACATCTGTCCAGCAATAACATGACATCAACCATCACACAAGTCCATATGCACTTGTAATTGACTACATTTTGATCTGTGAGTTTGTGTGCAAGGGAACCGAGAGGCTTGGACCCAGTTGGATCCACTTTCCTCCAGAGCTGATGAAGTACAGATTCTGTACAACATTCTGTTTTGTGAGCTAATCTAACTTTAGTCCAATCTCTCTGGGAAAAATTAAATAAATATGAACATTTCAAAACACACAATGTTGTCTGCAACTGATCAAGGTATGGGGGAAATCAACGTAGAAGACCGTCCTTGAGAGCCTTCTCACCAATCCCCAAGTTACCACTCCCTAGGAGTCTACAGATCATATACCAACTTTAATTTGTGTAATTTGGTTGTGGGTGCCGAGACTAGTGCAATAATAACTGTTCATATAGTGCTGAAATACTTCCTCTACTACAGTGTATGGAGCGACATGGGAAGTCAGCTTGTCTCAGTCCATGGTTCATGATCTATTCTAGTGTATTTCTATACCCATTGATCATTTAACCTTGTGTTACGTGGATTGCTTGTTATTCAGATCACATTCAGTGGTTGTAAAAGACTTTATCACACAAACTATACATTCTTGAAGGTTAGAAAACCACTTGATTTTTCTAACGCCCACTACGCTATGTAAGTGAGATTTTCCAACCAGAAAGTTTCTGTGAGCTTCTCAAGACAGGAAGAGGAACAGATGAGCCTCTAAGCAGGACACCCCCACAATCAGCACACTCATGTATAGTACACCGAGTGTATGTGTGTGTCTGTGTGCACGTTTTTGAGGTGCACAAAAAAACTAACACGTACTTATGTAGCACTGTAGACAACATTATGTTCCTCCTTCTGAGTAATACAATGTAGGACTGCACACATAATTGGGCAGAGATATAAGTACACATGGAGACAATGACTAATATTGTCCAAAAGTTCTGAAAAAGAACTAACTATGAAGCAGAGGAAACCAGGGGTTAGTTAGTCAACCTTTAAGCTGAACTTTAGTCACTTCATTTCCACGTGTTGAAAGACTGAATCATAAGGAATATTTGATAACCAAAAGGTGTTGTGAAGACCCCGAGATGAACAAGGAGACAATCAAATGTCAAGTTGGTCAGGACAGGCTGAGATAGCAATAAAGGGCACCAACCAGACCTGTGATTAAGGCCGGGTTTCAACCCAAGGCACGGCATAGGGCAGCACAATAGACAGCTGACAATTCACATTTTAAAGGCAACTTATGTTTGAGCCAACGTTTCCAGTGCGAACATCGGGGGAAATTACCTTTAAAAAGGTGTATTGTCAGCTGTTTAGTGTGCTGCTCTATAACGCGCCTTGTATTGAATCATGGACAAAGTCAACGAAAGGAGGTGGGGAAGGATGCAATTCTTAAATATTGGAACAGGGCCTTTGTTTCATGCCAAAGTTACCATGTGCACTAAAGCCTTCCAATGTGATATTTACAGCTGAGAACACTACTGTGTGTATGATTATCATCCCTGGCTTCCTCTCCTCTCAGTCTACTCTTGGCCAACCAGGGCAGCAGACAGACAGTGTGAAGTCACAAATGCAGACACAAATGCAGACACTACATGGAATGTCCAAGTCTTAAGACCCTGAGATATTTCTGAGCTGTCAATTAAATTCAGATGGCATTATTGGCATGGGAAACATGTGTTTACATTGCCAAAGTAAGTTAAATAGATAATAAACAAAAGTGAAATAATCAACCAAAAATGAACAGTAAACATTACACTCACAAGTTTCAAAAGAATAGACACATTTCAAATGTCATATTATGGCTATGTACAGTCTTGTAATGATGTGCAAATAGTTAAAGTACAAAAGGGAAAATAAATAAACATAAATATGGATTGTATTTACAATGGTGTTTGTTCTTCACTAGTTGCCCTTTTCTGGCAACAAGTCACAAATCTTCCTGCTGTGACAGCAAACTGTGGTATTTCACCTAACAGATATGGGAGTTTATCAGAATTTTATTTGTTTTGGAATTCTTTGTGGGTCTGTGTAATCTGAGGGAAATATGTGTCTCTAATATGGTCATACATTTGGCAGGAGGTTAGGAAGTGCAGCTCAGTTTCCACCTCATTTTGTGGGCAGTGTGCAAATAGAGTAGCCTGTTTTCTCTTGAGAGCCATGTCTGCCTACATCAGCTTTTCTCAATACCAAGGCCATGCTCTCTGAGTCTGTACATAGTCAAAGCTTTCCTTATTTTTGGGTCAGTCGCAGTTGTCAGGTATTCTGCCACTGTGTACTCTCTGTTTAGGGCCAAGTAGCATTCCAGTTTGGTTAGTTTTTTGGTAAATTCTTTCCAATTTGTTAAGTAATTACATTTTTGTTGATTTGGTTGGGTCTAATTGTGTTGCTGTCCTGGGGCTCTGTGGGGTTTGATTGTGTTTGTGAACAGAACCGCAGGACCAGCTTGCTTAGGGGGTTCTTCTCCCGGTTCATTTCTCTGTAGGTGATGGCTTTGTTATGCAAGGTTTGGGAATCACTTCCTTTTGTAGAAAGGAAGCGAAAGAAAGCGGTTGTAGAATTTAACGGCTCTTTTCTGGATTTTGATAATTAGCGGGTATGCGCTAATTATTCAGCTCTGCGTGCATTATTGGTGAGTTACATTGTATACTGAGGATGTTTTTGCAGAATTCTGCATGCAAGTCTTAATTAGGTGTTTGTCCCATTATGTGAATCTTTGGTTGGTGAGCAGACCCCAGACCTCACAACCATAAAGGGCAATGGGTTCTATAACTGATTCAAGTATTTTTAGCCAGATCCTAAATAGGATGTCAAATGTTTTGTTCCTTTTGATGGCGTAGTAGGCCCTTCTTGCCTTGTCTCTCAGATCGTTCACAGCTTTGTGGAAGTTACCCGTGGTGCTGATGTTTAGGCCGAGGTAAGTATCCTTTTTTGTGTGCTCTAGGGCAATGGTGTCTAGACAGAATTAATATTTGTGGTCCTGGCAATATGTGCTGACGATCTAGGTGCTGCTGTAGGCCCTGCTTGGTTGGGGACAGAATAACCTGATAAAAACCTGCTCCAGAGCACTCAGGACCTCAGACTGGGGCGAAGGTTCACATTCCAACAGGACAATGACCCTAAGCACAAAACCAAGACAACCAGAGCACGGACTTGAACCCAATCGAACATCTCTGGAGAGACCTGAAAATAGCTTTGCAGCAACACTCCCCATCCAACCTGACAGAGCTTGAGAGGATCAGCAGAGAAGAATGGGAGAAGCTCCCCAAATACAGGTTTGCCAAGCTTGTAGAGCAGTGGTTCTTAACCTGGGTTCGATCGAACCCCAGGGGTTCGGTGAGTCAGTCTCAGGGGTTCGGCGGAGGTCAAGACACATACCCGACTCATATGATTCGTGATGACACACCCCGCTTGGCCATCATTGGCTGCAGGTGATCACGCAACATCGCTTGGCCTATCTGTGCTGCAGGGAATTTGGCGCGCTCAGTAGTCGAATTGTGACTGTCGTGATGGTACGTCGTGTGATTTCTTTCTTAATATTTTAATCCCTTCATACTAACTATGTCGAGCAAAAAAAGAAAGTGGTCGGACGAATATGTACAATATGGATTCACATGTATAACGGAACGTGATGAGAGTCAGCGTCCTAACTGCATGATTTGCAATGCCAAGTTGAGCAATTCTAGTCTAGCACCGGCAAAACTAAGAGAACACTTCCTTAAGCTGCATGGAGATGGACAATACAAGAACACAACGCTCGCTGAATTCAAGGTGAAGAGAGCCAGATTCGATGAAAAGGCTACTCTGCCTGTTCTCGGCTTTGTACCCATCAACAAACCGATCCTCACAGCATCGTACGTAGTTGCTTACCTGATCGCAAAGCAGGGCAAACCACACACCATTTGTTGCGAAAATGACATGAGAGTGGCACTTGCCAAGGTGAAGCCGCGCATTTCTGAACTGGTCTCTGAAAGGCAACAGCAGAAGTCACACTGATTTGCAGTAAATATTCATTATTATGTTTTTGTTTTTGTGTGAAAATCATGTTTTAATGGTTTTGTTCTTTGAACACTGATGTTGATGCACGGTTCATTTTGTGCACCAGTAAAATATATACCTATGTTTTGAATTTTATTTTTCCAATTAAGAAGGGTTCGGTGAATGCGCATATGAAACTGGTGGGGGTCAGTACCTCCAACAAGGTTAAGAACCACTGTTGTAGAGTCATACAAAAGAAGACTCGAGGCTGTAATCGCTGCCACAGGTGCTTCAACAAAGTACTGATTAAAGGGTCTGAATACTTTTGATATTTCCGTTTTTTTATTTTTTATAAATTAGCAAACATTTCTAAAAACCAGTTTTTGCTTTGTCATTATGGGGTATTGTGTGTAGATTGATGAGGAATTAAAAAAAAAAATCTATTTTAGAATAAGGCTGTAACGTAACAAAATGAGGAAAAAGTCATGGGGTCTGAATACTTTCCGAATGTACTGTATATGTTGAAGAGGGTGGGGCCAAAGCTGCATCCCTGTCTCAAAAGCTTATTTCTCTCTCTCTCTCTCTCTCTCTCTCTCTCTCTCTCTGTCACTTATCTCTTTTCAAAAGGATGACACGCTGATCATTACTGCACTGTAAAATAGAAAACTGCATTGCTGGAAATGGTAAACTAATGAGAATGGAGGTTGAGTTAGTATTTATTATAGCCTGTCAGTATCAGACAGACAGGGAACTCTCATAATTTGTGAAATAGGGCTTTACTTTATAACTGGGCTATCTCTGTGAGGGCTGATCGGAGCAATGAGAAGGCTCCCGAATTCAGCTCTGACATCCCATTCAAAAGGAAGTTGTCTATGTGCTAGAAAATGTAACTAATTTTGTATATTCAATGGCCCCTCCTCATTGTTTAACAACAGTTGTGCCCCATCACCTCCCACCCTGCCAGTCACACACAAACACCACCCATCACCCATTCACAAGAAATGTCCCATACCATTTCAACACCAGCTGACCTCCACCCAGACAGACACACTCTCACCCCTCCCACCTCAGCTCTGTGGGGAAATCTCATGGCTCTGGCCCCTGCATACGGACAGTTCCTGATTACAAACCTGCCGGAGACCTTGAGGCCCTGTCACACTGAAGCTAAGCCACTGACCACTAGAGCATGACCAGAGTGAAACACCATGGGCTGCACCCCCTCTCTCGCTCTGATTATGTTCCTCTTTCGAAATCTCAAATAGTAAATCATGCAAAGATGACTGACAGCACCATAAAAATATAAAGAAAATAGAAATATCGATAATGATAATGGCAATATGTGAACTTGTTCATGATCTGGGTCCTGTGATTATCTGGGACAGGTCAATGTGGGGTGTAACTGCTTTGTTCTATTCACAGAAGGTTACATTTCTTCTGGGAGACTTTGTTTCCTCCTGCATTGTGCTGTGATGGTGGGAGAATTCTGTCCCCCTAACGTTAATAGACCTGATCATCTTTTTCCTGTTTTCCTGTACATTGTTACAGCCTCTATGTGTTTGCCTGCCTCTACTCTCAGACAGTCACACAGAAACACGAGGAAGTAGTATAATAACTTGAGAGGCATTTGTTGATCTACTCACAGGAGCAGTGAAGATGTGTTTTGAATTGAAAGTTAGGGGGTGGTGAATTTAATGATTTATATTTAATTGAACTAAATATTGAACTGCACAATTTGAACGACATTGGAACATTGGAATAACACATCTTACTGCACTGTGGCTTACAGACATACACACGCAGGCAGGCAGGCACGCACGCACACACATATTCTTATTGATAACATGTGTCAATGTAGAATATTTGTATGCCCACTCTCACATGCAGACTCTCGCTGGATTCAGAGCCCTATGAGCAACAACATTGAGGCTTTTACTGACGACTAATTCTCTGCTGTGTTTTCCTCTCATTATGCATTTCATTGATGTCTAGAGGAAGACTTGAGGGGTAAATGAAGGACTTACTGTTCAGACAAAACTCCCCTCACTGTGCTCTACCACACTGACTGCAATTATCTTCCACGCTGCAAATGATGCTCAAATTATTTGTGAGGGAGGTCTTTACTTATCTACAGATCGAACATCTCTGGAGAGACCTGAAAATAGCTGTGCAGAGACACTCCCCATCCAACCTGACAGAGATTGAGAGAATTTGCAGAGAGAATGGGAAAAATTGCCCAATTACAGGCATGCCAAGCTTGTACCGTCATACCCAAGAAGACTCGAGGCTGAATACTTAAATGTGGTAGTTCTGTTTTTTTTAAATAAATTAGCAAACATTTCTAAAAAACAGTTTTTGCTTTGTCATTATGGGGTATTGTGTGTAGATTGATGAGGGGGAAAAAAACGATTTACTACATTTTAGAATACTTACCGAATGCACTGTACAGCATGCGTTATACATTTAAATGCTAGCCTCTTTGATAAAAATCAGATGAAGAGACTGCTGGTTAAGGAAGGAACCATCCAGTTCAGAAAGACAGTGTGCACAGCCACAGCCCGTAAAAGATGCTCCACAGCTGTAAGTACCTTGTGCTTGCCAAACCATGCCTCAAACACACTTGCCTTGTCATTACGGCTCTAGTACAGAGTCAAGAAACCCCCTCTGGTTCAGTGCCTAGTCTACATTCACAGAAATCAGGGGAATCTCTGTCACTAATCCTAATGACATTATTTAGGCTAGAAAACACATTGCTGTTTCTCCAGTGAGTTGTTTCTGACTCTGGGTTGGTACACACCTTTATTTTTCACACAACCCGGTCACAACTTGCAGACTTGTTTACGCTGCTGTGCGTTTTTGTTGCCGATCTTACTTTGATACCTGACGGTTTTTTACTTTTTCATTACCGTATATTTTTACTTTTTCCCTCACTCAACTTTTTTTATTCAACTTTTTCACCCCGGAGGTTTTATCTGGACATGGTTCGTCAGGACTTCAAACAGCCGAAGCTAAGTAACATTAACATGATGCCTTCTAATTGCAGTCGTTGTACTTATAATATACAGGAGAACGATCGCCTTACGGCAAGGATAGCTGTGCTGCAAGCCCAGCTTCAGACGCGATCGTTAGGCAAGGGTAATTTCAGTGTAGGAAAGGATGAAACAGCGTCTGTGCCACCAGTAAGTACAGATAGTAACGTTAGTATAAACCCCCTCGCACGGTCCCCGCAGCCGGACATCTTTCTCATGGCTTCTGGAGGGAAACGCTGTAGGAATGCTCAACCGGTGTCGCTTATTCAGCCGACAGAAACTTTCAACCGGTTCTCCCCATTAAGCGAGTCGGAGTCGGAGGCCGAGACTTCTCTGGTCTCTACTCCTCCCGTTGTGGGGTCTGAGACGCCGACGGCTCCCACCATTAGCTCTGACAAATTGAAAACCCTAGTCATTGGCGACTCCATTACCCGCAGTATTAGACTTAAAACTAATCATCCAGCGATCATACACTGTTTACCAGGGGGCAGGGCTACCGACGTTAAGGCTAATCTAAAGACGGTGCTGGCTAAAGCTAAAACTGGCGAGTGTAGAGAGTATAGAGATATTGTTATCCACGTCGGCACCAACGATGTTAGGATGAAACAGTCAGAGGTCACCAAGCGCAACATAGCTTCAGCGTGTAAATCAGCTAGAAAGATGTGTCGGCATCGATTAATTGTCTCTGTGAATGGTTTGTCCTCTGACAAATCAATTGTAAATTTCGGTGTTCCTCAAGGTTCCGTTTTAGGACCACTATTGTTTTCACTATATATTTTACCTCTTGGGGATGTCATTCGAAAACATAATGTTAAATTTCACTGCTATGCGGACGACACACAGCTGTACATTTCAATGAAACATGGTGAAGCCCCAAAATTGCCCTCGCTAGAAGCCTGTGTTTCAGACATAAAGAAGTGGATGGCTGCAAACTTTCTACTTTTAAACTCGGACAAAACAGAGATGCTTGTTCTAGGTCCCAAGAAACAAAGAGATCTTCTGTTGAATCTGACAATTAATCTGGATGGCTGTACAGTCGTCTCAAATAAAACTGTGAAGGACCTCGGCGTTACTCTGGACCCTGATCTCTCTTTTGAAGAACATATCAAGACTGTTTCAAGGACAGCTTTTTTCCATCTACGTAACATTGCAAAAATCAGAAATTTTCTGTCCAAAAATGACGCAGAAAAATTAATCCATGCTTTTGTTACTTCTAGGCTGGACTACTGCAATGCTCTACTTTCCGGCTACCCGGATAAAGCACTAAATAAACTTCAGTTAGTGCTAAATACGGCTGCTAGAATCCTGACTAGAACCAAAAAATTTGATCATATTACTCCAGTGCTAGCCTCCCTACACTGGCTTCCTGTTAAGGCAAGGGCTGATTTCAAGGTTTTACTGCTAACCTACAAAGCATTACATGGGCTTGCTCCTACCTATCTTTCCGATTTGGTCCTGCCGTACATACCTACACGTACGCTACGGTCACAAGACGCAGGCCTCCTAATTGTCCCTAGAATTTCTAAGCAAACGGCTGGAGGTAGGGCTTTCTCCTATAGAGCTCCATTTTTATTGAATGGTCTGCCTACCAATGTGAGAGATGCAGACTCAGTCTCAACCTTTAAGTCTTTACTGAAGACTTATCTCTTCAGTAGGTCCTATGATTAAGTATAGTCTGGCCCAGGAGTGTGAAGGTGAACGGAAAGGCTGGAGCAACGAACCGCCCTTGCTGTCTCTGCCTTGCCGGTTCCCCTCTTTCCACTGGGATTCTCTGCCTCTAACCCTTTTACAGAGGCTGAGTCACTGGCCTACTGGTGTTCTTCCATGCCGTCCATGGGAGGGGTGCGTCACTTGAGTGGGTTGAGTCACTGACGTGGTCTTCCTGTCTGGGTTGGCGCCCCCCCCCCCCCCCCCCCCCCCTTGGGTTGTGCCATGGCGGAGATCGTTGTGGGCTATACTCGGCCTTGTCTTAGGACGGTAAGTTGGTGGTTGGAGACATCCCTCTAGTGGTGTGGGGGCTGTGCTTTGGCAAAGTGGGTGGGGTTATATCCTGCCTGTTTGGCCCTGTCCGGGGGTATCATCGGATGGGGCCACAGTGTCTTCTGATCCCTCCTGTCTCAGCCTCCAGTATTTATGCTGCAGTAGTTTATGTGTCGGGGGGCTAGGGTCAGTCTGTTACATCTGGAGTATTTCTCTTGTCTTATCCGGTGTCCTGTGTGTATTTAAATATGCTCTCTCTAACTCTCTCTTTCTCTCTTTCTGTCTTTCTCTCGGAGGACCTGAGCCCTAGGACCATGCCTCAGGACTACCTGGTATGATGACTCCTTGCTGTCCCCAGTCCACCTGGCCGTGCTGCTGCTCCAGTTTCAACTGTTCTGCCTGCGGCTATGGAACCCTGACCTGTTCACCGGACGTGCTTGTTGCACCCTCGACAACTACTATGATTATTATTATTTGACCATGCTGGTCATTTATGAACATTTTAACATTTTAACATTTTGACCATGTTCTGTTATAATATCCACCCTGCACAGCCAGAAGAGGACTGGCCACCCCTCATAGCCTGGTTCCTCTCTAGGTTTCTTCCTAGGTTTTTGGCCTTTCTAGGGAGTTTTTCCTAGGGAGTTTTTCCTAGCCACCGTGCTTCTTTCACATGCTTTGCTTGCTGTTTGGGGTTTTAGGCTGGGTTTCTGTACAGCACTTTGAGATTATCAGCTGATGTACGAAGGGCTATATAAAAATAAATTTGATTTGAAATTTGATTGCTAGTAGGGCAGTAGGTGAAAACTGGATACAGTATGCTACACATATGTATAAATGTTTACAGTATACATACAGTAGCTATGTACTGTGTACATAACAATGATAAAGTAGACTGCATCATATATGGGCATCTGCATATCATTGCACAGGCACACAGTATGAGGGCAAATGCATTTTGACATAATCATTTTGTCATTCACGCACGCCCGTCATCATATCAAATTGTAATTAAAAGCGCATCAATTGTGATTTCATCTCTAATCATTTGGACCCAATGTCCAGCAAACTGACAGGGAGTTGGAGCTCCCTAAGTCCAAACATAGTGACTCCAGTCAGCGGTTTGGATGCCGCAGTATGCTGGAAGCATGAGGCTGGAAGGACACTAGCTTTTGGATTGGCTGTCGTAGTTCTGGCAAAGATAGCACAGACACATATGGCGCAGCCACAACTATACAAACAAACACAGACACATACACAGAATACACACACACACAGAGTACACACACACACACAGAGTACACACACACACACACACACAGAGTACACACACAGAGTACACACACACATACGGAGTACACACACATACAGAGTACACACACACACACACAGAGAGAGTACACACACACACACAGAGTACACCCACACACACAGAGTACACACACACACACAGAGTACACACACACACACAGAGTACACACACAAAGACAAATACATAAAGAGGGAAAAAGGATGGCAAGCTGAAAAGCAGTTACCAATGGACCACGTTGCATCCACACAAGATGGTGTATTTCCAAGCAGGATCAGCTCAGCTACTGCTAGTGCATGTGTGAGGTGAAGGTACAGATGGATTGTAAATGTGCTTTGTCCCCCATGTGTCTGTTGCAAAGCTCCTAGTGGTCTGTTGCTGGTGGCATCACTGAACAGATGCAACGCAGTCAGTCTCACGCTGAACGAACCCTGTACGGCTTAATGCCATCAACAGCTGCCTCGCAGGCCAGGGGGACAGAAGGGGGCAGAGACGGTACTAGCAGCAGAGGGGACCGAAGGAGCACAGCTGTCAGTCCCAAAATATGCCAAGGCGGGCACCTGCGGGTATGTCAGCAACTGTGGCCAGGCCTCGTCAGACTGGCGAGACAATAGGCAGCATTGAGGAGAGCAGACTGGCACACTTCTCTCTTTGTGCTGGTCACCCATGGGATTTTAAAGAAGAGTCTTCTTAACTGACCATACTGTGTGATATTGGAGACAACAATGACAACATGATATGGTATCTGAGTGTCTGGACAGACTAAAGATACACTATGGAGGTTTAGTTGCTAATAATTTACATTCAATGTTTGCTTGAATCTTGGCTGTGAGGTTCATGATATAATATGAATCAATTTATTATCTCATGAAACCACACAAATCCTTTGGAACGTTTGCCACTTTGCCACTCTCTGGCCATTGAGGTCATTTCAGGACAATATTTCTATCCAAAGGTCCTGTATAGCCTCTATAACTGTTCCTGTTGCGTGATATTGGAGAACAATGATTACATTATGTGGTGTCCTGAGTTTCCAGACAGAACTTTAAAGGCATTACGGACATGAGGGTTATATTCAGTGATGTACCTCTCTTAGGAAGGAAACACATGACATTTACACACCCTAGGTTGATCCTCCTGCTACAGAGTGATGCAGTGATGCAGCATTAATGCAACGTTAGTGCAAAGTTGGCATATAAATGTAACGTTTGCTCTTAGAATTGTAATATGTATGATAAAATGCCTAATGGCTCCTGTGGCAAAAAAAGTGAACCCCACTGATATGTTAAACAATATGTTAAGCAATCCAAGGAACTCTCATTTACATAACTATTTCAAAGACAGAGACAATCACCTGAAGAAAAACACAAAAAAAGAATCATGGATAATAATAAAAGCGCTATTCTACATCTAATGTTGCTGCTTAAGAAAGGGGAGGCAGATAGAGCAATTCCCTTGAAAATATAGGTTCCACTGTGTCAGCCCCTATGTCGTCCACTCATGCTCCAACACTTCAGACTTTCCAGCCACAGTTAACAGATATGTCCCACTCATCATCACAGTGGAAGGCAAGACAGGAACAGCACATAGGTACCAGCATATTTACACAATTTTCCACAAACCTCTTCGGCAAATACTCAGAACAATACAGAGGTGTGGAGATAAAAAATGATCAATTAAACTGCTCAGAAACCGGGGGGAATGCTCTAAGACAGCATTCGTCGCATACTGTGTTACTTGAACTGCGACTATGCTGCAATGTTCAGAGATTTCAAAAACAGTGTTTGCCTGCACTAAACCAAATCGTATGAGCCAGAAATATCCCTAGAAGCTGCAGTGCATTGCATTTTTGGATTATGCGGTGAGCATAGTTAATTGGTGAAAGCCGCATTTACTATTACACACGAAATGTGTGGTGAACATCCCTGGAAAAGAGTCATGTGCAGAATAATGAGATATTATATACCTACTCTTTTCCAGCTTTTCCTTAGAGTAAATGTAATCATAAAAACATATACAGTACACAGTTATACAGAATATAGATATAGAGTAAATATATTGTTATAAAGAAACTGTACAGGCTATGTCTTCCGAAATATATTTTTGATCATCATCAGCTTAAACCAAGTAGTAGAAGACTTGGAAGAGAATCTGAAAGCCCGCATCAGACCAAGCCATGGAACTCAGTATAAATGAAGTCCCCAGAGAGTATTGGGAACTCAGAGCCTGATTATGAGATAGCAGCTCAAGAACAGAGGAATTCAGATGGGAAGAATACTGTCCAATGCCAGACTAGCTGTCGCCATTGGCGTCGGCTAATGAGGATGCTAATGAATCAAATCAAAACTGTACCAATGTGTTCCAATTAATGAACACTGTTTTAGTCAGTCGTAGCAGACACTGAGGGAGAAACGACAAACCTCAAGGGAAGCATTTCACAAAAGCATTTCTGAGGCGTATTGTTTTGAACCCTTGGTGTAAACGCAAACCAAAAGAGTAATTTGTTTGTAGACTGTGAGAATGATGTCAGTCAGTGGCAGCAAATAGGGTATCTGGTCATTGTTGGAATCCAAGCAATTGCCATAAACATTTTCTTTGCTAAATGCCATTTTAATTGATTGTCTTTAGACAATTATGCACTAAACATACAACACAAGAATATAAGGTTTCATACCCTCTGTTCATGGTTTCATACCCTCTATTCTTGTGTTGTATGTTTAGTGCATTATTTACTATCAACCAAATAAAAAGGAACCGATGCCAAACAGACAGTGAAGTGAAATGAGAGAGGGCTTTTCCCCCTAAGAGCAGAGTTGTACATTAGACACAACTACACCAGTATACTGAGTGCATGGCACAACCAACCGAGAAGCCTCAAGTGCAGGGTCAAATCATTGGCCCTTGGGGTGCCCTAATAAAATGTACAGTCATTAGGGATTCAAGCAGCGAAGCTGGGTGAAACCCTATTATATTTGTAGGCGTTCATTATTCCGGTTCTCCGTGGCTTTAAAATGGTGCTGGAAGGGATGGCTGCCGTTTTACAGGCTCCTAACCGACTGTGCTATTTTTTGTGATTTTACGCATTGTTTGTAACTTATTTTGTACATAATGTTGCTGCTACCGTTACTTAGGACCGAAAACAGCTTCTGGATATCAGAACAGAGATTACTCACCTCGAACTGGACGAAGATTTTTCCTTTAATGAGTACGACGCAAAGGATATACTGCTTCTCCGAGACCAGGCCCAAATCCCCGTCATTCGCGTGAAGAAAATATGGAAATATAGAGGGCAGAGATCGGGATGCCTTATGAGAATTTGTCGGCGAGTGGGTAACCCGCCTCTAACATATGTTCTATTGGCCAACGTGCAATCACTGTAAAATAAACTGGATGATCTCTGTTCGAGACTATCCTACCAACGGGACATTAAAAACGAATGTCTGCCCCACGAGTGGCAGTTTCTTTTACATTTATTTTATTTTTATTTAACTAGGCAAGTCAGTTAAGAACAAGTCAGTTAACTGCCTTGTTTAGGGGCAGAACGACAGATTTTTACCTTGTCAGCTCGGGGATTTGATCTTGCAACCTTTCGGTTACTAGTCCAACGCTCTAACCACTAGGCTACCTGCCGCACCGTGGTCAAAGGCACTGCATCGCAGTGCTAGCTGTGCCACTAGAGATCCTGATTCGAGTCCAGGCTCTGTCGCAGCCGGCCACGACCGGGAGACCCATGGGGTGGTGCACAATTGGCCCAGTGTCTTCCGGGTTAGGGGAGGGTTTGGCCGTCAGGGATGTTCTTGCCCCATTGCGCTCTAGCGACTCTTGTGGTGGGACGGGCGCAATGGACGCTGACACGGTCGCCAGGTGTACGGTGTTTCCTCCGACACATTGGTGCAGCTGGGTTCCGGGTTAAGCGGGCATTGTGTCAAGAAGCAATGCAGCTTGGCTGGGTTGTGTTTTGGAGGACGCACGCTCTCGACCTTTGCCTCTCGAGTCCGTACAGGAGTTGCAGCGATGAGACAAAACTGTAACTACCAATTGGATACCACGACATTGTAATGTCTTATGTTTCACCGAGTCAGGGCTGAAAGATGACACGGATAATATACATTTGGCTGGGTTTTCTGTGCAGCGGCAGGACAGAACAGCGGGAATTAAGGGGAATATATGGGAATTAATGGGAATATATGGGAATTAACGGAAATATATGCAAATTAATATTAATACCATTTAAATGTAGATGTTGTTTGCATTGGATATATTTACCATATCATATGGAGACTGAAACATAAACCTTTTACCTTATCATAAGTAGACATAATTGCCAATGATTAAATCCTTCCAATAGAAATACAAAAATGTTTTGTTACGAATTTAACTTTAATTAAATGAGTTGACTCTTCACATGGGATGATTTCACTGAACAACAAAAGAAAGGGAATATTGAATGATCCCCAATGATCCATCGCATCTCCCAAAAATGTTTTCAACATACATCTGTAAAATGATAGTCCAGAAACTAAAGCTTTGGTTTTCTTGTCTTCTCCCTGGACCTCCTCAGTGTCCACCTCTTGAACATCAGACTCTGAGGCCTCATCTTCACTGTCACTTTCCAACCTTGTTGAGGATGGCTCGTTGTCAGGCTCAAAAAGCCTCAAATTTGGATGGCCACCAATTTTTCGACCTTTGTATTGATCAGCCTGTTGCGTGCTTTGGTGTGTGTGTTCCCAAACAAGGACCAGTTGCGCTTTGAGGTGGCTGATGTTGGTGGGATTTGGAGGATGATGGAGAGGCAACAGGGGAAAGAGCCTCAGATCCACAAAGTCCCTTCCACCAGGTGGCTGATGAGATATGTTGGCACGACTGCCCTATTGAATCTCCATCCCAAAGTCCTTGCTTGGATGTGTACTTCGCCAGACTGCCAAGAACCTTGCCCTCATCCATGCCAAGGTGGCGAGACACGGTAGTGATGACACCATAAGCCTTGTGGATTTCTGCACCAGACAGGATGCTCTTGCCAGCATACTTAGGGTCCAACATGTACTCTACGGCATGTAGGGCTTCAGGCAGAAGTCTTCACGCTTTTTTACCTATTTCACAACTGCAGTTTCCTCTGCTTGGAGCAACAGTGAAGTGGGCAGGGCAGTACGGATTTATTCTCTTACATCTACAAGCAGAGTCTGAACATCAGACAGGATGGAATTGTCTCCCTCAATCCGAGCAATGGCTACTGCTATAGGTTTCAGGAGTTTCAGGCTGCTTACCACTCTCTCCCAAAATACATCATCCAGGAGGATCCTCTTGATGGGGCTGTTCATATCGGCAGACTGTGATTTGGCCATTTCTTGGAGAGACTCCTTCCCCTCCAGGAGACTGTCAAACATGATGACAACACCACCCCAATGGGTGTTGCTAGGCAGCTTCAATGTAGTGCTCTTATTCTTCTCACTTTGCTTGGTGAGGTAGATTGCTGCTATAACTTGATGACCCTTCAAATACCTAACCATTTCCTTGGCTCTCTTGTATACTGTATCCATTGTTTTCAGTGCCATGATGTGCTTGAGGAGCAGATTCAATGCATGAGCAGCACAGCCAATGGATGTGATGTGAGGGAAGGACTCCTCCACTTTAGACCAAACAGCCTTCATGTTCGTGGCATTGTCTTTCACCAGTGCAAATACCTTCTGTGGTCCAAGGTCATTGATGACTGCCTTCAGCTCATCTGCAATGTAGAGACCGGTGTGTCTGTTGTCCCTTGTGTCTGTGCTCTTGTAGAATACTGGTTGAGTGGTGGAGATGATGTAGTTAATTATTCCTTGCTCACGAATATTTGACCACACATCAGAGATGATTGCAATACAGTCTGCTTTCTCTATGATTTACTTGACCTTCACTTGAACTCTGTTGAACTCTGCATCCAGCAAATGAGTAGATAAAGCATGTTTGGTTGGAGGGGTGTATGCTGGGAGAAGAACATTCAGAAATCTCTTCCAATACACATTGCCTGTGAGTATCAGAGGTGAACCAGTTGCATACACAGCTCAAGCAAGATATTCATCAGCATTTCTCTGACTACTTTCCTCCATTGCGTCAAAAAAACGTATGATTCCAGGAGGACCATGAGCTGTTGCTATTGATAAGTCATCTGATTCATCATTTTCACCTCGAATAGAAGTAGTGGGACTTAAGTCAGAGATTGCTTGTTGTGAGCGCTGAGGGAATTTTATGCACTTGGCCAGATGATTCTGCATCTTTGTTAAATTCTTCACATATGATTTGGCACAGTATTTAAAAATTTACACAGCTTTTCCTTCTACATTAGCTGCAGTGAAATGTCTCCACACATCAGATAGTGCCCGTGGCATTTTCCTGTAAAGATTAGGAGAAAATGAGTAAAAAAAAACAAATACAATTCCATGTACAGATAAATAGCTAAGCAGTTAGATTAAACAACTCCTTTGTAAGATAAATGTTTTAAAATGAAACATGTAAGGAAACAGGTGAATTAACACTCCTCAGTTAGCAGTCTCAAGCAAGCTAAAACCCACATGGTAGCAAAAACTATCAGAAATTGTTAACAAGTTAGAAATTATTTAAACACTCTTTGCTGTAGGCTATTATTTACTAGTTAACAAAAAAATCATGTATGTCATATAATATATATTCACCCCACCCAGTATTGTAATCAAAACTTACCAGAAAGCATGTAGTCCTTGGCTCAGACAGTGTAGTAGTGTGGGCTCAATAGCATCTCATTAGTGTGCAAGATCTTGAGAATCAGCTGTACATGTGATGGAAGAATGCACTGTGCATGCAAAGGGTTGCAATTCCATTGAATTGGGAATAGTTTAACCAAAATATGCCACAAGACCTAGAATTGCATTGTGTATCCTACAAAAAAGATTCACTGTTATAAGCCTACTTTTTTGATGAATTTAAGCAAAATTCCCCAAATTCCAGGGCTTTACTTCCCATGGAAATTTCAGCAAATTTACCAGAAAGTTTCCGACCCTCTGCAACCCTAGTCGGTACATAGGTCCCTCTCCTCACAAGGAACAAATTAGCCTCAAGAACCCATAAGGTCCGCAATGATGGATTTTCTGACATTTATAATTCTTTGTTAAGACACTACTCCTCTGGCAGCGAATGACCGATTTGCGCGAAACATGATATATAGCATGTATGGACCAGGGTCTCTCAACCCAATATTTTCCAGGCTAGCATCTCAAACAACATGGCCGCTACTGACCAATAAATATTAATGTGGGCGTGGTCTGGCACATAAATGCATATAAATCACACACAGATATTTGTATTGTAACAAAATGTGATGTTCCAAACACTGTCTATACTCAACGTATGCAAGCACATTCAGGTCAACCACACAGTGGCGCTATAACGGGCACATGCTTATATCTCTTGATCTGTTTGACTTAGAGTGATTACATTTTGCACACATGCTCAGGGATACAAGTCCAGCTAACCTGTACTGTATGGTTCAGTTTGGCCACATGGTGGCGCCGTTTGACAGGAAAAACATTAATGCAAGCTCATTGGCTCATAGCAGACATATTGTTTGAGGTAGAGTCCTGGAAAATAGTGTGTTTAAAGATATCGGTACATAGATGCTATATACCAAATTTGGTGCCAATCGGTGTAGCAGTTGTGGAGAAGAAGACATTTAAAGTAGTCAACATCATTAGAATTGGTTCAAAATCCACCAGAAGCATATTGCATGATCTTTTGATGTTGAGTTCTGATATTTGGCAAGCGTGGTAAGGACTACAGTTTATCCTAGGGAAATGTGTCAAATTTGTCCTTATGGTGGCCCTATGGGGCCAAAGTGTGAGCCCTGGCATGGCTGCTTGCAGCTATATTTATCTTTATCTTGGGAGTGCACAGCACGCACCGCCAGGTACGACTGGAATCAAAACCCTGCTGAAGGGTTGTATATTTGGAAAAATGACAATGTGTAGAAAGCAAGTCTGAAAAACAGCACCTCGTGACTGTGAGTTTCAACATCCCAGATGTTATTCGGTACATTGTTGCCTTTTGCTCTTTCACTCCTCAGGGATATCTCTCACACACTGTAGCTACTGTGGTTCATCCCACCATAGAATATCTAGTAAATGTCAGTTGATGCTGACCCAGCTTTGTTCCCCTTCTGCATTGTCATTCTCCTAAGCATCTAAGTGAATATCAGACTGCTTGACTATTTCAGTCCATTCACAGTGTCCAGTGAATCAAACATGCTCTCAGGCAACCCCTTCTCCCCCTCCCTGGACCAAAACACTAGTCAGTGACAGAGGTGACAGATATGATGTATCTCCTAGTGCATGTCCCTTTAAGTCAGTCAGGAAATGTAGTGGGTCAATACTTGAGTGAGGGAGATAGAGAGAAAGAGGAAGAGGCTATTAATAACTTGCTCTGTCATGGCCAAGCAGTCACGGGCTGTCTAATGTAAAAGAGCTTGTGGCTTCTCTCACAGCTTCTAGGCATTTTCTCTCCCTCTTTCTTTCTCTCTCTGCTGACAAAGGGAGCCTCGAGGCATTCCTACTGCCATGTGTGTGTGTACGCATGCGTAATGTCTGTGACCATTCAGCATGCAAGTCACAACAGACTCCCTATGACATCTGACCTCGGTGTCTAGGAGGTGATACAGATTTGAGACTGGGACTTAAAAGTGTGAGATGTAAAACAATACTATTGTGAATAACTATGATAATAACCACTGGGATGCATGTTTAATATTTTACTGAACAATGATGTGGGTTGTGATCCTGATCACATGGAAATTATGCAATTGACATAAGTTTGAAAAGTTAACAATGTATTTACTCTCTATAATGGTGACAACTGTAAATGCTTCCTTACATGGTGGGTCTGTCTGAGTCTGTGAGTCTCTCCAAGTGAGGACCCAGCTGACATAACAGTTGTATACTGTGTTGCAGTAATTTGGTCACATCAAGAACAGTCAATCCATTCAGCTCAAAACATAAGATTGAGCGTGATCCATATGACACACAAACAGTCTCTCTCTCTTGCTCTCTTTCAAGGTCACGTAATTTCAGTTTCTTCCAGGCTTAAAAACGATTTCTGTTAGCTATCATATCTGTGTAGGTGAAGTGTATATCTCATCTCATCAATACCATCAGCATTTATAAGAATTACAGCTTACATACAGTCTCCACCAACTACCATTAATGTCAATTGTGCATCAAACTCCAACCGAGACCAAGAGCAACATTCATGATTACAGTAGCCTATGACATGACCTATTGAGACAGCCTGGTTTCATAGAGTAGACGTTACATAGTAAACAAAAATCTGGGGCACTCAAATTAGTATGATATGTTATGTTTTGTATTGTTACATAAGACAACCTGGACTCAGGGATAGACGCGATACAGTAAAAACAAATCCGGGACACTGAAATTAGTATAATATGTTAAGTTTTGTATAGTATGTATTAACTTGTGGATCCATTTAGTATGATATGTTACACATTTCAATTTGTACAATATATTACAAATTTGCAATACGAATAATACATCACGAATTCCAATTTGTTGTGGCTAAAGTTAGCTAGGTGGCTAATGTTAGCTAGGTGGGTAATGCTAATGTTAGCTAAGTGGCTACTGTTGGCTAGGCTAGGGGTTAGGGTTAAGGTTTAATAGTTATGTTAAGGGTTAAGTTTGGGGTTAGGGGAAGGGTTAGCTAACATGCTAAGTAGCTAAAAAGTAGTAAGTAGTTGCAAAATGCTGAAGTTGTCCGTGATGAGATTCAGGTTGTGTTCACGTTATACGCAGGGGCGGTTCGGAGGGGGGGGTGTGGCAGTGCCACTGTGACAACAATTTTGGACCCCCATGTGGCCCCCCTAAATGTGGAGTATGAAATAATTTTTACATAACACATTTTTGCTATCCTTCTTTTTTCACATCCGTTATTAGACAGTGGCAACGCGGAACACTAATGATTATGAACATGGTCTTTTGCCTGCTAATGCCTGCAATGCAGTGAAGAAAATTATATGACAACAATAACGTCTAATGTAACTGGCCCCTCTAACAGTACAACTGGCCCCAGCTTGCCCCCCCCCCCCCCCCAGTTCAAATGGTCTAGAACCACCACTGGTTATACGACCATCCACCTACCTTTTGGTTTTTACCTTAAGTAACAGCCTGGCCTCATAAAATAGATATAACAATCTGGGCAATTCGGGCCACTCAAATTAGTATGATATGGTAGCCCTTTACAGTCGTACACGTATACTTGTTGAAATTGGAAGATTTGGGCACTAATAAACCTAAATTGGAAGTTAGTGGCCGTACAGTAACATGCTATACATGACATCAGATCTCTGGCTATGCGCTTCACAGCGCTGTATGGGTTTTACAAGCAGCGCATAAGTAATTTCATGTGACCACTAACGGTTGATTAAAAAACTAAAATCAACACTAGAAAATCAAGACAAACAACCAACACCATTAAAACAAGTAACCCAAAGGTTGTGTGTTCGAATCTCATCGCAGACAATTTTAGCTAATAAACGTACTACTTAGTACTTTTTAGCTACTTTGAAACTACTTTTTAGCTACTTTGCAACTATTTAGCATGTTAGCTAACCCTTCCCCTACCCTTAACCCGTTAACTTAACTCCTAACCCTAACCTTAATGCCTAGCCCCTTGCTTAGCTAACGTTAGCCACAACAAATTGGAATTCATAACATATCACACAGTGCCTTCAAAAATGTATTCATACCCCTTGACTTAATCCACATTTTGTGTTGCAGCCTGAATTCAAATGGATTAAATATATTTTTCCTTGCCCATCTACACACAATACCCCATAATGACAAAGTGAAAACATGTTATTAAAAATGTTTGCAAATGTATTGAAAATTAAATATAGAAATATCTAATTTACATAAGTATTCCACACCCCTCAGTCAACATGTTAGAATCACCTTTTGGCAGCGATTATAGCTGTGTCTTTCTGGGTAAGTCTCTAAGAGCTTTACATACCTGGATTGTACAATAATAGCACATTATTATTTATCAAATTCTTCAAGCTCTGTCAAGTTGGTTGTTGATCATTGCTAGCCAGCCATTTTCAAGCCATAGATTCTCAAGCTGATTTCAGTCAAAACTGTAACTAGGCCACTCAGGAACATTCAATGTCATATTGGTAAGCAACTCCAGTATATATTTGGCCTTGTATTTTAGGTTATTGTCCTGCTGAAAGGTGAATTTGCCTCCCATTGTCTGTTGAAAAGCCGAATGAACCACGTTTTCCTTTAGGATTTTACCTGTGCTTAGCTCTATTCCATTTCTTTCTATCCTAAAAAACTCCCTAGTCATTGCCAATGACAAGCATACCCATAACATGATGCATCCACCACCATGCTTGGAAATATGAAGAGTGGTACTCAGTGATGTGTTGGATTTTCCCCAAACATAACACTTTGCATTCTGGAAAAAAAGTTATTTTCTTTGCCTAATTTTGTATCAGTTTTACATTAGTGCGTTATTGCAAACAGGATGCATGTTTTGGAATTTTTATTCTGTAAAAGCTTCCTTCTTTTCACTCATGTAGGTTAGTACTGTGGAGTAACTATAATGTTGTTGATCCATCCTCAGTTCACAGCCATTAAACTCTGTAACTGTTTTAAAGTCACCACCATGAAATCCCTGAGCGGTTTCCTTCCTCTCCGGATGTCTGTATCTTTGTAGTAACTGGGTATATTGAAACACAATCAAAAGTGTAATTATTATCTTCACCATGCTCAAAGGGATTTTCAATGTCTAAATATTTTTTTTTTACCATCTACCAATAGGTAGCCTTCTTTGCAAGGCATTGGAAAACCTCCCTGGTCTTTGTGGTCTCTCGACTGAGAGATCTTACATATAATTGTATGTGTGGGGTACAGAGATGAGGTAGTCATTCAAAAATCCTCAAGACTATTATTGCACACAGAGTGAGTCCATGCAATTTATTATGTGACTTGTTAAGTGATACATTTTTACTTGTAAACTTATTTAGGCTTGCCATAACAAAGGGGTTGAATACTTATTGACTCGACATTTCAGCTTTTCATTTTTTATTAATTTGTAAAAAATGTCTAAAAGCATATTTCCACTGACATTATGGAGCAATGTGTGTTGGCCAGTGATAGAAAATCTTAATTTAATAAATGTTAAAATCAGGCTGTAACACAACAAAACGTGGAAAAGTCAAGGGGTGTGAATACTTTCTGAAGGCACTGTACTTCTTACAAATTCGTAACATATTGCACGAATTGTAATTCGTAACACATCATACGAATTGTAATTCGCAACACATCATATGAATTGTAATTCGTAACACATCATACGAAATGGATCCAAAAATAATACATACCATACCAACGTAACATATCATACTAACTTGAGTGTCCCGGATTTTAGTTTAGTATAATACGTCTACCCCTACCCCTGAGTCCAGGTTGCGTGAGAGTTTCTGGTCATGAGGAAAAGTAGGCAACTGCCAGCCAATTGCGCATGGTGAGAAAGAGAATGGGGATCGATACATTGCCTTCAAAGATGAAATACGACAGTGCGTTGAAAACATTACTTTTAACAATACAAATTGTCATTTTAACATGCTAAAACTATACCCAAAGAGCTAGTGTTTACCTCTACGAGTGACTCGGATAAAGTACACTACTTACGCCCTGGCTTTGGGGAAACCCATCGATAAAAGGACGTCCAAATTCGATCCATATTTCACAGTGCCCGTTACTTTCGGACGAAGGCTTCGCGGGATGATTTTGCTGAAGAGATCCTCTTTTGCAGCCATGATTCAGGATTCCATTGGTTTCAGTCTGGATCCAGTCTACGATACTGTAGCGAGTGGTGGGGAAAGATATCTAATAGTCTATAACCGATAATTTGTGTGAGCAAGTGCGGTCGCGGGCGCTCCCTCTCCGCCCCCAGAAACTCGAATTATGTCTGCTGCTGCGTTTTAAATTTAAAAAGGAAAGATATGTGCAGAGCGCACGGGATTTATTATGAATTTTCGCCTGTACTCTGTATGGGACCCATAGCAGTATCCTAAATTATAGTAGCCGAATAATAATAGGCATACTAGCATAATAATAGACTATTCAGTATAGCTTTGATGTTTACAATTTGTGTCCTCAAAACGTTTGAAACAACAATAAAAGAGAATTGTAGATAGTGAGCAATATGTAATACAGAGTAACGTATTAATATGGTAAATAAATAAATAATAAATAAGTGAAATTAGGCTACTAATAAACTGCATTTGTCTAAAAATTTATAATCCATATTTATTCAACGTTCATAAAAAGACAATGTGTTACATTTATAAAATGACTCACAAACCATTACATGGCACATTCAATTCACAACTGTCTCATCATATACCATTCATACAGGATATCATGGGCTACAAATCTGCCCACATGAAGAGAAAAATATAATGTTGTGTTATCTTAGCTACAGATTTTACATTTGATTGATTATAATGATGTCCATTATAAATCATTTAAAATCATCCTAGGCTGTTGGTTGCAATGGTACCAGATGGGTTATATGGTACAATCACACAGAACGCTTTCCTCATCTCCGCCTAGTGTCAAAGCAAAGACATGCACAGCATTACTACTGTATGGGTAACACTGGATTTGGATAGTCCTCTATAGTAGAGCCTACAGATGGACCCGTTTATAGATGCTCAAGCACTATCAACAAACTTTAGCCCTAACAGTAGGAAGCCGTGGTGTTTCAAGTTAAGTCGAGTTATATAACAGAGTTGCAGTTGATAGTTTGAGCATCAATTAACCATTTATGTGGGACTATCAAAATAAAGTGACCAAACTATGACAAATAATTAAGCTCTTTTACATTGATTTCACTGCGTACACAGTATACAGTTTTGTTTAAGATGTGAAAGTATAAGTCTTATCAGTCTTCCTTGATCCAGATACAAGCCCACTACAGCACCACCACTGCCGGGCAGTTTCGCAGCTGAGCCAAACTGCATTGACAAGCAATGTAAGCAAACACAACGAATGATGAACAAAAAGTACAAAGAAACATAATAGGAAAAGATAAGATAATCTTGAAAATTGTAACTCTATACTGTACCTGTCTTGCCAGTTGCACCATTTTGAGATTACCTGGTCCCAAACAGTCTTCTGTGTACTCAGACCTATAGGACAGAGATTGTACCAGTATTAGTGGTTTCCTGTGTGAACAAAAAGTTGCCCTTACATCTTACTATGTAAAATCATACTGTTCGTTGATGACAATCAACTCTTTAGGGCCATGAGTTTTTCCTGATCAGGTCATGTGGTCAGGAAAATCTTTCTGGCTCTATGACATTTGGTGATCATGTTTTATCTTTCCAAGGTCGCAGATATAAAAGCCTAATTCATGGGAGCAAAGAGATTAACTGCCTCAAATCAATGACAGACTCAAAGGATGTCACGCTTGTCTTTACCATCACAGTTCTAAATTCTCATCCATCAACTGGGCCAGCCTGCTCCAGTCCATTCCCTGCAGTGCAACCCTGTGGAGGACAAGAGAACCCAACCGTTACATTACCCGGTAATGCTCACTTAAAGATTCACTCTCAAACGTTTGTATAACTTCAGCCAATAGTTTTGAGTGGTGCTTACGAGCCAAAAGTGGTCCCTGTTTTTTGTGTACTCTGTCATCAAATTGTGTACTACATCATCCATTTCATATGATATGTTACATCCTACAAATACATATATACGTTTTAAACATTACGAATTTGTTGTGCTTAAGATCCTAGATTGGCTCTTTAAGCCATATCAAAATCGATGAAGTGATAATTCCATCAGTACAGGAAGAAAAACTGAAATTCCCAATGGAATTGAACTCGACCTTGGTGAACATTGCTGCCTGCCAACTGAGCTTACCGTGTGTGTGTGTGTGTGTGTGTGTCTTACAGTTGAGCCAGCGCTGTCAGATAAGCTAACCAGAACAGTGGCAGGTTGCTCATGTCCATAGGAGTGTAATCCCCTGTAGGTGGCACTATTATAAGCAGTCTAACTTAAACCCTCATATCCATCGCCCGATTTGACGTAAAGACTTGAAACTTTGTATGTAGGTGTCTTTCCTCATGTTGAACAAATTTGCCTCAATGGTCATCTCTTCACTTAGTTTGAGAAAAGATAAAGGATTGGTTAAGAGATGGCTGAGATATTGATAAATCAGAAGAAAAAAAATTTACTGGTCCATTTAAATCCTTCTTAAATCCACCCCACAATGGCCTATCAGCTCGAAACATTTTAGGGTCATCAAATATTACCATGATGTACCATGTTAAGTTTGCAATGATATCTTAAAAAATAAGGAAACTAACACTTTCTTGACTTTGTAACGCGAATGCATAAAATCATAATATCATAGACAGTCAGATTCACTCCATATTTGCTCTTTGGACTTACAATAGTCCATAAAGAGTTTGAGAAATATATGGCAACAGTATATGCATATTAGCACATACGGTAATATGCTACAATACGCAAGAAATACTTAAAAAATCTTCTTCTAGTGAACCATAGGACCAAATGACACCAAATGTGGAATGTAGGCCCATGGTACATGTCTTAACTAGTTTGAGAAAAGCTAAGGGATTGGTCAAAAGATGGCTAAGTTAATGACAAATCAAAATAGTGATAGTGGCCTATCAACTTGAAACTTGTCGTCGCTACCATGGATGTCCTTAAGATGAACCACACTGAATTTGGTATTGATATCTCATTATATCAGTCTTTTATGGTTTTGAGAGAATAAATAGTTGCATTCAAATATGGCCACACTGTACCTACAGATGTGCGTTAGCACATATACTAATGCAAAAAAAATAGTTTAAAAATCATTTTCTCATGAATGATACGTCAGATTGACTCAAGATTTGATAAAAAAAAACGAAATGAACTAGCCTATAATGAATTTGAGAATGATTAGTCACTGCATTCAAAGTCAGCCACGCCACACCACTAGATAGCAACATCTCACCCGAGGGCTATAAAAACTGAATCGATGGACATGGGGACATGACATTTGGTATGTAAACCTTAAGAACCTTTCCTTAGAAGCTGTGTGAATATAAAGTCACTGCCACCTTAGATGGCTGCACCAGACTAGTTGGTGGCACCATAGATATCATTGGCACCAGTACTAGATACAGTTGAAGTCGGAAGTTTACATACACCTTAGCCAAATACATTTAAACTCAGTTTTTCACAATTCCTGACATTTAATCCTAGTAAATATTCCCTGTCTTAGGTCAGTTATGATCACCACTTTATTTTAAGAATGTGAAATGTCAGAATAATAGTAGAGAGGATGATTTATTTCAGCTTTTATTACTTTCATCACATTCCCAGTGGGTCAGAAGTTTACATACACTCAATTAGTATTTGGTAGCATTGCCTTTCAATTGCTTAACTTAGGTCAAACGTTTAGGGTAGCCTTCCACAAGCTTCCCACAATAAGTTGGGTGAATTTTGGCCCATTCCTCCTGACAGAGCTGGTGTAACTGAGTCAGGTTTGTAGTGCCCCATGCTTGCACACACTTTTTCAGTTCTGCCCACAAATGTTCTATAGGATTGAGGTCAGGGCTTTGTGATGGCCACTCCAATACCTTGACTTTGTTGTCCTTAAGCCATTTTACCACAACTTTGGAAGTATGCTTGGGGTCATTGTCCATTTGGAAGACCCATTTGCGACCAAACTTTAACTTCCTGACTGATGTCTTGAGGTGTTGCTTCAATATATCAACATAATTTTCCTACCTCATGATGCCATCTATTTTGTGAAGTGCACCAGTCCCTCCTGCAGCAAAGCACCCCCACAACATGATGCTGCAACCCCTGTGCTTCACGGTTGGGATGGTGTTCTTCGGCTTGCAAGCCTCCACATTTTTCCTACAAACATAACGATTGTCATTATGGCCAAACAGTTCTATTTTTGTTTCATCAGACCAGAGGACATTTCTCCAAAAACTACGATCTTTGTCCCCATGTGCAGTTACAAACCGTAGTCTGGCTTTTCTATGGCGGTTTTGGAGCAGTGGCTTCTTCCTTGCTGAGCGGCCTATCAGTTTATGTCGATATAGGACTCGTTTTACTGTGGATATAGATACTTTTGTACCTGTTTCCTCCAGCTTCTTCACAAGGTCCTTTGCTGTTGTTCTGAGATTGATTTGCACTTTCGCACCAAAGTACGTTCATCTCTAGGAGACAGAACGCATCTCCTTCCTGAGCGGTATGATGGCTGCTTGGTCCCATGTTGTTTATACTTGCGTATTATTGTTTGTACAGATGAATGTGGTACCTTCAGGCATTTGGAAATTGCTCCCAAGGATGAAGCAGACTTGTGGAGGTCTTGGCTGATTTCTTTTGATTTTCCCATGACGTCAAGCAAAGAGGCACTGAGTTTGAAGGTAGGCCTAGAAATACATCCACAGGTACACCTCCACTTGACTTAAATTATGTCAATTAGCCTATCAGAAGCTTCTAAAACCATGACATCATTTTCTGCAATTTTCCAAGCTGTTTAAAGGCACAGTGAACAAGTATGTAAACTTCTGACCCACTGGAATTGTGATACAGTGAATTCTAAGTGAAATAATCTGTCTGTAAACAATTGTTGGAAAAATGACTTGTGTCATGCACAAAGTAGATGTCGTAACCAACTTGCCCAAACTATAGTTTGTTAACAAGAAATATGTGGAGTGGTTGAAAAACGAGTTTTAATAACTCCAACCTAAGTGTATGTAAACTTCCGACTTCAAAAACACGCATGCATAAACTCCCAATAACTATTGATCAAGTGGACTTTGTCTCATGCAAAATAATGTTCATTTTAATTATGCATACAAACAATTTCAAATATCGTGATTAGTAGATCAGTGTAATCACATAATGTTGCCCTATTATGTGGTATGAATAAATAGAAAAGTGGATATTTTATTTTGTAAAATAATAAACTGGAAGTTCTGCTGCTTGCACACACAATCAGCATATACAATGTGTACAAAACATTAACAACACCTTACTAATACTGAGTGTTACCTCCCCCTTTTGCCCTCAGAACAGCCTCAATTCGCCGGGGCATGGACTCTACAAGGAGTCGAAAGCAATCCACTGGGATGCTGGCCCATGTTGACTCCAATGCTTCCCACAGTTGTGTCAAGTTGGCCGGATGTCCTTTGGGTGGTGGATCATTCTTTATACACACGGGAAACTGTTGAGTATGAAAAACCCAGCAGAGTTGCAGTTCTTGACACAAACCGGTGCAACTGGCACCTACTGCCATACCCTGTTCAAAGGCACTTAAATATTTTGTCTTGCCCATTCACCCTCTGAATGGCACACATACACAATCCATGTCTCAATTGTAATTATTTAACCTGTCTCCTCCCCTTCATCTACACTGATTGAAGTGGATTTAACAAGTGATGTCAATAGTTTAAATAAAGGTTAAATTAACAACAACAAAAAAGGAATCATTGCTTTCACATGGATTCACCTGGTCAGTCTGTCCTGAAAATAGCAGGTGTTCTTAATGTTTTGTACACTCAGTGTATATATATATATATGTGTGTATAAATACTCATATTTATATATAAACTCAGTACATTAAGTATGATTACCTGCTGCATTCCAAGATAACCAACCTACACAACTAGACTTCACTTGCGTCATCCTTGTGGTATTAAGAGATAAACGTGGTAATGCTTTCACAGATTGCGCGTAAAGGAAGATAGTTCCTACATGATAGAGTGCTTGCTTTGTTACGAGACTGATCTTGTGTCATTTCTGACATCGTATGAACCCTGTTGATTGCTGCTCGCAGCTGTATTTATCATTATTGTTAGCGTTAATATACTAGCAGTCTATAGGGGCCCCACAAGTGTGCATGCTCAGCCCCCTCCTGTACTTCCTGTTCACCCATGACTGTGTGGCCACGCACGCCTCCAACTCAATCATCAAGTTTGCAGACGACACAACAGTAGTTAGCCTGATTACCAACAATGAAGAGACAGCCTACAGAGAGGAGGTGAGGGCCCTGGCAGGGTGGTGCCAGGAAAATAACCTCAACGTCAACAAAACAAAGGAGCTGATCGTGGACTTCAGGAGACAGCAGAGAGAGCACGCCAGTATCCACATCGACGGGACCACAGTGGAGAAGTGCCTTGCTGTACACATCAACTACAATCTGAAATGGTCCACCCACACAGATAGTGTGGTGAAGAAGGTGCCTCTTCAACCTCAGGAGTCTGAAGAAATTTGGCTTGGCCCCTAAGACCCTCACAAACTTTTACAGATGCACAATTAAGAGCATCCTGTTGGACTGTATCACAACAACTGCACCGCCAGCAACCACACGGCTCTCCAGAGGGTGGTGTGGTATGCCCAACGCGTCACCGGGGGCACACTGCCTGCCCTCCAGGCAGTGGTGTAAAGTACTTAAGTAAAAATACTTTTAAGTACTACTTAAGTAGTTTTTTGGGGTATCTGTACTTTACTATTTATATTTGACAACTTTTACTTCACTACATTCCTAAAGACAATAATGTAATTTTTACTCCATACATTTAACCTGACACCCAAAAGTACTCGTTACATTTCGAATGCTTAGCAGGACAGGAAAATGGTCCAATTCACGCACTTATCGAGACAACACATGGTCATCCCTTCTGCCTCTGATCTGGCGGGCTCACTAACCACAAATGCATCTTTTGTAAATGATGTCTGAGTGTTGGGAGTGTGCCCCTGGCTATCCATACATTTTAAAAACAAGAAAATGGTGCCATCTGCTTTGCTTAAAAGAAGGGATTTGAAATGATTCATAGTTCTACTTTTGATACTTAAGTATATTTTAGCAATTACATTTACTTTTGATACTTAAGTATATGTAGAAACAAATACTTTTAGACTTTTACTGAAGTAGTATTTTACTGGGTGACTTTTACTTGAGTAACTTTCTATTAAGGTATCTATACTTTTACTCAAGTATGACAATTAGGTACTTTTTCCACCACTGCGTCCAGGATACCTACAGCACCCGATGTCACAGGAAGGCAAAACAAGATCAAAGGACATCAACCACCCAAGCCACGGCCTGTTCACCCCGTTTTCATCCAGAAGGTGAGGTCAGTATGGGTGCATCAAAGCTGGGACCTAGAGACTGAATAACAGCTTCTATCTCAAGGCCATCAGACTGTTAAATAGCCATCACTAGTCGGCTACTACCCGGTTACTCAACCCTGTACCTTAGAGGCTGCTGCCCTATATACATCGACATGGAATCACTGGCCACTTTAATAATGGAACACTAGTCACTTTAATAATGTTTACATACTGCTTTACTCCTCCCATATGTATATTCTGTATTCTACTATATTTTAATCAACGCCACTCTGACATTGCTCGTCCTAATATTTATATTTATTAATTCAATTCTTTAACTTTAGATTGGTGTGTATTGTTGCGAATTGTTAGATACTACTGCACTGTCTGAGCTAGGAACACAAGCATTTTGCTACACTTGCAATAACATCTGCTAAATATGTGTATGTGACCAATAACATCTGCTAAATATGTGTATGTGACCAATAACATCTGATAAATATGTGTATGTGACCAATAAAATGTTAAATTACATATAAGAGTTCATAAAATATGTTAATGTGCCATAATAGCTATTGAGACTGCACATTTCAAATACCATAGCCCTGTTCATCCATCAGCTGTTTGCTAAAGTCCATGTAGACGAAGCCCTCATAGACCTGCAATTAAAAGAAGACACCATTTTTGTCAGAACAAACTCTTTAGCTGTGCACTGTGCAGCACAGGGTTAACTGCTATGGAGATATGTTCTTTTCACATTGTCCTTTCCAAGACAATTACAACTACAGTAACCATGCCAGCACAGCACAGCACAGCTTGGTTTGGCTCAGCTCAGTAGTGTGAAAAGGGGAGAGTTGTCTTTTTATTGCTGACCTGAACAACTCTGTCCTGAAGACCAGCAGTGGCGAAGAGTTAATCCGTCTCTTCGTTACTGCTGGTCTTGGCCCTGATGGGTTTGGAAAGGTCCTAGGGCTAACAAAGGAACAAAACAACTTAAAACACAGGTTGATAATTTGGCACATGAGTAGAGTGAACTCCAGAGTAACATGTTATTCTTCTTAAACTTTCTGTGATGTTGTAGAATATCACTCTTCAGAGTGGCAGACACTATTGCACTGTTAAAGAAGAGAACGTTATAAAATTGTATAAACAAATAGATGTAATTATTAACACAAAGCGAGTTCGAGATAGAAAAGATAAGACCAAAAAAAAGGCAAAAATCAAGAAGTATATGACTCAGAAGTAATATTGATTACTATGTGGTTAATCTATAAAATATAGAAGAAAAATTGAAAGCACTATTCTCTCAGGGACTTTCACAGGATACACTGTCATGAACTAGGCTCATGATACATTTATAAGTGATATTCTTCAAGAATGAATGGGTATCATTAATTCAAATGAACAAAAATACCTAATAAATATCACAGAGTGGGCCTTTAAATAGAGAGACTGTAGTGAAGACACTTACCACCTGGCAAGGAATGTTGGTATCATATTTGAGAGTGAAGTTCTGCTTTGTCAAAGCAGTACTGGCAAAGAACGCGTGCAGGGACTCAAATTAGCATTAACCATGTCAGATCTCTGAATGCTCGGCTATGAAAAGCCAACTGACATTTACTCCGGAGGTGCTGACCTGTTGCATCCTCTTCAACCACTGTGATTATTATTATTTGACCCTGCTGGTCATTTATGAACATCTTGGCCATGTACTGTTATAATGTCCACCCAGCACAGCCATAAGAGCACTGGCCACCACTTAGAGCCTGGTTCCTCTCTAGGTTTCTTCCTAGGTTCCTGCCTTTCTAGGGAGTTTTCCCTAGCCACCGTGCTTCTAAATCTGCATTGCTTGCTGTTTTAGGTTTTAGGCTGGGTTTCTTTATAGAACTTTGTGATATCGGCTGATGTAAAAAGGGCTTTATAAATACATTTGATTGATTGATATGAGCGGCATGTTATAGGTTTGGCAGAGTATTCCTGTTGCTGGGCAGAATAGTGGGCAAGCCACTTGGTGTAGTCTGACAGCCCCTGTGATATCCAGAAGAGAAATACATATTGTCAACATACATCATCATCATCAAATCACTCTTTCCAATAGAGCTAACACTCTAGTCATACCACCTTCCTTCCACTATATTGTGATGCTTAAATGATTGTCAATCTATTCACGTGCTCTCCAGTGGACATTTACAAATCTCATTTCATAACAACTTGAACTGAAACTTACACTATAGTAACACCATTTGTCATTCAGCATATTCCGTTAACTGAGCTGGAACCCTGTGGGCAGTTTCATGACAAACACAGATAACTACTCCTCATTGATAATCCACTGCTGGGTGAAAAGACAAACAGGGAGTCTTGTGACGCGAGTGTTAGTTGCTAACTGATTTGATAGACAGTACTAATGATATTGTAATAACCTGGGTTGTTACTGAATTGAAATTCAAATCATGACTACAAAATCCTTCTATAAAACAATAATATAATACATTTTACTTCCAGAAGTCACTGAATTGAAAACTGAACCCTGAACTCACAGTCCTTATTGACCCAGAACCTGCTGAAGGTCCTGTCTGGGCTTGTGGCTGCAGGATGAGGAAATCTGAAAGGGAAGGCAGTGTTGCTTTGTAAAGGCAGTAGAACACCACACTGGCCAGACGCAATGCTGTCACTCCCTCCTGTGGCTTCTGAAGGAAGTGAGTTATCCTAAAATACACAGAGATTCCAAGGCTTTTAGGCTTTTCTGTTGGTGGCAAATGACCCATACAGTCATCAAATGTGAGTACTGTTATCAACAATATACTGGTATCAAGATGGGTTGATTTTTCCTGTTGCCTACCAGTGGGTCTCAGAGCATACCCCCACTATACCCTTTGAGCTGCTCTTCTCTCCCTCCTCTTGCTCATAGTATATGGCCAGCTCTCCATGCTAAGTCAAAGAGAGAGATACTAACATGTAAACAAGGCCAAAAAACCTACTCCACTATGAATTTGGTTACAGCTTCTCAGAGATGAGGTATAAGTTGTTATTCACCAGAAGGAGCACATATGTTATCTTACCTTGGAGCTGAAGAAGCGGAGAAGCTGAGCAATATCAAAGTTCTGGTCTGCACAGAACATATCCCCTGCGATCTGTGGGTTATCAGCCACTGCTCCTAGCCGGCCCTCGAGGGTGGTGCTGCCGTCATTCGCTACATTCTCCACAGAGAAGTTATTAGCCGTTGCCCAGCACTCATAGTGCTTATACCTGGAATGGGAGACAAGTGTCAATACTGTTACTACATGTTACTGTACTTACTTGTCTGCATTTGTGACCAGACAGACCTCGCTGCACAACTGCCGCCTGGAGAGAAATGAATATTCCAAAGTTAAAGGGATTCAATAATGTATTTATGTAAACTGGGACTGAGTATAAGACATGTAGTACAGCAAAACTGTAAGGGCAGTCGACAGTCATTAACTTGACTGATAACTCACTTGTTCACGTCTCCCACCAGGAATCCAGGATTTTATTTTCTCCTATCCCAGACAACAATGCATTTGGTACCCCAGTCAGCTGTCCATACAAACCTGTGACATCATTCTAGAAAAACGCAGGGGCGAAAATCTGATATCAACTTTGGAGGGGACAATTACATTACATTTTCTCAAGAGCAATTCCTGAGGGGGACACCAAAAGTAGTGCTGTAACACATTGCCTACGTTTAATATGGTAAATGTATATTGAGGAACCAAAGAAATAAGGTGTTTGCCGTACTCCTAACTACCGGTACCCAAAACTACACAACTAATCACAACAGCGATACCATTGCCTTTAACAAATCTTAGTTCAGTCACCAGTTTAAGTTGAGAGTGGGGGTATCCATGGCATTTTCCAATTATGTTCCTATTTTACAAGTAAAATAAATTGAGAACCTTTCATAATGTTGCCAAACAAAGACTCAAAAAACTTACCTGAGACTCCCTGTCTCTGTCAGTCTGTCCCTGCATATCTGTCCCCAACTCTGCTGTCTGTGTGCCATCTGTTGCCTGCTCTGCCTAATGACATCATGGTGAAACATTTCCATTAGAATTACATTTCTTTCTTATGAACATTTTTATCAACTAGTCTTTGAGATATTAGGCTACTAGGGTTCTTATTTTGCGTTTTGGTGTACTGAAAAATACTCTGATGTCCGTCTTTTTTCTGCCATTTTTCTGCCATTTTTCTACCTGGTTGGCTACACACACACAGTATGTAGGTTATTTACAGTAGGAGATGGGCTTCTATCATCTTATCTTCTATCATTCTATATGGGCTTCGATCTAAAAGGTAGCTAGCAAATGTGAAACGGATTGCAGTGACAAGAGTTGACAGCTGTATGAGTTCACCATTTACACAACATATGCTGCAACCTTTTGTAATTTTAATCGTTTGTTTCATATTGGCTGGCTTCTAACAATAGCTGAATTTGCAAAGCTAGCGAGCACCAATTCAGTGGTGTTTGCTATAATCTTTGCTACCCGGGTTAAATAAAGATGAAATAAAATATATAAATAAAAGTTCCCTTGCGACAATTTAGCTTTTGCAACGAGATCATTAAATATATTTAAAACAATGGTAGAAGAGAGTGTAGTTCTGTTCAGTTTATCGCTAACCTTATCACAGGGACTTTGAAGCACTAACTTACATGCATGCTGATCTTGGAATTAATTAACGATAGCAAAGATTCCATCTTTGACGATGCCACATAAATGGAATAGGTACTAGCTAGCTTAATAGTTCATATTTGCGCGCTAGCTCTGCATATTCAGCTAGTGTGTGTGCGCGATTGACTGGATTAACCTCACGTCAGTTACGTGCATTGAGTGCCTTTCAGACAGTAGATACGACCTCTACATTACCTCGCAAGCTAAGGAACTGGCAGTGGATCAATCCATTGTGAGGCAAAGGGTGGGGGGTCGCAATCTTTTGAAACTTAAAAACGAGCTATTAAGTGTCTATAATCAGCACAATTGCTTTCATTGCGTATTATTAATATTATTTAAATTACATAGTTATGTTTCAGTGATATATTGGGGGGGACAAATCATATTTTTCCCAGGATGGGGGGGTCGTGTCCCCCCGGGATTTCCGCCCCTGGAAAAATGACAAATATGAAGTAAAGAGATGTGGGTTTGGCAGTTGTCGCAAACCATAGAACTTTATTTACTCTTCTTAAAATAATATTCCCCCAAAATATGTTGATACTTGAATATATTTCAGCAGGCCTATAGCATAGTGACAAGTTATCGCTCTGTCGCTCACACCTCAGCCTGTCCTACAGACGTAACGGTGAATAGGGATAAAGGGACTTACGTAACTCTCCGAGACTAACTGAACGCTGCATCATTGAACATACCCTTTTCTTCCTGAGAAAACGAAACTAAATCTTTGCATTATTTTGGTAATTTGCCTACCTTGTGCGGCGGTAAGTCTGATTTGTTATTATTTAAGTGCAGTTTATGCGTTTGTGTGCATTGACCTGCTTGTGTTGTGAAATGAACCAACCACGTATGCGAATTCTGCTCCCAAACCTTGCCTGCTCACATAAACAACCTACCTTCATCTGAGTTTATAGAATGGTGCTGTGGCCAGCTACCAATAAAATGCATATACTTTTCTTGGCCCTAGTCTTATTCGCTTGTAAACAACATCAAATACATTGGTTTATGCGATACAGTACAACAAACAGCAAAATTGTGTACCCATACGATTTCACGTCGAAATGTGACTGCTACACTGTAGCCTAATTCTTAAAGGGCCAGTCTCCGAATGATGACCCCTTGCCGACGAGTTCCCATAAATTGCATGCATTCAGGAAACAGTCAAATTAGAAAACATAGTTCATAAGTCCATATTACTTGGATATTTTTGTTTAATTAAAAATGCTAATAACAATCATACATTATGTACTAGGTTAGCTAATGATGAAATGAAAAATCAGAATGATACAACTGATGTTCATAGTGGATTCAATAAGTGAAGCGAACAGAAAGCTCTGAATCCCATTACGTTTTTCACTCAATTGTGAAGTTCCATCATAATTTACCAATACAAAGATCCTTTATTACAATATATATATATATCATTGTAATACATATTCCACTGACAACTTCAGAAAAACAAAGTGCTGAGCCATTTCTGGAAGTGGGGACATCTGATACTAGATGTATCAAATGTAAATGTATTTTTTTATACTTACACTAAGAGTTACTAAATATACTTGATACATTGAAGCGCAATTGTGTCAAAGGTAAAAAAGCTAAACAATTGTATGTACATGACAGCTGAATAGCTGCAGGGAAAATCTTTACTTATAAGAGCTAAGATTGTTTTCCGTATGTAAAATGTGACCATTTAATGACTTATCTGCAAACTCCTTCAGACTGATTTTGTAGTGAAGTGAGAATTTTCTTCTGGTTTGAGGTCCAAAGTTCTGTCACAAGGTAATTCTACCATTCCTCCACTGAGATATTCAAATTCTATGATCTAACATCCTTTTTCTCCCCTGACTACCCATGCTGCCCATCACTGAGGGTCTGCTGTTGCTGCTCCAACAATGCCATTCTGTCGCATCTGGTTCCTCAGAATCTGGTTCTTGGATTTCCAGTCTTCTACCTGTGCAAAATTGGAGGGAAAAAGCAGCCCAAACAAAGCCTATTATTACAGCTGATGCATGGATTTGTGAAAAGCTATCCTATGGTTTGGTATTTTGTTTGCAAGTTACATTTTCAGCATGTTTGAGGGATAGTTTGAGCACAGCGAGGTGCAGAACACCTAACCTTGATCACTTTATAAGTAGTTAAGTTGTTGTTTGGATGCACAGTGATTCGTAGATTACAAAGAGTGAATGAATCATGGTAGGCTGCATTTACACAGGCAGCCCAATTCTGATCTTTTCCCACTTATTGGTCTTTAGACCAATCAGATCAACTCTTTCTACAATAATTGGCCAAAATATCAGAATTGGGCTTCCTGTGTAAACACAGCCATAGTGTCTTACCTCCTGCCTCAGTAGTTGGTTGTCCATTCTGAGCCTCTCCAGGGTGCTTAGGTCATCCCCGAGTCTGAGGTTGTTCTGCCGAAGCTCCTGGATATAGTCACAGGCTTTGGAGAGGATCCCACCTTTACTCTGGACCAAAACAGAAACACCGTGTCACCCTCTCCCATGTAGGGCCAGGATGTTTTTCCTGAGAATGTGTTCTGACAAGGAAAAACTCTAGGTCCTTATTTTTATAGCTAAGTTCTTTCTAGTCAGTTGACATGTTCAGGAAAATCTCCTGGCCATACCCATGAGACTTGAGTGTGACCCATTTTATGGTGATACTGACCTCATTACTGATACTGACCTGCCCTGACTTGGTAGGGTCAATGTTGCAGTCTGGGATAGTCTTTGAGAGCGTGACAATCCAGTTGTTGATCTTGTCCCTGCGTCTACGTTCAACTTGGAGACAAATTACACAATAACACATTTGAGTAGGCAAGCAGGGCAACATATGATTCTGTGCTCAACGTGACATGCAAACCCAACTAGCATTTAATAGGCCTTTCATATGAAGTATTGTATGAGTAATTTATGATGGGTATCTAGGTCTCACCCTCGTTGTGCTGGGCTCGCCTTTTGTCATCTCTAGAAGTGCGTGGGACCTCTGATTTTCTGCAAGACACAATCAGTATAGACATGAATAAACAGATATTACCATGGAAACCATTGTCATACACAGCATACATCCATATGTGCAGCTAAAACAGTAACAAGGCTAAGTAATTAAGACCCAACACAAAAAGAAACATGAATGTGCACGGGACAGTGTGACTAACTAGTATGGTAACTGTGATGATTCTCCTGGCTTCTCCAGTCCAGTACCTACTGTACTGATCAAAATGGCAGCTTACGTGTTGTAAGGTTGTGTGCGAGGTGCAATGGACCTCTGGTTAGCTCCTGTCAGCACTTCCTGGGGGGACATCATCACATACAACTGCCCTGAAACAAAGAACAAAGAAGCCCCTTGCTTCCTTCAATCCAAATTGTCCATATAAATGTATCAATATCAAATGGAAATCAAAATGGAGAGCCAATTGGAAATAAATGCATAACCTGATGGAGCATAGAAATAGGATCTATTCATTCTGTGAAATTGAGTCTCCTTAATCTCCTCACCAGTGGGAGTGCTCTGACTTAGATGTGTATCAGATGCCTGCACCACGCTGGTTACCATGGTGCCTGGTGAAGTATCAGCGATGGTGGCAGGGTAGTAGGTGTAATGTGTCTCAGTGCCGTCCCCTTCCAACCCCTCGGACTGAGAGAACACAGCCTACAGTAAGAGGACACCTTTGTCAGTGTTGAATAACAATCAGAACTGTATACAGTGAGAAGTAGAAGTAGAGGAATAGAGAATCTGTATTATCCCAGATTAAAAACAATGTTGTTTGATTTACAGAATCTGATTGAATACTACTAGCCTGGTGGACAAAACTGGTTAAAATGTATGTAATTACAACCAGAAACAGGTTGAAATGACTAATTTTGGCATAATTTCAAACCAGTGTTTCCCGCTGGGAGAGCCCCAAGTCCTGCTCGTATAAATTCTCACCTGGGTCATAGGCTGTGTGGCTGCAGGAAATCCAGTGAGCACACTGACCGCTGTGGCTCCATCACTTTGAGCCTCCAACTGTCCATCAGACACCTGGATGACTCTGTATGTCACCTTCAGCAAAAGAAAACACACAGGTTTGCTGAGCGAAACATCAAATCGGTCATTAGTAATGACAGAAGACTGAGCCTCAGAAAACTGTGGATGGGCATTGGCTGGGCTCAGAGCTCAGAGACTTCATCTAGATCTAGTGAGCCCTGTAGAGTATGCTCTCCCTAACTGTACCTGCCCAGCGGGAGGGTAGTACAGCTCCCCTACCTGCCCCCCAGCTCCCTCCGTCTTGAATAGATACTTTATGGGATGCTCTGAGGAGAAGTTGGCGGCAGACTGAATGGTGGCGATGGCAGCTGATGGGTCATCAGCTGTAGCCACTGCACCTGAAAGAGCAAAAATCTCTATAATATAAGCAAGAAAATACCATGGGTGTCTTCTGATGTTTTGAGGGGCATTATTTCCTTTCCACGTGACGTTACCTTCTTCAATGACATGTGCACTTTCATCCGGGTCTGGGCTTTTCTGTTGACTACATAACAAAATGAGAGGAACAATGATAATATACGGTAACACACCCAGAATATGATCATCCAGCACAACACTCAAATTCATTACAACAAATCATGTGGATGTAGCTTTGGTTAAAAATGGATGATGGATGAATAAATGTATTGTTAGCTCACCCCTTCATTTTCACAGTGTCAACTGGAAAGAGAATCTCCTTCATTCACCCGGGAGATAAATAGGCTTGAGGAAAATAGACAAGTTGGTTATTTTTTGGGGGAAACAAACTAGGCTACAGAAACACAATCACAAACCTGAAACCTCTGATTTCCAAACATTGGTACAGGCTCTGCGTGTATTCAAATAGAATCTATAAAGCCTTCAAGGAAGAACAAGCTATACTGTGTGTTTAATTGAAGTGATAACAGTACTCTTTAGGCCCCTTCAGTAGTTAGTCAACGTTACACACTAGAATGTAGCCGCGAGCGTAGAACCTCATTCAGCAAATAACTAGCGAACATTACCCTGTAACTTTAGCAGATGCATTATATTGCTGAGGACGCCACGCAAACAGCTGCAACGAAATATCACAATTCTAAATGCCGAACCCAGCTTTCTAAAGTAGTAAATTAACTAACCAACACACATACCGATGTTTACTTGTTGTATAAATTACGAATATGTAGCTAGCATTAGCATAAAGCTGCATTATTCCAGCGGTTCCTTCAAGCTGCGACGGCTCAGTTCAACAAAGCATCTTTGCTATAGCTAATGTTGTGATTTAACGTAAACTAGCTATTTAGCCAGTAATAAAGCCAAGCAAATGTCCAATATTTGGTATTTGTACAACACTGCTTGAAACATCGAAGAAAATAGCTACATACAAGATCGGAAAATTGTAGCCGCTTACCGTGCAATTGGCCCCTCCCCAATTGTTTGTCAACATTACTGGCTGTCTGCGCCAATGACTGAATGGTCTGCGCATGTACCAAATCTTCGGTGCGCTTCATTTACACCGTCTGGCGCGCTCAATAGCAGATTTGGCCTGTTTACCATTCCACTGCTCCTCGAAATTGCGCCGGGTAAGATAAATCAAACGGATCTAGAGTTGTGGCCATCTTTACCGGGCTTCACCAACTGTGCCGATCTAGGATCAGCATTTTAACCACACCACTGGTATAAATCAAGAGATACAATATAAAACCGATCCTGAATCTGGGACCGTGGGCAAATACATTAAAAGTTATTTTGGCCCGAAGGGGTACATTATTTGTTCGACCGCAACTTCTGGGGTAGCTAGCTTTAGCCTGGCACCAGCCTGAAAACAATGACCAGTAGAAACTGCAGTCATTTTCATTATTCTTAACAATTATTTAGGAATCCTTGTGAGCCACTTGTTGTTCGCCTATTGAAACTGAGCATCAGTTCATGGAAATAAATAGCCAAAGCTAACGCTATAAGCAGCCAGCTAGCTTCACCCTTGCTAGTGATGCTCGACCAGACCGGGTTATGTGTTGTGAAGCTAGAAACAATACGTATTAGGCACAACAGTGGAATTTACGGTTGCCATATTTAGACTAGACGTTAAACAAGGTTGGAATGTGAAGCAATGCAATGGGGTATCAGTCTACTCAATGACACGCACAGAACATAACTGTGAAGAGTTTACGCAAATATTAGCGTTGTAGCTCTTATCACGGGATTGTGACTGTGAAATCACCTCACCAGTCAATAAGAGCTACGGTGCTAATGTTCTCTGGGTGTCACTGAGTAGACTGATACCCCATGTCATTCATCCACAATGAATAGGTCAGGCTCTACAGTGAAATAAGTATTCCCCCAATGCAATTCTAAAGTATAATACATCCAGTGTGATTTCAACAGATTTTGTCAAATTAACTAATTATTGTCTTTTGTTGATTTTATATAACAACATTCCAACCTCGTTTAGCATGATCTATTCAATTACGGCATAATTCTACTATTTGTATTCATTTGCATCACTGTCAATGTCATACTTTTATTCTGAAGGCTAACCGCAAAGTCCACTATTGTGGCTAATCCTTATTGTGGCTAGCTTCACGTAGATGGGTCCGACCACCATTAAACTGTTTTAGGGTTATTTTAGATGATGACACCTACTGAAACAGATTATGTCGTTTTGTTATGTTTTTGGGGAAGAACATAGTTTGCATCCATCAGCTAGCTAGCTTTTTTTTTATGGCCAGCACTGTAGGTGCGCTAGACAACTTTTACCAGCATCATTGCATACTTATCGACGAATCGTTGTGACATATAAAATACGAGTGATAGTGTAATCAATGTGTTATAACTAAGGAAAACATGTATTAACGGTTAAATTATTATGTGACTGCAGTCATAACCTGACTGACCTGACTGGTAAACAAGCTTATTTGACACGTCAAATAGTGTTATTTGATTACAAATAGTGGAATCATGCCATAATGGAATAGATCATGCTAAACGAGGTTGGAATGTTCTTATATAAATTCAACAAAAGACAATTAGTTATTTTGACAAAAATCTGTTGAAATCACACTGGATGTATTATACTTTAGAATTGCATTGTTGGCATACTTATTTCACTGTACAGCCTTACCTATTGATTGTGGATCAATGACATGGGGTATCAGTCTACTCAGTGACACACAGAGAACATTAGCGTCGTAGCTCTTATTGCGGGACTCTGACACCACTGTTAATTGAGCAACATTTATTGTACCAGTCAACCTACTATGTGTATTGAACATTATTCCTGAGGAAAAACAATACTGCGTGGGTGTTTTGGTGCCTGATAACGCCGAGGACTTTGGGTAAAGCTGTACAGTGCAATATCAATGTCAATACGCACAATGGGCTGACTGGGAGGTGAATTCCCAAAGTCAAAGTCCAGCAATAAGAGCTACGACGCTAATATTTGCATAAACGCTTCACAGTTGTGTTCTGTGGGTGTCACCGAGTAGACTGATACACCACTTCATTGCTCCACATTCCAACCTTGTTTAACATCTAGTCTAAGTATGGCATGATTCCACCAATTGTAACCTTCTGCATACCTTTCAAATAGGGACTTTTATTTTGAAGGCGAAACGCAAATTCCACTATTGTGGTTAATCCTTATTATGGCTAACTTCACAACACAATTTCTTTCCGGTCAAGCGATACTAGCCAGATGAAGCTAGCTGGTTGCTTATAACGTTCGTTTTGGGCAACAGGGTTAAGTAGCTGGCTAGCTAGTTATTTCAGTAGGAGAACAACAAATGGCTACCTAGCTAATACTTACTTGCATGGATTCCTAAATCATTGCTAAGAATATTGAAAATGACTGCAGTTTCCACTGGTCATTGTTTTCAGGCTGGTTGCATTTGTGTTAGCTAGATATCCCAGAAGTTGCTAATAACATATTTGCAAACATTTTAGAACCTGATCTCATTTCAAATGCTCACACAGACGTGTTTTCCATTCGGTCAAACAAATAATGCCTTATTACCAGCGCGGTACTGTACAGCTTTGACAGTGATCGTAATGGTGGCGCTTTGCTTACACGTGCAAATTCAGCACACACAACATTATATAATATAATTGTGTTATTTGACATGTCAAATAGTGTTATTTGAAATTTATCTTTTTTGACACGCAAAGATCCAAACGGCGTTTTATAGAACGTGTCGAAAGTAACCACTGAGCTATGCCGCCGCAGTATTTTGTGTGGGAAATCTGTTTATTATCCAAATAAGCATCTTATATGCTCCAGGCGGTCAGCTGACCTGTTTGTTGGGGTAGGTAGTGCATTCAGGAGAGGATATTCCATAGTGACATGAATACCACAGGCCATAGCAGGGTGGGAGCTTGATGCAACATCAACCCCATGGTAGAGCAAGCTTTGATGTGTTCTGGGGAGAGGAAGGTTATTGTGTTCATTAACATGTACAAAGTCATCCACTTGAGGAAAATTGTCAGGATGATTTCTCTCTGCAGCAGTGGGCCTAATCTTTGTTCTTTTTACAATGACGATTTTAGCATGTAAATCTTGGTGGGGCAAAAAAAAAAAAAACATGTTATAGATGCATGCCAGCAAAGCCACTACACAACACAACACTAAACAATACATTAATTGGACTATAACGTTGACAAACGGTGCCCACAAACTGTTAGAGCCTACATAAAGCTGTCCTAACAGTAGAGTCCCAATAGTAGTCCCACATCTTAGCACTGTCTGGCAGCGAAACAGTTCATTTAGCCTCATTTACTGCCTTTAAAAAAAACATAGATGATATGGCTGACTTGCTTTAACAAATATGGTTTATACTGACAATTACAAACTATGGCATAAGGGGACGATGAGCGGATAAGAGGCAATCCGTAATTTCGATTAAGACAGTAATGAGCGAGTTAGGACGGACATAGTCAATATAACTATTTGTTCAGCACTTTTGAAATGTACAGAGACAGAATTCAGAACATGGGCCGTTCTTACAGTATTCTCCCTGTACACCAAGTCAGAACTGTAGGATAAATAAAGGCAGCATATAAGCAGACAATGAAAGCTCATATAATATTCAATTATGAAATTTCTCTAAAACAGACTATAGGCTACATGTGCACCACCAAGTCAGAACAGTAGGCTAAGTCAAGAGGGGAAAAAGGACAAAATTAGTAGGGTGAGGCACATGGGCTACTAACAGCTTACTACACAATGTACACTGAGTATTACTTTCTTGGCTACAGTATACATATCTCCCTGGCATATTGGAAAACTTGGAAAAAATATGGTCGAACCATGACGTTAGTGATCTTCAGGTCAGAGCTTTAGATAGAGGCCCAAGTTCCCGACTTGGATTTCCGAGTTGGATGACAGTTCAAAACGTATTTTCTCAGTCAGAGATCATTTTTTGCCGAGTTCCCAGTTGTCTTGAACTTACTGAAGTTGGAAATTTCCCAGTTCCGAGTTTCCAGTTGTTTTGAAAGCGGCAGAAGTCATGCTGGACTAACAGCATGGCCAATGTTGAATGTTTATCCTTTTAAACTTGGAAAAGAGACCCTTAAACCCAGACTTGGACCACACATTCACTCCACTGAATAGCAGGCTAGTGTTGCTTTGCAATGTAACTCTTTGGCAGCACCCAAGGGGCCAGAATTTTCAAGCTCTCCTCGTAGATTCTGCGGTGATGTGGTTTCCCCATGAGTGACAGAACACTGAGCCAATCACGGCGCAACTAGAGAACATTACCAACCCCTACTCTCCGTATTTTCTGCTGGCTGCCCCACCACCACAGAAAGCACTGAGTTAGGCTGAAACACCTGCATTTTGGAGCTGCCTTACTCAAGAAAGAAAAAAAGTGACCATCTTTGTATGCAGCCTAATTAACTCAGTGATTATTATTATTATTTTTTACATTGTTTGCAAACTGATATGTGACACGTATTAATGCTAAAATAACATGCAAAACAGGAACAACAAAAAAGTTATATATACACCTTTTTTTAAAGCTAAACTGCCCTGAATGATGTGTCACTGCTGTCCTGTTATGTGGTGGACATTTGCATTTTTTCCACTCAGCTAACACTATTTGTTTTTATTCAACTCATTTCATCAAACTTTTATGGCTGCATTGCAACTTTCCCCAGTCATATGTGCTTTTTGCCAAAGAACAGGTCCCCATTCTCTGCGGTGAGGATGTCACAATTAAAGGACACGGACCGGGGACATGCTGGGTACGTGCAATTCAACCTGAGACTGTTGTCTTCATTGATACAGGCAGTCAGTTTTCCAAAATTCCATTTCTTTGCTGAACAGGTGACTGAAACTACAAGACAAACAAAAACGTATAATATTGCTTCATTTGTTTTTTACAACAACGCCATGTATTGATACAGTAATAAGTCAAAGCGACATTTCACTCATAAATGAAAGTTTGTCAGATGTTTTTAGACTTCAAAAGTAGGCTAATGTGGAAATACAGTACATATGTCAACACCCCAGCCATCTGTTCTGTGGATCAATATATATGCCTCAATCCCAAATGAATGGAAAAGATGAACACCATCTAATTCCATGGTTTTATTCAGTGCTTATACAGTGCCTTGCGAAAGTATTCAGCCCCCTTGAACTTTTCGACCTTTTGCCACATTTCAGGCTTCAAACATAAAGATATAAAACTGTAATTTTTTGTGAAGAATCAACAACAAGTGGGACACAATTATGAAGTGGAACGAAATTTATTGGATATTTCAAACTTTTTTAACAAATAAAAAACTGAAAAATTGGCCGTGCAAAATTATTTACAAATGGAAATAGATATCCATGAGTTGTATTTATGACTTGTACAGCATCTCTGAAAAGCATGTTTTCCATAATATGATGCCAAAGAGTACGTTTGAACGTATTGTCTTGAATTTGGCCGGAGTGTTTCCAAGAGTTCCTCCATTCAACCGGTTTAAAGCCATGCTATATTTCAGGTGGGAAATGTATTGTCTTACCGTTGTCACTGACTGTATTTCAGGGTTGTCTTCGATGTTCTAGCTTCAGCAATGCAATACGTACAGTATATTGTAATATAAGAGCCCAGATATCTGAGAGTCACTGTTGTAGGCTGAGCAGGGCAAAAATGAAGAGAGCAAGAGGAAGAATGAGTTGGAAGGGGGTTTAAAGAGCTACTGTCCAATCAAGTGGGCTTCTTATCTTCTCTGAGCAAAAAAAACAGGATGTATTGACATCTGAAGTGGAGTGTGATTGAATACTCTTTCTTGATATCAGATCAATATGTACACTTGTCAACCCATAACAAGGACGTCTTTCATTTCCCTTTGCTAAGTCATAAGTCTTGCTGCTCTTCAAAAGTAGTGTTTTTCACAGCATACTCATATGTTCATAATTCTCATGTTTTGATATTTAATATACTGTGATATCTAATATACTGTATTTAGTGAGCTGTGCTGTCAACAACAGAGCTCTATAGTATCTGTTATCTAAATTGTTCTGTTACTCTTAATCTAAATGGATTTGTGAGGTGTTTTCATCTACTGCTTTGTCCACACCATTATCTTAATACGTTATTGACATAATGCATTAGGAGATATTCATAATGGAGATTAAAGCCAGGACTCATTATGGGTATGATCAGGACAGGACACATCCCCTTGTAAATTGTTTGTTGATGGGATTTAGAGTGGATTTCCTGGAAATCATTCCCTGATGAGAAATAAAAGAGAACCACGCCTTGATTATTACTACAGGGGGCCCATGATGATTACAGATGGAGGAAGAAAAAAGCTGAGAACCAAAAGCTTTGAGCAAAATTGAGAGAACATTTGCACACCTTCGTACAGTTGGCAACACCGATTAACAGCACGTTGCAGCTTAACAAATACAATCATTTGTTCCAGAAGGTATAGTGTTTTTGCCCTTTGATGTGGTCTAGAACAGTGCTTCGCAACCTTTTTTTGTTTACTCTACCCCCAATCACATATTGCTCTGCTCATAAGTCTTCCCAAGTATCCCCTGTGGATAGGCCATGTACCCCTATGGGTACTAGTACCCCAGGAGGAGATACACTGTCTTACATAAAGCATTTCACTATTCACCTTGTCTTCTGAGCCTACACCTTGGAACTCATTTCTTGCCACAGTGTGACGTCAAAACCTACACGCAAAACAATCTGGAAAAAATGCTAAAGAATTTAGTTTACTAAAAAAACTTTAATTCCAGTTACATAGTTTACTTTAGTGCTTGAAGGATGTCTCAGGGGTTGCAGGTGTGACCTCTGTGAATGTAATTGTCTTCTTTCATCTGCAGAGGGGCATATACAATGATAGATAGATATGTAAGGAATGAACGCTTTTAACTGAACGGCATTTAGGTAAACGGAATGAAGGAATATTGACTCAGTTCAATAAAATAATTTAAATTACATGTATAGAGTGTACATGTATAGCATATGGGTCAGTTATAAAAAATGACCAATAATTTGAGATTTAAAACAGCTCATTAGTTTGTAACCCCTACTTGCAAGGGAAGACATATTCTTTCTCAATTTGGTCACCTGAATAAAGCCATACGACACATCAGTCTCAGTAAATTAACACAAGTTAGCCAAATGTTACTAAAAACAAGAGGGAAAATACTTTTGGGGGAAGGTTAGACCTAAACTTACATGGCTGGTTGTAGATCTTGACCACCGTTGGCTTTAGATTCTGTACTGGGAGCTCCTGTATGATGTCCAGGGTGTGGTTGAAAGTTAGGAATAGTGATGGGAACTTTTGGGAGAAAAAAACTGATAAAAGGATTTATATGTCTGAGGTTTTGACTAAAGTAGTCCACTCTGAAACCATATAACTTTGTGAAATGTATTAGAATTATAAGTATTATTAATGTGTTAAAAACTATAATCCAATACTGTGTGTGAGTAGACTGTTTAAGACTAAGACACTGTTACTATTTCAAAATGAACAGGGCATAGTTGATAAGACAACCTTGTGAAAGGAACAGGAAAACGGGCCTCCCTAAGTTAGGGAGGGGAACAACTGCCCGAAAATGGCTAGGCTGGCAAAAGATAAGGAGACAGGTGGTCTGGGTACTGTGGAAAAATACAGCCGCCTAAAGCGGGGTGGAGTTCTCTACTGATGTAAGTTCATTTGTGTGTGTGTGTGGTAATATAAAAGGCTGTGTGCATTGTATGAATTTTAGAGCTCTCGTAAATAAAGATTCTGATCATTGTAGGCTGGGTCTCAGTCTGTTTCTTTCAACCGAAACCTTACACCTTCCGGTATACAAACTGAGTAGTTAAATTGAAGTTCGGTTTAAGAACATTGATAACTTAATTCCCGTAACAAAAACATATTGGGCACAATTATTTAAACGCTCTAATCAGAAGTGTAATTTCAGCTTTGCTGATTGAAGGACATTCTACACAAATAATAGAGTAGAGATATTGAGAGGACAGACGCTGGGAGACAAGCAGCAAGTACAGGGAGTGAAAATGTAATGAATAACGGACATGAAACGAAAGAAGGACAGCGTCTGACAAGGGAAACATAATGACAATAATCCTGACACAGGGATGAAACCGAGGAATAGACACATATAGGGGAGGGAATCAAAAACGTGCAGGAGTCCAGGTGAGTCCAATGAAGCGCTGATGCGCGTAAAAATGGTAACACGCGTGTGTAATGATGGGCAGCCTGGTGCCCTCGAGCGCCGGAGAGGGAGCAGGTGTGACAGTACCCCCCCCCTAGGGGCGCCACCCGGCGTCCCACCTGGGCAAGCCTGACGAGCCGGCCGAGGCATGGGAGCCCGACAAGCCGGCTGAGGCATGACGGGGGGTGGGAGCCTGCCGAGCAAACCGAGGCAGGGAAAACGTGAAGGAGTCCAGGTGAGTCCAATGAAGCGCTGATGCACGTAACGATGGTGACAGGTGTGCGTAATGATGGGTAGCCTGGCGCCCTCGAGCCCCAGAAAGGGGGAGCGGGAGCAGGCATGACAGTATCCCCCCCTCTAGGGGCGCCACCCGGCGTTCAACCTGGGCAAGCCTGACGGACTGACCGAAGCATGGGAGCCGGCCGAGGCGTGGGAGCCCGGCGAGCCGGCTGAGGCATGACGTGGGGTGGGAGCCTGCCGAGGCAAGGAAAATGTGAAGGAGTCCAGGTGAGTCCAATGAAGCGCTGATGTGCGTAACTATGGTGACAGGTGTGCGTAATGATGCCTTCGAGCCCCAGAGAGGGGGAGTGGGAGCAGGCATGACAGTATCCCCCCTGTAGGGGCACCACCTGGCGTCCCACCTGGGTAGGACTGACGGGCCGGCGGAGGCATGGGAGCCGGATGAGCCGGCTAAAGCTTGGGAGCCCGACGAGCCAGCTGAGGCGTGGGAGCCCAACGAGCCGGCTGAGGCGTGGGAACCCAACGAGCCGGCTGAGACATGACATGGGGTGGGAGCCTGCCGAGCTAACCGAGGCAAGGAAACCACTGAAGCCAGCTGAGGCACCACCGGTTCCTTCGGCAGCGGCACCTGGACCCGACGTCACCAACCAAAACAAAACTCCCTGATGCTTCCAATATTGGTGTCAGAATTCTGAGAGGACAGACGCTGGGAGATGAGAAGCAAGTACAGGGAGTGAACATTTGAATGAATAACAGACATGAAACGAAACAAGGACAGCGTCTGGACAGATATAGGGGAGGCAATCAAAAACGTGAAGGAGTCCAGGTGAGTCCAATGAAGCGCTGATGCGCATAACGATGTTGACATGTGTGTGTAATGATATGCAGCATGGCACCCTTGAGCACCAGAGAGGAAGAGCGGGAGCAGGCGTGACAGATATGTTACCACAAGTACATCAAAATACATACACTACCAGTCAAAAGTTTTAGAACACCTACTCATTCAAGGGTTTTTCTTTATTTTTACTATTTTCTACATTGTAAAACAATAGTGAAGACATCAAAACTATGAAATAACACATATGGAATTATGTAGTAAACAAATAGCCACCCTTTTCCTTGATGACAGCTTTGCACACCACTGGTCATCTTTAGTATTAACACGATCCACTAAAAGTAAACCCCTCAGCTGTGAAGAAAACCAATTCAACGATTATTCATAATGCATGGACAAAAACGTTTCAGAAAGGTTCACAGATGAAAGAGGCAAGAGCTAAACTCAGCAAAAAAAGAAACATCCTCTCACTGTCAACTTCATTTATTTTCAGCAAACTTAACGTGTAAATATTTGTATGAACATAAGATTCAACAACTGAGACATAAACGGAAGAAGTTCCACAGACATGTGACTAACAGAAATGGAATAATGTGTCCCTGAACAAAGAGGGGGTCAAAATCAAAAGTAACAGTCAGTATCTTGTGTGGCCACCAGCTGCATTAAGTACTGCAGTACATCTCCTCCTCATGGACTGCACCAGATTTGCCAGTTCTTGCTCTGAGATGTTACCCCACTCTTCCACCAAGGAACCTGCAAGTTCCCAGACATTTTTCGGGGGAATGGCTCTAGCCCTCACCCTCCGAACCAACAGATCCCAGACGTGCTCAATGGGATTGAGATCCAAGCTCTTCACTGGCCATGGCAGAACACTGACATTCCTGTCTTGCTGGAAATCACGCACAGAACGAGCAGTATGGCTGGTGGCATTGTCATGCTGGAGGGTCATATCAGGATGAGCCTGCAGGAAGGGCACACCGCTGCCTCGTTTTGTATCACACTACATTGATAAAACACAATTTCAGAATGTGTGGGGGACATGTGGGGGACCAGTACAAAAAAAAGTATGTAAATGTATGCGCTCTACTGTAAGTCGCTCTGGATAAGATCCTCTGCTAAATTACTAAAATGTAGAAAGTTGCGCCTCTGATGCCATCTATAGTGTAGCTCTGTCATTTACATGATAGCAGGGTCATAGTCACTGTGAGGAAACGTTTTCAAAGGTTCTTCAATGGAAAACAAAAACAAAGGACTCCTATTGGACAAATCCAGCCCTGTATGACCCATATTTTTAGGACCTCTCATACCACTAGTGAGGAACTTGGTGGCCGTGTCTCGGATGGCTGGGGTGAGCTGCTCTGTGTTCCTGAGGTACTCCAGGATGTAGATATTTTGGGGCGAGGAGGGCCATATTCTTCTCTCCACACCCATACGGCATCAGCAACAGTCCATCCAGGTTCTTGAGGGCCCGACCCAGGACGTGACCTACAGGTAAACATGGGACTTCTTTAGCGAACAGCAGCATTATCATTGGATAACGGCTGCTTTTCCCACCACTACGCCTTTCTAAACTCACCACGCCTCTCTAAACAATATAATGATTGATTATACCCAGGACTGAGAGAGAAATTCCATCTGATCAATCCACCACATTATTGGGGACTTGCAGTTCAGGTCCACCTCCTCTGTCAGAGCTTCTGCTGTAGACGTACAGATGATAAGATGAATGAAGAGTATCAGTTCAATCAAAGTGAACATTCGATGTGTCCTCTATCCAGTACGTTCACAATCTCATTGTCACACACAGCGTGGGACTGGACAGCCTCTGCAATAATGGACACATTCAAAACCCCTACACACACATTGAAAGACCGAGTGCAGCACAGGTTACTCAAAATCCAAAATGGTACCAGAGTACACAACTCAGGCTGACATCCATTCTGCTGTTTGAATGGTTGAATGAAGACTGGTGATTTACCCAGGATAGAGGGTGCCATCGTCCAACTGAAGGTCTTTCGTCCATTGGCACACAAGCACGATGAGTACTGCACATCCTTCAAGGGTGTGAGAGTGTAGTCTAAGGAGTGAGCTGGAGTCACAGAAACCTGCCAAATAGGAACACTTGTAAGATAACATGGAAAACCCAAGACTGATACATTGGGTGTAAAAAATAAATACAAAATAAACACTGACTAGACAAACTGCAACAAAACAAAATGCAAGAGTTTAAGAACAACTCAAGAAACAGTTGAACACAGTGGCCTTTAGCTCAAAGTGCTCTCCACGGATGATGGAGTAGGGCAGGGTTAGTTCCAAATTCATGCTGTGGGCGATGACAGTCTCACTGGGTAGCATACTGTACACAAGCACCTGTACCACAGGCGCCATCTCTGGAACCACTGCCAACTTCAAAGTAACTTCACCCTCAGTTGCTGTAATGCAAGAGCATGTCACACTGTCATTGTCATCAAGCACCTTCAAGTACGTTCATAATTAATTAATGAAACTCCCTCACCAGGACTCCCGTGCTGCACGGTAACCTTCATGTGTCCATGCTGAACTATCACTCCTCTGGATAAGGCCTGGAGGAGGGAAAGGGAAAAACACTTGTCCCGGTTATCCCATCAAGTCAGCAAGAAGGAGATGATGAGAAGTACTGGTTTTGTATAGAGACATCCTTCCTTTGAAGATGAGATGTTGGGACTGTCTGAAATGACCCTGGTCAAAAGTAGCACACAAGAGAATAGGGTGCCATTTTGGACCCCCCCTGGGTTTGCATGTTGTCACAACTTGTTCCTGGTTCTACTCACCAGGTAGATGCCATCCACGGAGCCCTTTGGGACGGTCTCCCCTACGATGGCGTACTGGATGGTGATTGACACTTCCTCCCCACGTGTCAGTGGGTTCTCCATCTTCTGAATAGCCAGAGAGCTGGATGTTTTACTGTGAGGGGCAGTGGGCTGTGAGAGTTTGTGTTGCCCTCTTTTGAAATAGGGGACCCTGTATCTAATGTTCTCCACTTGAGGTGTGTCACTAACCTGGAAAGCAACAGAAGAGAGAGAGAGTACAACTAAAGACCCAATCCAAATTCGACCCTTAGAGCTCCACCTTGCACTCTGATAGGCTAGGTGGAAGTTTCACCATATTACTTATTATACCAATGGAATCTTCTCAGATCTCCACAAGAGCATGATAGACCCTAGGGCGTAGGGTCAAGGGGGTAATTTGGGATTGAGCATAAAGAATCTTTAGAGTCTCAGAGTCTTTCAAAACCTAGAAGGACTTTCAAAACCTCATACTTACTATGAGGTTAATATTCTCTTTGGGCATACTGGTTGTGTTGAGGGAGAAACTGGCAGTACCGTGACTGTCCATTGGACTCCTCTCCAACCACAGACACATGATGATCATAAAGAAAGTGATGGAATACAGAATATTAAAAAGACACAAAGTAGACTGACATTTCAGAGCCAGGTGTCTTGTTGAAGTGAACATAGTTTCTTCATGAAAGCATACAGACCTCTATTGACTCTTTATGGCAGGAAGTCCTTCTGGATTTTTCTCATCAGTTCTTATTGGTATCAATACATTGTGCACTACGGGTTGGCACAACTCTACCTCTGCTTTACCAGGCCCATAAGTGTATCTGATTTTATTTCATAATAAAACACATAAAAAACATCAAACCTACATTTCCTATAGAAAGTATACTGCTCAAAAAAATAAAGGGAACACTTAAACAACACATCCTAGATCTGAATGAAAGAAATAATCTTATTAAATACTTTTTTCTTTACATAGTTGAATGTGCTGACAACAAAATCACATAAAAATAATCAATGGAAATCCAATTTATCAACCCATGGAGGTCTGGATTTGGAGTCACACTCAAAATTAAAGTGGAAAACCACACTACAGGCTGATCCAACTTTGATGTAATGTCCTTAAAACAAGTCAAAATGAGGCTCAGTAGTGTGTGTGGCCTCCACGTGCCTGTTTGACCTCCCTACAACGCCTGGGCATGCTCCTGATTAGGTGGCAGATGGTCTCCTGAGGGATCTCCTCCCAGACCTGGACTAAAGCATCCGCCAACTCCTGGACAGTCTGTGGTGCAACGTGGCGTTGGTGGATGGAGCGAGACATGATGTCCCAGATGTGCTCAATTGGATTCAGGTCTGGGGAACGGGCGGGCCAGTCCATAGCATCAATGCCTTCCTCTTGCAGGAACTGCTGACACACTCCAGCCACATGAGGTCTACCATTGTCTTGCAATAGGAGAAACCCAGGGCCAACCGCACCAGCATATGGTCTCACAAGGGGTCTGAGGATCTCATCTCGGTACCTAATGGCAGTCAGGCTACCTCTGGCGAGCACATGGAGGGCTGTGCGGCCCCCCCAAAGAAATGCCACCCCACACCATGACTGACCCACCGCCAAACCGGTCATGCTGGAGGATGTTGCAGGCAGCAGAACGATCTCCACCGTGTCTCCAGACTCTGTCACATCTGTCACGTGCTCAGTGTGAACCTGCTTTCATCTGTGAAGAGCACCGTGCGCCAGTGGCGAATTTGCCAATCTTGGTGTTCTCTGGCAAATGCCAAACGTCCTGCACGGTGTTGGGCTGTAAGCACAACCCCCACCTGTGGACGTCGGGCCCTCATACCACCCTCATGGAGTCTGTTTCTGACCGTTTGAGCAGACACATGCACATTTGTGGCCTGCTGGAGGTCATTTTGCAGGGCTCTGGCAGTGCTTCTCCTGCTCCTCCTTGCACAAAGGCGGAGGTAGCGGTCCTGCTGCTGGGTTGTTGCCCTCCTACGGCCTCCTCCACATCTCCTGATGTACTGGCCTGTCTCCTGGTAGCGCCTCCATGCTCTGGACACTACGCTGACAGACACAGCAAACCTTCTTGCCACAGTTCGCATTGATTTGCCATCCTGGATGAGCTGCACTACCTGAGCCACTTGTGTGGGTTGTAGACTCCGTCTCATGCTACCACTATAGTGAAAGCACCGCCAGCATTCAAAAGTGACCAAAACATCAGCCAGGAAGCATAGGAACTGAGAAGTGGTCTGTGGTCCCCACCTGCAGAACCACTCCTTTATTGGGGGTGTCTTGCTAATTGCCTATAATTTCCACCTGTTGTCTATTCCATTTGCACAACAGCATGTGAAATGTATTGTCAATCAGTGTTGCTTCCTAAGTGGACAGTTTGATTTCACAGAAGTGTGATTGACTTGGAGTTACATTGTGTTGTTTAAGTGTTCCCTTTATTTTTTTGAGCAGTGTATATTATAAGCCTCATAAGAGATATTATAAAGGCTCATACATGCATGTTTATAATGTGTGATACCTGCAGGCTTTAAGTAAGTTAAATTTAGACCTGCATTCATAAAGACTCTCGCTGTGTGAGTGCTGATCTAGGATCAGTTTAATATTTTGGATCACAATGAACAAGGTTACATGGACAGGGGGAGACCTGATCCTACAGTCTTATAAAAAAAAGGTGCTATCTTGAACCTAAAAGGGTTTGTCGGCTGTCCCCATATGAGAACCTTTTGAGAACCCTTTTTGTTCCAGGTAGAACCCTTTCCGCAGAGAGTTCTACATGGAACCCAAAAGGGTTCTCCTTTGGGGACAGCTGAAGAATCATTTTGGAAACCTTTTTTCTAAGAGTATAAGTCAGCAATCCTTCACTGAGATGCTTTATGAATACAGGCCCAGCTGTTCATGTAAATGCTAAATGTGTCCCAAAGTCTCAGAGCCTCATAGGAGCAGTTACATTGTAGGTCTTCAATTAGTATTTGTCAGTAGTGCAGACCTGGGTTCAAATAAATGCATATTTAAGTATTTAAATACACATTTTCTGTGTATTTTAGTATTTTCAAATAATATATGCAAATTAACTACTTCTATTTGAACTATTTGAAACTATTTTCAAATACTTGTTTCCAAATACATTATTTCAAATATCCCTAGGACCAAACAGACCTGGGTGCAAATGCATGAAGTATTGAAATTGATTGGACATGAGTTGGAAAGGCATACACCTGTCTTTACAAGATCCCACAAGTTGACAGGGCATGTCAGAGCAAAAACCAAGTCTTGAGGTCGAAGGAATTGTCCGTAGAGCTCCGTGACAGGATTTCTTCGAGGCCCAGATCTGGGGAAGGGTACCAAAAAATGTCTGCAGCAAGAACACAGTGGCCTCCATCATTCTTAAATGGAAGAAGTTTGGAAGCACCAAGATTCTTTCTAGAGCTGGTCGCTCGGCCATACTGCGCAATCGGAAAAGAAGGGCCTTGGTCAGGGAGGTGCCCAAGAACCCGATGGTCACTCTGACAGAACTCCAGAGTTCCTCTGTGGTGATAGGAGAACCTCGCAGAAGGACAACCATCTCTGCAGCACAACGCCAATCAGACCTTTATGGTAGAGTGGCCAGACGGAAGCCATTAATCAGTAAAAAGGCACATGACAGCCCGCTTGGAGTTTGCCAAAGTTTGCCAAAAGGCACCTAAAGGACTCTCTGACCATGAGAAACAAGATTCTCTGGGCTGATGAAACCAAGATTGAACTGTTTGGCCTGAATGCCAAGCGTCAAGTCTGGAGGAAACCTGGCACCATCCCTACGGTGAAGCATGGTGGTGGCAGCATCATGCTGTGGGGATGTTTTTCAGTGGCAGGGACTGGGAGACTATTCAGGATCTCAGACTGGGGCGAAGTTTCACCTTCCAACAGGACAACAACCCTAAGCACACAGCCAAGACAATGCAGGAGTGGCTTCTGGACAAGTCTCTGAATGTCATTGAGTGGCCCAGCCAGAGCCTGGACTTGAACGTGAGCGAACATCTCTGGAGAGACACTGCTACTCCTACTGCTCTCTCCTCGTCTGCCCACGTGTTCTCGCACACCCCGAGAGCTTCTGGTCAGCGGGGTGGTGGCACTGGGATCCTCATCTCTCCCAAGTGGACATTCTCTCTTTCTCCCCTGACCCATCTGTCTATCGCCTCCTTTGAATTCCATGCTGTCACAGTTACCAGCCCTTTCAAGCTTAACATCTTTATCATTTATCGCCCTCCAGGTTCCCTTGGAGAGTTCATCAATGAGCTTGACGCCTTGATAAGTTCCTTTCCTGAGGATGGCTCACCTCTCATAGTTCTGGGTGACTTTAACCTCCCTACGTCTACCTTTGACTCATTTCACTCTGCCTCCTTCCCACTAATCTCATTGCAACTCCCCTCCAAGTCTCCGACCACTACCTTGTATCCTTTTCCCTCTCGCTCTCATCCAACACTTCTCACTTTGCCCCTACTCGGATGGTATTGCGCCGTCCCAACCTTCGCTCTCTCTCCCCCGCTACTCTCTCCTCTTCCATCCTATCATCTCTTCCCTCTGCTCAAACCTTCTCCAACCTATCTCCTGATTCTGCCTCCTCAACCCTCCTCTCCTCCCTTTCTGCATCCTTTGACTCTCTATGTCCCCTATCCTCCAGGCCGGCTCGGTCCTCCCCTCCTGCTCCGTGGCTCGCCGACTCATTGCGAGCTCACAGAACAGGTCTCCGGGCAGCCGAGCGGAAATGGAGGAAAACTCGCCTCCCTGCGGACCTGGCATCCTTTCACTCCCTCCTCTCTACATTTTCCTCTTCTGTCTCTGCTGCTAAAGCCACTTTCTACCACTCTAAATTCCAAGCATCTGCCTCTAACCCTAGGAAGCTCTTTGCCACCTTCTCCTCCCTCCTGAATCCTCCTCCCCCCCCTCCTCCCTCTCTGCGGATGACTTCGTCAACCATTTTGAAAAGAAGGTCGACGACATCCGATCCTCGTTTGCTAAGTCAAACGACACCGCTGGTCCTGCTCACACTGCCCTACCCTGTACTTTGACCTCTTTCTCCCCTCTCTCTCCAGATGAAATCTCGCGTCTTGTGACGGCCGGCCGCCCAACAACCTGCCCGCTTGACCCTATCCCCTCCTCTCTTCTCCAGACCATTTCCGGAGACCTTCTCCCTTACCTCACCTCGCTCATCAGCTCATCCTTGACCGCTGGCTACGTCCCTTCCATCTTCAAGAGAGCGAGAGTTGCACCCCTTCTGAAAAAACCTACACTCGATCCCTCTGGTGTCAACAACTACAGACCAGTATCCCTTCTTTCTTTTTTCTCCAAAACTCTTGAACGTGCCGTCCTTGGCCAGCTCTCCTGCTATCTCTCTCAGAATGACCTACTTGATCCAAATCAGTCAGGTTTCAAGACTGGTCATTCAACTGAGACTGCTCTTCTCTGTGTCACGGAGGCGCTCCGCACTGCTAAAGCTAACTCTCTCTCCTCTGCTCTCATCCTTCTAGACCTATCGGCTGCCTTTGATACTGTGAACCATCAGATCCTCCTCTCCACCCTCTCCGAGTTGGGCATCTCCGGCGCGGCCCACGCTTGGATTGCGTCCTACCTGACAGGTCACTCCTACCAGGTGGCGTGGCGAGAATCTGTCTCCACACCACGTGCTCTCACCACTGGTGTCCCCCAGGGCTCTGTTCTAGGCCCTCTCCTATTCTCGCTAAAGACCAAGTCACTTGGCTCTGTCATATCCTCACATGGTCTCTCCTATCATTGCTATGCAGATGACACACAATTAATCTTCTCCTTTCCCCCTTCTGATAACCAGGTGGCGAATCGCATCTCTGCATGTCTGGCAGACATATCAGTGTGGATGACGGATCACCACCTCAAGCTGAACCTCGGCAAGACGGAGCTGCTCTTCCTCCCGGGGAAGGACTGCCCGTTCCATGATCTCGCCATCACGGTTGACAACTCCATTGTGTCCTCCTCCCAGAGTGCTAAGAACCTTGGCGTGACCCTGGACAACACCCTGTCGTTCTCCACTAACATCAAGGCGGTGACCCGATCCTGTAGGTTCATGCTCTACAACATTCGCAGAGTACGACCCTGCCTCACACAGGAAGCGGCGCAGGTCCTAATCCAGGCACTTGTCATCTCCCGTCTGGATTACTGCAACTCGCTGTTGGCTGGGCTCCCTGCCTGTGCCATTAAACCCCTACCACTCATCCAGAACGCCGCAGCCCGTCTAGTGTTCAACCTTCCCAAGTTCTCTCACGTCACCCCGCTCCTCCGCTCTCTCCACTGGCTTCCAGTTGAAGCTCGCATCCGCTACAAGACCATGGTGCTTGCCTACGGAGCTGTGAGAGGAACGGCACCTCCGTACCTTCAGGCTCTGATCAGGCCCTACACCCAAACAAAGGCACTGCGTTCATCCACCTCTGGCCTGCTCGCCTCCCTACCTCTGAGGAAGCACAGTTCCCGCTCAGCCCAGTCAAAACTGTTCGCTGCTCTGGCACCCCAATGGTGGAACAAGCTCCCTCACGACGCCAGGACAGCGGAGTCAATCACCACCTTCCGGAGACACCTGAAACCCCACCTCTTTAAGGAATAGCAGCACTCGGGACAGCACCAATACGACAAGCATTGGAGTCATTACAGTTCATTATTAAAGGTTAGAGCAGTCATATATATATATATGGCTCAGTTGGTAGAGCATGGTGTTTGCAATGCCAGGGTTGTGGGTTCGTTTCCCACTGGGGGCCAGTACAATTTTTTATTTTTTAAAATATGAAATGTATGCATTCACTACTGTAAGTCGCTCTGGATAAGAGCGTCTGCTAAATGACTAAAATGTAAATGTAAAATGAATACCTAGGATAGGATAAAGTAATCCTTCTAACCCCCCCCCCCCCCCCTTAAAAGATTTAGATGCACTATTGTAAAGTGGTTGTTCCACTGGATATCATAAGGTGAATGCACCAATTTGTAAGTCGCTCTGGATAAGAGCGTCTGCTAAATGACTTAAATGTAAATGTAAATGTAAAATAGCTGTGCAGCGACGCTCCCTATCCAACCTGACAGAACCTGAGAGGATCTGCAGGGAAGAATGGGAGAGACTCGAGACTGTAAATGCTGCCAAAGATACTGAAACAAAGTACTGAGTAAAGGGTCTGAATACTTATATAAATGTGATATTTCCTTTTTTTCTTTTTATAAATTAGCAAAAATGTCTAAAAACCTGTTTTTGCTATCTCATTATGAGGTACTCTCAGTAGTAGAAAAAGTATCCAACTGTCATACTTGAGTAAAAGTAAAGATACCTTAATAGAAAATGACTCAATAAAAGAAAATGTCAACCAGCAAAATCCTACTTAAGTAAAAGTCTAAAAGTATTTGGTTTAAAATATACTTAAGTTTAAAAAGTAAAAGTATGAATCATTTCAATTTCCTTAAATTAAGCAAACCAGATGGCACCATTTTATGAATTTATGGAAAGCAACATGCACACTCCAACATTTAGACATAATTTACAAACAAAATACTTGTGTTTAGTGAATCCGCCAGAACAGAGGTAATACGGATGACCATGGATGTTCAGTGAATAAGTGTGTGAATTGAACTATTTTCCTGTCCTGCTAAGCATTGAAAATGTAATGAGTACTTTTGGGTGTCATGGAAAATGTACGGGTTAAAAAGTACAGTATTTTCTTAAGGAATGTTGTGAAGTAAAAGTAGTCAAATATATAAATTATAAATAGTGAAGGAAAGTACAGATACCCCAAAAAACGACTTAAGTAAAAATACTTTAAAGTACTACTTAAGTACTTTACACCACTGGGTATTGTGTGTAGATATAGGAGGGAAAAATACAATTTAATCCATTTTAGAATAAGGCTGTAATGTAACAAAATGTGGAAAAAGTCAAGGGGTCTGATTACTTTCCTGATGCGCTGTGCATTCCAATATACTTGTATTTTCTCCAAAAGACATATCCAGATACTTACTTTGAAATTTAGTGAAAGTAATGTAAATAATGAAAATAGTATTTGAATCCAGGTCAGCATAATTGGACAGTGACATTTGGTGGAGTTCCACATTGTCTTGTAACTACAGTGCATTACAAAACAGCAATAGTGTTGACTCACGTTGCACACACTTCCACTTTATACTCCTCTTGAACAACGCTGATCTCGTCGGTGAGGTTCATTTTGATCTCAAACTTTGGCAAAACTAGATATAAGAGAACAGCAGTTAACTCATGAATGTTCCAGGATTGTGATGCATTGATTCAACTGTCAGATCCATAATATTGCCTAGCATGAAAGGTAAAAGAAAGAAGCTCAAACTGAAATACTTTTCTATCTTGAAGTGATGGTATATTTTGTTTTTACCAATCCACACTACAATAGCATAGGATCCTACGGGTGCTTCAGAGTTCAGGGGGTGAGAAAGCTGCAGAATGTTGCCACTAGATGTAATTTTGACCCACTGTCCAATCCTGTTCTGATGAACAACCTGTTGGTTCATAGAACGAACACGTTTAGCAGGGCGCAAAATTGTGGAACTGTCACGGTTGTCGTAGGAATGAGCGGACCAAAGTGCAGCGTGTGTGTCGTTACACATTTTATTTATACTGTCAAATTATGCAATACATAAATAAACTTGAATGACAAAAAAACAACAGTGACGCAGAGGTGAAACAGACACTACTCAAAACTAATGTCCCACAAACCCAGGTGGGAAAAAAACCCTACTTAAGTATGATCTCCAATTACAGACAACGAGGACCAGCTGCCTCTAATTGGAGATAATCCCAAACAAAACCAACATAGAAATACAAAACTAGAACATGAACATAGAAATACAAAACATAGAAAAACACCCCCTGACATGCCCTGACCTACTCTACCATAGAAAATAACATCTTACTATGGTCAGGATGTGACAGTACCCCCCCCCCCCCCCCCCCCAAAGGTGCGAACTCCGACTGCACCTAAACAAAACAACCCCCACCCCCAAAAAAAAGAAAACAAAAGGGAGGGTAGGGTAGGGTGGGTAACTACTGTCTACTGTACTCTGCTGCAGTACACATAACCTTCTTATCCCACGGATCCTCCAACAGAGGAGGCGGCTCTGGTTTGGGGCGTAACCCCCGCTCCGCCCGCTGATCCCTCTGCTTCTGTGTCACCGGACCGTGGATCATCGCCGGAGGTTCCGGGCTGCAGGCCGTTTCAGGAGGTTCCGGGCTGCAGGCTGTCTCAGGAGGTTCCGGGCTACAGGCCGTCTCAGGAGGTACCAGGCTAGGGAACGTCACTGGGAGCTCTGGACTAGGGAACGTCGCTGGAGGCCAGGTGCGCAGAGTAGGCACAGGGTATACTGGGCCGTGGAGGCGCACTGGAGGTCTGGAGCTTATGGCTGGCACAACCCATCCTGGCTGAATGCTTACTTTAGTCCGGCAAGGGCGGGTCGCTGGCACAGGACGAACTGGGCTGTGCAGGTGCCCTGGCGACACAGTGCGTAGAACTGGCGCAGGAGATACTGGGCCTTGGAGGCGCACTGGAGGTCTGGAGCGTATGACTGGCACAACACGTCCTGGCTGGATGCCCAGTCTAGCCCGGCAAGTGCGGGGCGCTGGAACAGGAACAGGAACGCTGAGCCGGCACAATCCTTCCTGGCTGAATGCCAACTCTAGCACGGCCACTGCGGGGAGCTTGCACAGAGTGCACCGGGCTGTGGCTGCGCACTGGAGACATAACCCAGTGCCTGACCAGTCCTATTCTCCCCACGGTAAGCACGGGGAGTTGGCTCAGGTCTCCACCCTGACTCTGCCAATCTTCCTGTGTGCCCCCCCCCCCCAATTTTTTGGGGGGGGGCTGCCTCTTGTGCTTGCCTCGTTGCCGGGCTAGTTACGCTTCTCGTCGCTGCTCTGCTCTCGCTGCCTCCACCTGTTCCCATGGGAGGCGATCCCATCCAGCCTGGATCTCCTCCCATGTCCAGGATCCCTTGCCGTTCAGAATGTCCTCCCAGGTCCACTCCTGATCACACTGCTTGGTCCTTTGGTGGTGGGAGATTCTGTCATGGTTGTCATAGGAATGAGTGGACCAAAGTGCAGCGTGTGTGTCGTTCCACATTTTATTTATTCTGTGAAACTATGCAATGCATAAATAAACTTGAATGACAAAAAAACAACAAACCGTGACGCAGAGGTGAAACAGACACTACTCAAAACTAATCTCCCACAAACCCAGGTGGGGAAAAAAACGACTTAAGTATGATCTCCAATTAGAGACAACGAGGACCAGCTACCTCTAATTGGAGATCATCCCAAACAAAACCAACATAGAAATACAAAACTAGAACATGAACATAGAAATACAAAACATAGAAAAACACCCCCGTCACCACTGACCTACTCTACCATAGAAAATAACTTCTTACTATGGTCAGGACGTGACAGGAACGTTCAGATACAAATTATGTTATGTAGGCCAAACATGCCTGTCTGATATGAAGAGTAAAGAGTCACATCAGCTCTATTCATGACATTTCTATCTGCAACGTTCTGAAGTTTGCTTGCTGAAGGTGGCCCAGATGTGATCACACAAAGCTGATAGGGAGTCTTCTCGTAACTGCCATGTGGAAATGAATGATGACCTACAGTACCTAGCTGGTGGAGTCATTGTCTTATAATGTAGTACTATTTATAGGGACAGTCATCATACATTGATAGACTAATAAGGGTCTTACCTGCAGTTCCACAATGTTGTACTGTGAAAGGCAAGACAAAAGACTGGTTAATGTTTTATGAACTCTCAAATTCCCCCAAAATTAAAAGAGGAGCAAAACTGTCAACAACAATAGGAACTAGACAGTTGCTTGGCTTTGTCTCTTAAATTAAACATAACATGTTGCTTTTGCAATAGATTAATTGAATCTCAGGAAAAAAACTCCAATACATTCCAATCTGACCTATATGAGTGGAAAACACCATGACTTGTGGTGAATGTTTGAGGACCTTGAAATCCACCTACGCAGGTTTAATTAGAGAACCTCTGCAGACATGTACAGTATGTTTGCCCTGAGTGATATGTGTCACAACTGTTTGTGTAGCCTTATCACACACAGGCTACACAAACAGGCTAACTTTGCCCAATAGTTGTTTGAAACATTTCCCATTTCCAAAGCCTTATTGTTCATGAAGTACAAATGAAATCAGTATGACATGTGGTGGATAGTTTCAAATAAGATTTGACAGTATATTGTACTTAATAATCCTTGTCCTTGTCCATAGGGCAGGAGCCCATCTCCAGTTTCTGTAGCGTGAGGAAGCCTGGACAGGACGCTAGTCTATCGCAGGGCATTAACCCCAACCCGTCACACAGTATTATGATGTGTTGATCCTTGTGATTCCTCTGTATCTGTCTTTTCATTTGAAATAGTGGAGATATCATTCTAAAGGAAGACCAAATAAGTCATTGTTTTCAATATTCAATGTTTCACATTTTTAACACTCACCAGCTGATTGACAGGGCTAAAACTGGTATCCAAGGTGATGACTCTAAACTGCACTGTAAAAAGACAGAGAAAAGAGAAAGACAAGCACTCAATGAGAGCTTTAGAAGCATAACTTTGAAGGATTTCCAGATACCAGGAATCCTTCAACTGGGATTTCTGGAAAAGCAGGGATTTTAGGGAGAGTTACCTGAATTTTGGAAGACAAACTTTTGACAGCTACTCTGGATAATATTTTACACTGTTGGTACTAAGGCCCCAATACAATCAATTGCAGATAAAGGAAAACTGCACTGCAAGTTTACTGAAAATATTTACACTCTCAATACCAAATGATAATGTCCAGGAGAGGAACACCTTACAACATGTGGTATGTTGGTTCAAACTCCAGTGTACATATCCTCAGTGAACCCACAGTGTATTTTATCTTTATGATGGTGCTGTTGCAGGTGTCTCTTAAGAGCAACATGTGGTGACAGAGCAAACCATCATAGAAACATGATAGCACCTAATTGTCCTGTTTCTTAGCAAGCATGACCTTTCTCTCCTCTATCAATAGAAATGTTTCACCTCGAACCTCCACTTTATATGTGTGCACTTCATCACTCTCCACATGAGGGGCTTATCAGCAAGACAATGAAGCAATAACATATAGTCCTTTGCGGTTCAGTTGGTAAGAACTAAAATTAAGAGATGCGTCACAAAGATGAGAACTACAGTACATTCTTATTGGAATTGTTCTGGATGTTGACCAGTGCTGGGCTGACCTGAAACTGGAAGCAGCGGTGAAACTCTTGGTCAGAACTCTCTTGGAGAAGAATTTTGTTCTGTCCATTGGCGATCAGAGATATACATGGTCATGACCAGGGTCTCGTTGGGCTGCAGAAGCATGGCACAAAGATTGACCTCTGAGCCTGCCCAGATCACTGTAGGAATGGCTACCATGTAAACCCTACAGAGAACATATACACGCACACACCAACAAACACACAGGAAACAGGATTTGAACGTTTAGTCCATAATGTTGCTTGATCAGTGGGTTACCTTACAAGGAAATATAAAACACATGAAATTCACGTGATCACGTAACTGAAAATATTTTTATTTAAAAGGCATAATTGACATTAATTCAATTAAACAGTCGTTGTCCCATGGAGGATTTGTGTTGTTCCACTTTGTCCAGGGACGTCCGCAAGAGCATATATAGGACGTTCATTGAACGTTGTGTCATTGTCCCCTGGAGGGTTTAGTATAGTTGTGGTGAAAATACAGTAAATCTACAAGTAAAAGGTATTTTTTACAGCGAAATGAAGGTGCTAATGTTAAAGAAAACTATGCTGCTGTACGCTGATTACTTGGGACTCAACCTGCCTTGCGATTTTAACTTTAGGTTGCTAGCTACCTAAAGTTGCTGCTGTGCAACCAGGTCTGTAGACATAACTGACGTTGGCTATACATATATTGCCAAGCACATATTTTTGCACTTTGCCTAAAGTATATACAAAAACTTGAAGGTAATTTCTATCAAATGACAGTATGCTGCTCTATTTGGATTTAAATTAATGTAAAAAATTGTGTATCATTTTGTACTGCGACCAGACTCAGCCTTAACTGTGATTTGAACTTACAACCTCTTGGTTGCTAGTAACCTACATGTCCAGCTACACCACCAGGTCTTTGAGCATAAAATATATACACTACCGGTCAAAAGTTTTAGAACACCTACCCATTCAAGGGTTTTTCTTTATTTTACTATTTTCTACATTGTAGAATAATAATGATGACATCAAAACTATCATATAACACATATGGAATCATGTAGTAACCAAAAAAGTGTTAAACAAATATTTTCTATTTGAGATTCTTCAAATAGCCACCCTTTGCCTTGATGGCAGCCTTGCACATTCTTGGCATTCTCTCAACCAGCTTCACCTGGAATGCTTTTCCAACGGTCTTGAAGGAGTTCCCACATATGCTGAGCACTTGTTGGCTGCTTCTCCTTCACTCTGCGGTCTGACTCATCCCAAACCATCTCAATTTGGTTGAGATTGGGTGATTGTGGAGGCCAGGTCATCTGATGCAGCACTCCAGCACATTCCTTCTTGGTAAAATATACCTTACACACCCTGGAGGTGGGTTGGGTCATTGTCCTGTTGAAAAACAAATGATAGTCACACTAAGCCCAAACAGATGGGATGGTGTATCGCTAAAGAATGCTGTTGTAGCCATGCTGGTTAAGTGTGCCTTGAATTCTATATAAATCACAGACAGTGTCACCAGCAAAACACCCCCACACCATCACACCACCTCCTCCATGCTTTATGGGGGGAAATACACATGCGGAGATCATCCATTCACCCACACCGCGTTTCACAAAGACTCGGCTGGATGAAACCAAAAATATCCAATTTGGACTCCAGACCAAAGGACAGACCTCCACTGGTCTAATGTCCATTGCTCGTGTTTCTTGGCCCAAGCAAGTCTCTTCTTCTTATTGGTGTCATTTAGTAGTGGTTTCTTTGCAGCAATTTGACCATGAAGGCCTGATTCACACTGTCTCCTCTGAACAGTTGATGTTGAGATGTGTCTGTTAATTGAACTCTGTGAAGCATTTATTTGGGCTGCAATTTCTGAGGTTGGTAACTCTAATGAACTTATCCAATGCAGCAGAGGTAACTCTGGGTCTTCCTTTCCTATTGTGGTCCTCATGAGAGCCAGTTTCATCATAGCGCTTGATGGTTTTTGCGACTGCACTTTAAGAAACGTTCAAAGTTCTTGAAATAATATGGACTTGGTCTTCAACCAAATAGGGCTATCTTCTGTAGACCCCCCCCCCCCGTCTCAACACAACTGATTGGCTCAAACACATTAAGAAGGAAAGAAATGTCACAAATTAACACTTTAACGAGGCACATTGTTACACCCTGATCTGTTTCACCTGTGTTTGTGCTTGTCTCCACCCCCCACAAGGTGTCTCCCATCTCCCCTCATTATCCCCTGTGTATTTATACCTGTGTTCTCTGTTTGTCTGTTGCCAGTTTGTTTTGTTTGTCAAGCCTACCAGTGGTTTTCCCCTTGTGCCTGACTTTTCTATAGTTCTGGTTTTGACCATTCTGCCTGCCCTGACCCTGCCTGCCGTCCTGTACCTTGCCCCACCACACTGGATTATTGACCTCTGATTGCCATGACCCTGAGACTGCCTGCAGTTCTGTACCTTTTGGGCTCTGATCTGGATTACTGACCTCTGCCTGCCCTTGACCTGTCATTTTGCCTGCCCCCTGTTTTAGTAATAAACTTTTGTTACTTCGAAACTGTCTGCATCTGGGTCTTCCCTAAAACGTGATACACACCTGTTAATTGAAATGCATTCCAGGTGACTACTTCATGAAGCTGGTTGAGAGAATGCCAAGAGTGTGCAATGCTGTCATTGAGGCAAAGGGTGGCTATTTGAGGAATCTCAAATATAAAATATTTTTTGGGCTACTACATGATTCCATATGTGTTATTTCATAGTTTTGAAGTCTTCATTATTATTGTACAATGTAGAAAATAGTAAAAATAAAGAAAAACCCTTGAATGAGCAGGTGTTCTAAAACTTTTGACCGGTAGTGTATAGCCACAGACTTGTTGACAAGAATGCATTTCTGCACTTTGCTAAAACCTGCCCAGAATCAAGTAAGTAATTGTCCAATTATCACCACCAATGTAGATCTAGCAGTGTGCAAGGACATAGAATATACATAAATGCTTTGCGGATTTGAACTTGGTTAGGGTACAGTCAGGCTTGTCTCCAGGACGACATGCAGTGGTGTAGTGGTGCCTGAAGAAGTGGGTATACTCTAACATGGCCCTCCCGGCAAAGGAAGGGGCCCTGTGGGAAAAATGGTTTTCGTATAGTTTTTTTGAGTTTTCAGGTTACCATTCTCAAATCACACTTTATATATAGAAAAACGACCACAATTGTATGTTCTCAGTCCACAACAACGCTTAACCCACATCAGAAAACAATTTTTTTAGTTCTGGAAAAAAAACATTTTAACACATTTTTAGAGGATGTAGTTTTCATTAAATTGCCACCCAGCAAGAAACCTGGTTAGCAGTATTTCTGTACTGTACAATGTCCTACTGGTGACGGCAGTTTGCAAAACAAATGCCCTCCTGATTGATACAAATCATCATGATATCATTCTGCCAGTTAGGCTTACTTTGTAGTCAGCATTTAATTGGGAAGTTTAGAAATCTTTCTTCAAACAGCACCACTTGCTTATCAAAAATTCTTACAGGCTTCATAGTTTAAACTTCAATAATTACAACTATATCTGTCGAATTTCTGACACTACACAATGAGCGTAACCAAGCCGCCACATCACAAGGTGCAAAATATTTTCTGTGGGGGAGTTTCAGTAAAGCAAACTGCATATTCTATAGTCATAGCTTATGTGAAATGTCCTACATGGCAGTAGCTAATTTGTATCTGCTGCGAATAAGAGAAAATGTCCATTCCGAGAGCCACAGCAAGAGAGCAGGAAGGGGGCGAAGTAGTAGGCTGTGTCGGTTTCATAGCATTGACATGACTTTTACAGTAGCCTATCACACAATGACTGTGTAATGCAAGTTAATGATAACAGAGTGAGTTTCCTTCTTGTTTTAGTAGGCTACAAACGGTAATGATCCTACATATAAAAATGTAGGCCTATCTGAAATGCAACCATATACACAACAACTGTCATTTTGCACACAAGAAAGCACGTTGAAGAGAAGCCCCACGAGCCAAACGACCAGTAGGCTTACATGAGGGAAAACCAATCAATTAGTCATTCTGGCACGGCGGTCAGGGCCTTAAAGGTTTAGCTTACCATTTAGACGAGTTGCAGCCTCCTCCATGCTCACGAGAAGATTCTGATTCCATTCTCCTTCCTGGCGAAATGTACTTGTCAGGACCCTCTCAAATGCCAGCTGGACAAGCTGGGCTTTCATTGATGTAACATGCTGTGTCAGTGTTCACTGAATAAGTTCTTCAGAGTGGAGAAGGAATTTTTGCACATAGCTATAGATGTCCCAAATGATAATCATTTCTGCTAAAGGCCCGTCATATCTTTGAAGAACACTGAGTGGGGTCCATTTGTTGTTGCTGGCTGTGGTTGTGATTTCACTTTGTAAGAATCAATAAACTCTGCTTCCACTGGTTCAGTTTTGGTTAAGTCCAACAGGTCGTCAGGTGCATTGTAATTGATATATCATTTGTTATGTTTATAGGGAAACAAAACTGGGGAGGCACAAATTATTTTTGGTGAGTCCATGCCCAGCTTTACCACCCTGTAGAGCCACCTCTGTGTTGTTCCCCGAGGTACAAAAAAGGTACACTTCACAGGTACACATAGTACTACCTCAAGTGAATCTTCCAGCAAGACAATAACCCTAAGCACAAATCAAAATCCCCCCAAAAGGTTAATTGACCACAAAACCTACATTTTGCAATGGCCATCTCAGTCTCCAGACTTGAACTTCATTGAAAACCTGTGGTTTGAATTGAAGAGAAAAGGCCATAAGAAGGATGAAGGATCTCAAGGATCGGGAAAGATTCTGTATGGAGGAATGGTCGAAGATCCCTCCCAATGTGTTCTTCAATCTCATAAAGGAGGGTGCTAGAGATTTTTGGTATTAATTGTTAAACAAAATATCTAACTCTTAACAATTGTATTAGCATAAAATAATCTAATTGTTCCTTTTTTTCCGAGCATACCATACAGCTCAATATTTATATTATTTATTTTATAGAATTTTTTGCTCATTAATCATTTTGGACCCAACTGTATATTATGAACAAACAAAGAAAACAGGCATTGCATGCAATCTATTGAGATGTAATCAGGTTATAGTGCATGTCAATGGCATGCACAATGTACTGTATGCATATTAATGGTGCATCAAGAGAATCAGCCAATCACACCACTGAAAATCATTGTTATTGACACAAATTAGTCAAACATTCACAACGCTTTTACTTCAATCATGCTATACCAGTTCCTCTGCTTGTCCTCTACACAGTGCAGTAGGGAAGTCTTGCAAGTAGGAATACTGGGACATAGGCTGACTTGGTGTTTTTTATTTCTCTCCTTGAGTCATGGTTCCTTCTGGGCTTCAGGTTTGGAGATGGATACTGTTTGCCTGCTTTCACTGGCTTTGTGTCTGTCAAGAAACTCCAAGACCGTAAGTAAATCTACACAGTCAGTTAGAATTGAGTAATCAGATGTGGCGTCTCATCCTGGTGTAACATTCTCTCTGTGAGAGAGCAAATATAGAATTGTTTTTCATCTACCCTTTCTGCAGATATTTTTTTCTGTGTATTTCACCTACACCTACACCTTAATATTCTTTCTCTCTTTATTTTATTATTATTATTTTTGTTACATTTTTTAAATTAATATATTCACTGAAAACCTGCACTAACGCATGGTATATTAACAGTATTGCACTTTTCATGTAGCCTGTACCCTACTTTTGTCCAGCTAATAGCCGAACCACATATCAAGCAACATTATGGACAAAACGTTAAAATCCTGTTGCTGCAGGATTATTTTGCTATGACAATACTGGTCAAATTAAGATCCTAGTTTCTTGTTTAGAGGTGCCCTCTCATTTTGTATTGATTTTCCTGTCTGTTTGTTGGTTTGTGCGTGCGTGTGTGTGTATGTTCTCTGTAGGGTTTACATGGTAGCCACTCCTGCAGTGATCCAGGCAGGCTCAGAGGCCAAGCTTTGTGCCAGCCTTCTACAGCCCAACGAGACCCTGGTCATGACCATATCACTGATTGCCAATGAGCAGATCAAAATACTTCTCCAGGAGAGTTCTGACAAAGAGTTTCACCGCTGCTTCCAGTTTCAGGTCAGCTCAGCACTGGTCAACATCCAGAACCATTCCAATAAGAATGTACTGTAGTTCTCTGCTTTGTGATGCATCTCTTAATTTTCTATGTAATACCAGGTTATTTAATGGGAAATATCAATGTGGTGGCTTACAATAATTTTTCTGTGATTCAGGCTGAAATTTTACATAAAAAGATGACATCAGCTACTGAAGAAAAATCACTTTTAAAACACACTGATGAAAGAAAACGTGATTGAATCTGCACAACCTTGACGTTGTTAGCAGCACTTTCTTACCAACTGAGCCGCACAGGATCATATGTTATTTGTACATTGTCTCCCTTTCAGGCCCCTCATGTGGAGAATGACGAAGTGCAAAATTTTAAGGTGAAGGTTCAAGGTGAAACGTTTCTATCGACAGAGGAGAGAAAGGTCATGATTAAACCCTACAAACCGATGACATTTGTCCAAACAGATAAACCAATCTACAACCCGGGACAAACAGGTAATTTTACACAGAGCCAGTTCACAATTAGTCTGCTTGCTAAGAAACAGGACAATTAGGTGGTATCATGTTTCTATGATGGTTTGCTCTTTCATCACATGTTACTCCTAAGAGACACTTGAAACAGGATCATCAGGTGCAGATAAAGATAAAATACACTGCAGGTTCACTCAGGATATGTACACTGGAGTTTGAACCAACATACCACATGTTACAAGCTGTTCTTCTCCTGGACATTATCATTTGATTACAATTAGCTCATTCATCCCCCTCCTCTCCCATGTAACTATTCCCCATGTCATTGCTGTAAATGAGAATCTGTTCTCAGTCAACTTACCTGGTAAAATAAGGGTTAAATGAAAATAAAAAGTTGTGATCTCGATAGAGTAACATGATATCGCAGTGCAGTTTTCCTTTATCTGCGGTTGATTGAATAGGGACCTTAGTACCAACAGTGTAAAATATTATCCAGAGTAGATGTCAAAAGTTTGTCTTGCAAAATTCTGGTAACTCTCCTGAAAATCCCTGGTTTTCCAGAAATCCTGGTTGAAAGATTCCTGGAATCTGGGAATCCTTCAACAGGGATTTCTGGAAAACATGGGAAAGTTAGCAAAAGTATGCTTCAAAAATTCTCATTGAGTGCTTGTCTTTGTCTTTTCTTTGTATTTTTACAGTGCAGTTTAGAGTCATCGCCTTGGATACCAGTTTTAGGCCTGTCAATCAGCTGGTGAGTGTTGAAATTGTGAAACATTGAATATTGAAAACAATGTCCCGTCTCCACTATTTCAAACAAAAAGACAGATACAGAAGAAGGATCACAACGTCACATTGCTCTCTGATAGACATAGCAATCAGGTATTATGTAACACTATGTATGATATTGTCTGCGATCCTGGTTAGGGTGAGAATGGAAGGTTGGGGGTGTTGAGACATACCAAAGACTCTAAAAATTGGACCCCATGCCTCTCTGCTTAGCACTAAATATTAAGGAGATGGATTGAGGATAAGGTCCAGCAATAGATTAGTATCCTGTCCAGGCTGCTTCACGCTACAGAAACAGAACAAAGGTGCCTGCCCTATGGACAAGGACGAGGCTTATTATGTACAATATACTGTATTTATACTATATTTTAATTCAGCAATCAACTAGCCACGGCATGTCATACAAATCTTGTTAGCACTCCATAAACAATAGGACTTTGGAAATGGGAAATGTTTTGAACAACTATTGGGCAAAATCCCAAATCCAAATCTTTAACCAATGTTATCTGTTTGATAAGGCTACACAAACAGTTGTGACACATATCACTCAGGGCAAACATACTGTACATGTCTGCAGAGGTTCTCTAATTAAACCTGCGTAGGTGGATTTCAAGGTCCTCAAACATTCACTACAAGACATGGTGTTTTCCACTCAAAGGAATGCGTAGGAGTTTTTTTTCGTTACAGTCCCAATGCAAAAGCGACATGTTATGTTTAATTTAAGAGACAAAGCCAAGCATCTGTCACGTTCCTATTGTTGTTGACAGTTTTGCTCCTCTTTTAATTTTGGGGGAATTTGAGAGTTCGTAAAACATTAACCAGTCTTTTGTCTTGCCTTTCACAGTACAACATTATTGAACTGCAGGTAAGACCCTTACTAGTCTATCAATGTATGATGACTGTCACTGTAAATAGTACTACATTATAAGACAATGACTCCACCAGCTAGGTACTGTAGGTCATCATTCATTTCCACATGACAGTTACCAGAAGACTCCCTATCAGCTTTATGTGATCACATCTGGGCTACCTTCAGCAAGCAAACTTCAGAACGTTGCAGATAGAAATGTCATGAATGGAGCTGATGTGACTCTTTACTCTTCATATCAGACAGGCATGTTTGGCCTACATAACATCATTTGTATGTGAATGTTCCACAATGTTGCACCCTGCTAAACGTGTCCCTTGTTCTATGAATCAACAGGATGTTCATCGGAACAGGATTGGACAGTGGGTCAAAACTACATCCAGTGGCAACATTCTGCAGCTTTCTCACCCCCTGAACTCTGAAGCACCCGTAGGATCCTATGCTATTGTAGTGTGGATTGGTGAAAACAAAATATACCATCACTTCAAGGTAGAAAAGTATGGTAAGTAGAGCTTCTTTATTTGACCTTTCATGCTAGGTAATATTAGGGATCTGGAAGTTGAATCAATGAATCACATTTCTGGAACATTCATGAGTTGCCTGCTGTCTCATCTCTAGTTTTGCCAAAGTTTGAGATCAAAATGAACCTCGCCGATGAGATCAGCGTTGTTCAAGAGGAGTATAAAGTGGAAGTATGTGCAACGTGAGTCAACACTATTGCTGTTTTGTAATGCACTGTAGTTACAAGACAATTTTTAACTCCAATAAATGTCACTGTCTAATTAATTGCATTACGCTAATGCAGACCTTGATTCAAATTCAAATACTTGAATACTCCATGCATTTCAACCCAGGTCTGTTTGGTCCTGGGGGTATTTGAAATAGTGTATTTAGAAACAAGTATTTGAAAATAATCTAGGAAATAGAAGTTCTTGATTGGGCCATATTATTTGAAAAATACTAAAATACGTGGAAAATATGTATTTAAAATACAAATACTTAAATATGCATGTATTTGAACCCAGGTCTGTGCTAATGACAAATACGAATTGAAGACTTACAATGCTACTGCTCAATGTCATAATCTGTTCTTATGAGTACCCTGAGAATTAAAATGTTTGGGACAGTGGCATTTACATGAACAGCTGGGCTTATATTCATAAAGCCTCTCAGAATGGGATTGCTGAACTACGATCAGGTCTCTCCTGTCCATGTGACCTTGTTCATTCTGATACAGAAGTTTACACTGATCCTAGATCAGCACTCATACACTGAGAGACTTTATGAATACAGGTCCAGCTGCATTGGCAATGTTGAAAACACTTGACTTAAAGAAAGCCTGCCGGTATAATGCATTGTAACTTGTAAGATGCATGTATGAGCCTTTGTAATGTCTATAATATAAGGTTTATAATATACTACGCCTCTCTAAGTAGGAAATGTATGATGTTTTATGTTTTTTATGTTTTATTATGAAATAAAATCAGATACACTTATGGGCAGCCTGTACCTGGTAAAGCAGAGGTAGAGTTGTGCCGACCCTTAGTGCCCAATATAATAATACCAATAAGAATTGATGAGAAAAATCCAGAAGAAGTTCCTGATTATACACCCCCCTGCCATAAAGAGTCAATAGAGGTCTGTATGCTTTCATGAAGAAACTATATACTTGTTTTTACCATCATAATACATTTGAATGTGATCTGGTTACATTTATTTAAATCATTTCTTAATGTGGTTTTGCTTGCTTTTCCCAGATGGACCTAACTGGCTGTGCTTCTCATGTCTTCAACATGTCAATTTTCACAAAGGATGCTGGCCAGAAAATGCTCATAGACAGGCTGAGTTTTAATGCAAAAGTAGAGGAGGAGGGGACAGGCAAGTCAATTATCACAAGAATTTGAAGATGGTAGAAGTGATGATAACATTTGCCTGAAGTCAAATGAAAACAGTTTTTCTTCTTGAGAGTGAATTACATAATGTCAAGATTGCATGTTTAATTAGATCATGAAGATTGGCGTGACCTGCGTATTTGACCTTTGGTGCTACATCCTCATATGATGCTGTTTTTATTCATGTCTTCTGTTTGTAATCATGTTTTTAATACGTTGAGTAAGCTGCATTGGAATTCAGCTTCTGCATTGTGAGCTGCCATTGTGCATCATGGTGGCGTGTGTAGTTGTGAAATAAAACATCCTATTTTCATTTGTTTTCCTTTCACAGGTATTACACAGTCAAAGGAAAAACACATTGAGCTCTCCTATGTGGTTGGAAAACTCACATTTGTTGACACACCCAAAATCTATGAGCATGGATCAATTATCGAGGGCAAGGTGCATCCAAATACAGTGATATTGTTTATTACACTTAGTTGAATTGTAGATGCCATTTGTCTTTGACATTCCTGTTTACTTAACTACCAATGGTAGGTAACAGTGACACGTGTAGCATCACTACTTACAACTTTCCCCCCCTTTTTCCTCAGATAAACGTTGTTCACTTCAACAACACACCTATCTCAGACATGTCAGTCTACCTTTTGGAGAAGAAAGGCTGGTCCTCACATCATCTCCAGAACCTAACCACGGACAGTCACGGTATTGCCAGTTTCTCCCTCAACACAACCAGTATGCCCGAAGAGAATATTAACCTCATAGTAAGTATGAGGTTTTGAAAGTCCTTCTAGGTTTTGAAAGACTCTGAGACTCTGAAGACTCTTTATGCTCAACTCCAAATCACCCACTTGACCCTACCCTGTAGGGTCTATCATGCTCTTGTGGAGATCCTAGAATATTCCATTGGTATAATAAGCAATATGGTGAAACTTCCACCTAGCCTATCAGAAGGCAAGGTGGAAATGTTAGTTACCATATTTACAACTGTCAAATCCTCTCAGATCTCCACAAGTATATTGTACAGGGTCTAAGGGTTGATTTGGGATTGGGCCTTTAGTTATACTCTCTCTTCCCTCTGTTGCTTTCCAGGTTAGCAACACACCACAAATAGAGAACTATAGATACAGGGTCCCCTATTTCAAAAGCGGCCAACACGAACTCTCCCTGATCCAGCCCACTGCCCCTCACAGTAAAACGTCCAGCTCTCTGGCTATTCAGAAGATGGAGAACCCACTGACATGTGGGGAGGAAGTATCAATCACCATCCAGTACGCCATCGTAGGGGAGACCGTCCCAAAGGGCTCCGTGGATGTCATCTACCTGGTGAGTAGAACCAGGAACAAGTTGTGACAACCTGCAAACCCAGGGTGAGTCCAAAATGGCACCCTATTCTCTAGTGTATTACTTTGACCAGGGTCATTTCAGACATAGTCCCAGCCTCTCATCTTCAAAGGAAGGATGTCTCTATACAAAACCAGTACTTCTCATCATATCCTTCTTGCTGACTTGATGGGATAACCGGGACAAGTGTTTTTCCCTTTCCCTCCTCCAGGCCTTATCCAGAGGGGTGATAGTTCAGCATGGACACATGAAGGTTACCGTGCAGCACGGGAGTCCTGGTGAGGGAGTTTCATTAAGTAATTATGAACGTACTTGAAGGTGCTTGGTGACAATGACAATGTACGATTAAATGCACACAATAATGCGATTATTGTGGATACTCAGAATAAGATAATACTTATATTAAAACGCTTTGCAAGAAATACAATTTCCCTAATAATACTGTTTACATGGATGTCTGAAATCAGGCTACTGATGGCAGTCTGATGAATGCAGAAATTGTCAATCAAAACAAATGTTCTACCTCAGTGAACATGCTATTTTTGGGAAGCATTGTTGATTTTGAGGTCAGACATATAAAATGTCCATGTGAAAATTACTTCTAAGACACATACAGTGCATTCAGAAAAGTATTCAGACCCGTTGACTTTTTCCACATTTTGTTACGTTACAGCCTAAAATGGATAAAAAAATGTATCCTCAGCAATCTACACACAATACCCAATTATGACAAAGCGAAAACAGGTTTTTTGAAATTTTTGCAAATGTATTAAAAAGGTGCATCCTGTTTCCATTGATTATCCTTGAGATGTTTCTACAACTTGATTGGAGTCCACCTGTGGTAATTTCAATTGATTGGACATGATTTGGAAAGGCACACACCTGTCTATATAAGGTCCCACAGTTGACAGTGCATGTCAGAGCAAAAACCAAGCCTCCATCATTCTTAAATGGAAGAAGTTTGGAACTACCAAGACTCTTCCTAGAGCTGGCCATCCGGCCAAACTGAGCAATCGAGGGAGAAGGGCCTTGGTCAGGGAGGTGACCAAGAACCCAATGATCACTCTGACAGAGCTCCAGAGTTCCTCTGTGGAAATGGGAGAACCTTCCAGAAGGACAACCATCTCTGCAGAAATCCACCAATCAAGCCTTTATGGTTGAGTGGTACACAGCCAAGACAACGCAGGAGTGGCTTCGGGACAAGTCTCTGAATGTCTTTAAGTAGCCCAGCTAGAGCCCAGACTTGAACCCGATCGAACAACTTTGGAGGGACCTGAAAATACTTGTGCAGCGACGCACCCCATCTAATCTGATAGAGCTTGAGAGGACCTGCAGAGAAGAATGGGAGAAACTCCCCAAATACAGGTGTGCCAAGCTTGTATTGTCATACCCAAGAAGACATAAGGCTGTAATCGCTGTCAAAGGTGCTTCAACAAAGTACTGAGTAAAGTGTCTGAATACTTATGTAAATGTCATATTTCAGTATTTTATTTTTATACATTTGCAATAAAATAATCTAAAAACCTGTTTTTGACATTATTGGGTATTGTGTATAGATTGATGAGTGGAGAAAAACATTTTAGAATAAGGCTGTAACAAAATGTGGAAAAAGTCAAGGGGTCTTTCTGAACTCCCTTCCCTTGAGCTAAAGAGGGCAGATCGCTGGGATGGTGAAAGCACATGCACAGATCAAATGCACAGCTCGAACACCGATTAGGGTGTTTACATGTCCTAATAATGTGAAAGATTGCTCAGAAAACCAGGGGCCTCATTCACAACCTTTGCGTAAATGTATCACTAAATATCCTCGTGCGCCATTTAAGAAAAGACTGCACACACATAAATATTGAGATACATAAACTAGGCGCACACCCGTTATGAGTCAGACCTGTCTTTAAACTGTGCGTGAACCAGCATTATAACTCCACCTGGAAAACGCTCATCATTCAACTTGTATGGTGACAGTAACGCCCTTATTGGCTGTATACTTTCAAAATATTGGAATTAGGCCAAGAGAGTATCTAAATTAAATAGCAATGGCGAACTTGATTAAATGTCTTTGGAGGTGTTGGCAGAATTGCTTCTTTGCAGTGACATTTGCTGTAGGCTAGCTGACTGTTTCTGAAAGACAAAAACAATAGCAAACTGTAGTGGACCTGTTTGAATGCAATAATGTTTTGCATACATTTTTTTCCCGAACTTAAATATGATGCACTGCCCACAAATTCTGAAACATTGTCTACAATGAAAACTACGGTAGGCCTACTTACAGTGGTAGCCTACACACTTCAATGCTAAAGATCAACTGCTGTTCACCTGTTAAGGGCTCCCTGCCTGATGCATTGAGTAAAAACGTGAAATTACAATATAATAGCCTATCTAATAGGCTCAATAAATGAGAGATGCGCATGGTAATTTGTTGTATGGCTACTTCGGGAATATGAGCTCATCATGCCAGGAAAAGTATTCTGCAATGGTTATGATATATGTATTATGTTAATAAATGGAATGTTGTCAACAAGAGAAATTCGACATTACTGAATTCAGACGCCTACAAAAGTCAAGGAAAAAGGTGAACCGTCTGTTCTATCATTAAACTGTGCTTCGAATCGGATCGCCTCCCGAGTGGCGCAGCGGTCTAAGGTACTGCATTGCAGTGCTAGAGGCGTCACTACAGATCCCGGTTTGTTCCCAGGCTGTGTCACAACCGGCCGTGATCGGGAGTCCCATAGGGCAGCGAACAATTGGCCCAGTGTCGTCCCAGTTTGGGGAAGGTTTGGCCGTCATTGTAAATAATATTTTTTTCTTAACTGACTTGCCTAGTTAAATAAAGGTTAAATTAAAAAAATACTTGAAATAGCTTATCTATTTATTCTGAAGTGGGTCCAATTAAATGAGAGATGGGATGAACGGTAGCCTATCCTAACTTGTTGTAGGCCTATGGGCTATTTTGCGAGTAGCCTATGAAACCATGTGGTCAGAAAAGGTGAGGGTTTATACTGCAATGATCATGGAAATTAAATGAAATAGGCATCTATTTCCTATTACTTTAGAATGCAAAGATAAAATAAATGTTTGGTCTTCTCACTAAGGGCAAGTGATTGCATCTTGTTATATATAGCTACCTGTTTTTTGTTATGAATATGAGCGTAATTTATTCCTGCACAAGGCCATAAACTACTTTTGCCTTCTTGCAATGCAATACTTTAACCACTAGAAACTGTACATTCACATGGTCTGGAGTTTGCAGGAGGATAATAAGCATATTCTCACTTCAAGATCAGTTTTTATAAATACCAACTTTTGCGTGAAAACTGGCGCGTGCATGTTTTGGGGCATATTTTGTGCATACCTAACGTTTATATGTCCTTGTGTTTTAATAGGCGTAAGCTTTCATCGATTTTGACCATACGCCGATTAAAATAAACAGAGTAAAGTGACTACTGCATAATCTGCGTATAATCTGCCATAATCAGTTTACTATCTAATTATTACTATGCATGTAAACGTACTCAGTGTGACATGCTCTTGCGTTACAGCAACTGAGGGTGAAGTTACTTTGAAGTTGGCAGTGGTTCCAGAGATGGCGCCTGTGGTACAGGTCCTTGTGTACAGTATGCTACCCAGTGAGACTGTCATCGCCCACAGCATGAACTTCCCCACTGAGAAATGCTTCAGGCACAAGGTGTGTGTATATGTGGGCATGCTTCTTCGTGTGTTATACCCTCTGACTTCTGCACATCACAAACATACTATGTTCATTTTATAGAAGGTATAAAAAGTGTCAAGTATTTCCATGCACATAGATATCATTCCTTGTATAAAGGTGTATAATGTACACATGTATGTCATATGCACCAGGTGTCGGTGGAGTTCTCACCCTCAAAAGCAGTTCCAGGGGAGGAGAACACCCTGCAGCTCTCGGCCCAGCCCGGCTCCCTCTGTGGCCTCAGTGCTGTGGACAAGAGTGTTCACATCATGGAGCCAGGGAAGAGGCTGGATGCTGACAAGGTAACAGAGCTCGGTGTAGTGAATATCAACGGTCATATGTAACCGATGTGAAATGGCTAGTTAGTTAGCGGTGGTGCGCGCTAATAGCGTTTCAATCGGTGACGTCACTCGCTCTGAGACTTGAAGTAGGGTTGCCCCTTGCGTTGCAAGGGCCGCGGCTTTTGTGGCGCGATGGGTAACGATGCTTCGTGGGGTGTCAGTTGTTGATGTGTGCAAGGGTCCCTGGTTCGAGCCCAGGTTGGGGCGAAGAGAGGGACGGAACCTACACTGTTACACATACAGTACCACCATATAAACAGCTTTTGTGGTGCTGGCAATACAACCAGCTTCGGGGGACTAAGAAGTGACAACGGCAGACTTGGAGTGGGTCTGTTCACTGTTGGCCATTTGGTGTACTTTCATCAACTGAAAAGCACCTCCCTTTTGGTTCATATTCTGTTCATATTCATGTTCATATTCTGGGTTGTGTTCATTAGGGCACGGAAAGCATTAAAAACGTTTAGCAATGGAAAACAAAATTGAGCATTTCTTATTTGACAAGTACAAGTAGTCCCTGCCTTCTGTTTGGTGCCCAATGAACAAGGTAATTTCACATCTCCTTATTGTCCCATTACAGATATTTGGTTTGTTACCAGTCAAGGCGACAACACACATTCCCTACCAGCTTGAAGATCCAGTAGCATGTTTACATGTAAGACCAAGGAGATACGTAATGCCATACCCAGGACAAACTGAGGAGAAAAATGAACCATATGAAGTTTTTAAGGTAACTTCTGCCTTGTCTTCTCTTAACTTGAAGCCTCTTTTCCCCTCTCGTAAGAATCAGTTACCATACTGTTACCATGCATTCATCTCCTTAAATTATCAATTTCTAAAATAGCCAGTTTGAAGCAAAAAACACACATTTAGAATAGAAAAATAAAACTGAGACATTCATTAATATCGAGCTCACATGTTTGTGATTTCTAGAAACTGGGACTGAAGCTGGCAACTAATCTGGTTCTAAGAGTACCTTCCTGCCTAAGTTATAAGGGAAACCAGTACCATCGTTCCCATGGTGAGATGTCCTTCTTACCATCTCTTACTCTTGTCATTGCCAGAAGTCTTTGGTGAATCTTTGGAAATGTTATTCTAACATAGCGTGGTTAAAACAGTCTGAACACTGCATGCATCACCAGTGACCACAGGATTCAGTCTGGTTTGATCAGGTTGATTCTAACACGAGAATAATGACTATGTTTTGTTTTAGTATACCATGTAGGCTTCTCTAACCGTGGAACCGTGAACAGACTTGTAATGGGTCAAGTTGGAGGATTCGGTGGCTCTGCACCTCCGTCACCCATACAGACGGTCCGTACGTTCTTCCCTGAGACGTGGATATGGGATCTTGTGGAAGTTGGGTAAGAGCACTGCACAGTGAGGCTGTTGCCTTATAGACGGGTTGGCTGACAACGTCATAAAAATAATGTGCACATTGATGAGGCAGAAGGTGATGTTATGATTCTGAACGTCAGATAGCAACAATAACAAGAGGCTGCCATGTGGGGAATCGTAAGTGTCTCGTTTCAGCTCGTTTTATCTTGTTATTGATGCCATGTCTTGTTTTGAGGTGTTTTGACTCATGTCATGTCTATGCTAATATGGCAAAACATTTGCTAGCTAGCTAACCAACAACTGTAACGATGTATTTGAGAGACAACAAGTGCTCATTGTGCAAATGTATTTATGTTTTCAATAAACATTTGAAGGTAAAATATAGTTTAGATGTTGTCAACAATCTAAGCCAACCCCGTCTGTTTTGCTCCATAGTTGCGCACGTGTCGGTTTTGTTGCTAAACAACCAACTGGTCTATATCAAAACATACAGTCGTGGTGTAGATTAGGAACCTGTACCTCATTAAACTGCATTACAAAGTAGGGGAGAGTGTGGTAAATTTAGATTTTATTTACATTCAGCATCACACTCTTAAGGGAAATATAGTGTTATTTCTAACAAAGATATTGACATATATTTCAGGATGTTGTTTATCCCTGGAAATGATCAGAATTAATGTATACATTACAGATTGAAAACATAGCTTGTCCAAAAAAGTGGTATGGGGTAACACTCTACTCAGCAAATTAGATCCAGTCTATCACAGTGCCGTCCGTTTTGTCACCAAAGCGTTTGACATGCTTCTAAGTACGGTAATGGAACATTTTTACTTTTCGTCTCTGGTTCCACGCTCGCGAACAAAACGGAGGTATTTGTACATAAATATGGATTATTTCGAACAAAAACAACATTTCTTGTGAAAGTAGCAGTCCTGGGAGTGCATTCTGACGAAGATCAGCAAAGGTAAGAGAATATTTATAATACTAATTCTGAGTTTAGGTTGCCCCAAACTTGGCGGGTGTCTGTATAGCTCTCTGTGATGGCTGAGCTATGTACTCAGAACAAAACATTTATCGAACAAAACATACATGTATTGTGTAACATAATGTCCTAGGAGTGTCATCTGATGAAGATCGTCAAAGGTTAGTGCTTCATTTAGCTGTGTTTTGGGTTTTATTGACACATGTCCTTGCTTGGAAAATGGCTGTGTGATTATTTTTGTCTATGTACTCTCCTAACATAATCTAATGGTTTGCTTTCGCTGTAAAGCCTTTTTGAAATCGGACAATGTGGTTACATCAAGGAGAAGTGTATCTTTAAAATGGTGTAAAATATTTGTATGTTTGAGAAAGTTGAAGTCACATCCTGACCAGTAGAGGGAGTATTAGTTATTGTAGTTTGGTCAGGACATTTGTTTTATGTGGTTCGGGGGTTATGTGTATGTAGAGGGGTGTTTTATTTATGTGTTCCGGGGTTTTGGTGTATGTTCTGGTTTTTGTATTCTAGGGTTTTTCTAGTGGTTATATTTCTTTGTGGTCTGTGTGGCTCTCGATCAGGAACAGCTGTTCATCGTTGTTCCTGATTGAGAGTCATATTTAAAGAGCTTGTTTTCACTTGTTTGTTTGTGGGTAGTTTTTGCACTGCTTTTAGTTAGCCTGAAAAACTGTTCTTGTCGTTCTTTGTTTATTGTTTTTTCGTGTTCACTTTAATAAATAAGTATGAGTATTCACATACCCGCTGCGCCTTGGTCTTTACATTACGACACCGTGACAGTTGAATTATGACATTTTGTTGTTTTTGAATTTGCTGCCCTGATATTTCACTGGCTGTGTCCCGCAGGTGGGACGTAGTGTCCCACGTAGCCCATAGAAGTTAAACGAATGTGGCTTCTACTGACAATTGACATGTACAAACTATGGCATAAGGGGATGACAAGCAGATAAGATGCAATCCATTATTTTGATTAAGACATTAATGAGCGAACTAGGACGGACGTAGTCAATATAACTATTTGTTCAGCACTTTTGAAATGTACGGCGACATAATTCAGAACATGGGCCATTCTTACAGTGTTCTCCCTGTACACCAAGTCAGAACTGTAGGATAAATAAAGGGGGCATATAAGCAGACAATGAAAGCTCTTACAATAGTCAATGATTACATTTCTCTAAAACAGGTTATAGGCTACATGCACCACCAAGTCAGAACAGTAGGCGAAATTAAGAGGGGAAAAATTATTAGGGTGAGGCACAAAGACTACAAACAGCTTTCTACTGTTAGGTTTTAATTCTCAGTAAAAAACTAAACGGACACTATGAAAGCTTAACCAAGTTTATTCTCCCAGAGGGTCAACACAGCTGCATCAGACAAAACATGTCTCCTCCAACACAGGTACATATACTCCAATTTAGATGCACTTCCTCCTTCTCTCCAACCCTTACATATTTTATGGTTCGACAGGAAGACGACGTGATGGGGTAATAAACCGTTCCTTCTCCCTTAAGGTGACCTGACCTGACCTCAACCCCCTTAATGCATAATCCAAAGCTCTCTCCCCTTATCAATGCTTGCCACATGCGATCACTTCCCTGCCCAACTCACGGCTGTCATGGTACCAGACGTAGTGTTCCCCATGAGTGACAGAAAACTGAGCCAAACACGGCACAACTAGAGAACATTACCAACCCCTACGCTCCATATTTTCCGCTGGCTGCCCCACCATCATATAATGCCAAAATAAAATGCAAAACAGCCAACCCCCCCCCCCCCCCCCAAAAAAAAATAAATGAATTACTCAAAATGAGTAACATGGGTTTTTCCAAATTGGGGACTAGTCTTCTATCTATTCTTACTGTATGTGCAAGGGCATAGTCACATGGCTCCATACTAAAATGTTCAGTTGGTGGCACCAGCCCATGATTTGGTTGCGCCACAATTACTGTGGGGTCACGCAATAGAAAAAATGTATAGCCTCATCGTCAAAGTGTTTCATTAAGAAGCGGGGTGGCAGGTAGCCTAGTGGTTAGAGCGTTGGGCCAGTAACCAGCAGGTAGCCTAGTGGTTAGAGCGTTGTGCCAGTAACCAGCACGTAGCCTAGTGGTTAGAGTGTTGGGCCAGTAACCAGCAGGTAGCCTAGTGGTTAGAGCATTGGGCCAGTAACCAGCAGGTAGCCTAGTGGTTAGAGCATTGGGCCAGTAAACAAAAGGTTGCAATTGTTGTTACTATTTTACTATCAAAATAATTTTCCAGAATATTCAGATATTTTGTTCAATAGAGATTTATTTGTCTACATTTTTTTTGCCACTAATATCACATAGGCTAATTCATTTGGGGCCAATTCACCACCTGAGGAAATGGTTAGGAGATCGCTAACTCTAATTGTTGTTATTATTTGACTATAGCCTATTACAAATAGTTAGCCTTCTTACTGATATCTAACAGTACATTTAATGTATATGGCTATGCACACACCTTGAAAGGCCTATGCAACCACCTTTTTAATATTGCCCTTTGTTCAATATTAAATACAATTCAGAGCAGAAACCTGGGCCCATTATCTCTTGAACAGCAACAATAGGGGTTGCTTTCAATTGAACCTTTATTTAACTAGGCAAGTCAGTTAAGAACAAATTCTTATTTACAATGACGGCCTACAATACTGTGTTTTCCCGCCATTAGACCTACATTTTGAAGTATTGTGTGTTGTGTCTTTGGCTATGCCGGATTAAGTGATATGACATGCTAACTTATAAAATGATTTCTCTGTAATTAATATTACCTGATTAAGCTAATCATGTAAATGTAATTAACTAGAAAGTCGGGGCACCACGGAAGAACGTTTATAGAGCTGTTATCTTCCGAATAAACTCTTAAAATACTTTGTAATATTTTACATCGATAGCAGTCAATATTAACCCTTGTCTTATTTTCAGTCTCATAATGAAAGTTGTAAATTCTTGGCTATCTTCACGAACCCTGGCTAACAAGTTGAATCAGCAATACAAAATTGGGTTTAATTATTTATTTACTAAATACCTAACTAATCACACAGAATTACAAATACACAGAATACAATGATGTCATACAGAAAACGTCCCGGTAGACGGAACAGATATGACGGCTGGTTACACAAAGGAAAGGGGGTTGGGCTTGAATGAAAGAGCGGGAAGATTTAGGAACAGAGAAACAGCAGCTATGCTATCGTAAATACATTATCTTATGCATTCTAAATTACCGCCCATTTGGAAAAGGAAAATGCAATAAATATTTACTCTGAGCTGCGCTTCGGTAGATTGGTCGTAGATGCTGGCCGGGTTGGCCAACAGATCTTCCTGGCCGGAAGAATGTCAATGGTGGTCAATTGGATACGTGGTGGTATCTTCGTCTGGTTGTTAGACTGGATCCGTCGTCCGTCCTTTCCTAGCCCACGTAAGCAGCGGCCGCTGCTAACTCAACGGCTAGGAAGTATCACTTCTGTAGTGAATAAGCTCAAAGTTCATACCATTCGCCACCAAAGCTCACGCCGAGGTTGGCTTAGTTCTGTTCTTGACATGTGTGTCCTTCTAACGTAGAGGCTGCAGACCTCCCGTACTGGAACCACCTGGTTATCTTTTCATCAAAGGCTTATATAGTGGAGAGGGGGAGGGAGGTGTTTCATCGTTTATAACCCCTGTCTCTTCACAGGGTCATCAAACATTTCAATTGCATAACAATTGCATAACAATTCCATGTGACTCTGATAACTAGAGGGCGTATACTTTCTCAGGTACAGTTTATGTCGTCCTGTCATCAATCATAATGTCTCAGATGACAACTGAAATGAAATCCATACTCATTACGTTATCAAGCATATTTCCTTACCCACAGGCCAACGTCATGACATGTGCAATCTGAAAGCATTTCAAAAAGGAGAGAGCAAGAGAAACTGCACTGCTTCAAAGCAGCAAGCAGGAACTCTATAGTTCAGACGACTGTCTGATTGACCAGTGGGCCAGGTGTAAATGTTAGAAAGCCTTACCTTCAACAACAGAAGCCACCCACCCTTGATGGGCAATCAGCAGAACAATAGCATCTCTGAGAGCATGTTAGAAGTCTTGATGATGAGTAAATGAAAGCATTGAGTTTTATCAAATGTTCCTATTGATACTAGATGAAGTCATCCCGAAAGTAATCAGCTGTTTTTAGGAATGTAACATAAAATCTTTATTATTGTAATCGGATTACATAATCCCTATTAATCTTTTACTACCCAACCGTTCGCCTGGGAAGAAAACACTTCAATTTGCTCAACTTGCCATAGAGCTCACCAGCTATTAGTCCTAAAACCCGGAAATGAGTTATCTCAGGTTCGTTCAGACATTCATATGAGGAAAATGAATGGGGAAAGAATAGGGTTTTGGGATAAACGCCGAAAACAAGGTCTGAGGTTAACACAGGTTTAGGAGATCTTATACGTTTTGTTCAGTGACATAATATCAGTCAATTAACATGACCTTTATGAAATATGAATAATTTATGTAATTTATGTGCTTTTATTATTACATTACAAAATTCACAAGACTGACGTTAGCTGATGAAGATGATCTCATAGAGCAAAACATACAGTTCTAAGATCTCCTAAACCTGTGTTTACCACAGACCATATTTTCTGCATTTATCCAAAAACCCTACAAAAACTCTACTCATTTTCCCATAGGCTTTGTCCAATGTACCATGGAGAAGTTAGTGCCTACAAAAGACGCCATTACTATTGCTCTCTATTGACTAAACCATTAGCTCAATTTACCCCAAGGTAAACATTTAGACTATATTAGCCCACACAGCTACAAGGAGGCACTTTCATGCTAGGTTTAGGACCTCATATTGAAGCTTATAGAGACCCCAAATGACGTATAAAACAATCTTAATTATCTACTTTGGTTTAGATACAACAATCATGAAACCTCTAACACAACAAATTCTTGGTGAAATTCTTGGTGACTTGGTGAAAATCTGTTTTTTGGACCTAACTTCCTTACCACTTTTTCTATGTGGTTTCCTCCTTTATAGACTCCATGAAATGTCCTCTTCCTAAATATGTACTCAAATTATACATTTTGTGTATAGTTTCCTAGAAACAAGGGTGGTTCAATTTACCCCATTGGCTCAATTTTTCTCAATGGAACACTTAATGGCTTTCTGTTTGAACTCTGACCTCTGTATTACAGGGAATCTGGAAGAGCAGACATGCCCCTCACAGTTCCAGACACCATCACCACCTGGGAGACAGAGGCATTCTGCCTGGCTCCTAGCGGCTTCGGCCTGGCTCCTCCAGTGGAGCTCACTGTCTTCCAGCCCTTCTTCCTGGAACTCACCCTGCCCTACTCCATCATCCGTGGAGAGCACTTTGAGCTGAAGGCCACTGTGTTTAACTACCTGTCCAAGTGCATCATGGTACGACACTGCATCATGATCGTTTCTTGAGTTGTTTCATGAGTTTCTTGAGTTGTTTTTAAACTCTTGTATTTTGTTTTGTTACAGTTTATCTGGTCAGTGTTTATTTTTTATAATTTTTTACACCCAATGTATCAGTCTTTGGTTTTCCATGTTATTTTACAAGTGTTCCTATTTGGCAGGTTTCTGTGACTCCAGCTCACTCCTTAGACTACACTCTCACACCCTTGAAGGATGTGCAGTACTCATCGTGCTTGTGTGCCAATGGACGAAAGACCTTCAGTTGGACGATGGCACCCTCTATCCTGGGTAAATCACCAGTCTTCATTCAACCGTTCAGACAGCAGAATGGATGTCAGCCTGAGTCGTGTACTCTGTCACCATTTTGGATGTTGTGTAACCTGTGCTGCACTCTGTCTGTCAATGTGTGTGTAGGGGTTTTGAATGTGTCCGTTAGTGCAGAGGCTGTCCAGTCCCACGCTGTGTGTGACAATGAGATTGTGAACGTACCGGAGAGAGGTCGCATCGACACAGTCACACAGAGCCTGCTGGTGAAGGTATGCAGCCTATTGTTGTGACGGAACATACTGTTGTACAGATACCTAGTGTAACTGCTCCTGACTGAAAATAATATCCTCTCCTCTCAGGCTGAGGGAACAGAGAAGACCGACACCTACAACTGGTTGCTGTGTCCAACTGGTCAGTCAGTAATGAATGAACGTTGAATGTTCACTTTGATTGAATTGATCATCTCCATTCATCTTATCATCTGTGTGTCCACAGGAGTAACTATGACAGAGGAGGTGGAACTGCAACTCCCCAAGAACGTGGTGGTTGGATCTGATCGAATTTCTCTCTCAGTCCTGGGTAAAATAAACCATTGTATTATTTAGACAGGCGTAGTGGTGGGAAAAGCAACCTTTCTCCAATGATAATGCTGCTGTTTGCAAATTGTAGTTTCTATTTTTTTATTTAACTAGGCACTGACCTAAAGAGGATAATCTTACGGAAGTCCCATGTTTCTCTGTAGGGGACATCCTGGGTCGGGCCCTCAAGAACCTGGATGGACTGTTGCAGATGCCGTATGGGTGTGGAGAGCAGAATATGGCCCTCCTCGCCCCCAATATCTACATCCTGGAGTACCTGACGAACACAGAGCAGCTCACTCCAGCCATCCGAGACAAGGCCACCAAGTTCCTCACTAGTGGTAAGAGAGTCCCTCAAAATATGGGTCATATTGATTAGGCACAAAACGGATGAAAACTGACTGAAACAGTGCTGGATTTGTCCAATAAGAGCCCTTTGTTTTTGTTTTCCATTGAAGAACATTTTTAAACGTTTCACCACGGTATGCCCTAATGACTATGACCCTGGTGTCATATAAATTATAGAGCTACACTATAGATGACATCACGGTGTCTTATCAACAGAGCATCAGTGACCCAACACATGCAGGGACTTCCAGATGTTTTGCTAAAATCATTTGATTATAGATTATAGATTTTTATACCAAATGGCACTCTATTCCCTACATAGTGCACTACTTTTTTCCTGGCAAAAAGAGTACACTAGGGAATAGGGTGCTATTTGGGGCGCACTCTCAGTGTCTATAAAACACACCTGGTTACTGTTGTTTGCTTTAAAAACTCACCGACAGGTTACCAAAGGCAGCTGAACTACAAGCATGTTGATGGTGCATACAGCACATTTGGACAAGGCTCAGGGAACACTTGGTGAGTACTTGGATGTGTTATTCACTTATTGGTAACCTGATCATAACTGTCTGTTTCAATTAAGTATTGACCAACCAAATGGCATTGTCTCTGACAGGGAGACCATTGATGTGACATAAGTTGACATAAGCTCTCATTGCATGTAGTGTCAAGCTCTAAGTCATGTTTATGACAACTTTATGTGGGTATTAAATCAAGTTCTCTTTTCTCAGGCTGACTGCTTTTGTTTTGAGATCCTTTGGCAAAGCAAAGTCTTTCATTTATATTGACCCGGCAAAAATTGAGCAGTCCAAGACTTGGTTGGAACGTCAACAAGACAAACATGGCTGTTTCGTCAGATTGGGGAAACTCTTTAACAACAGAATGAAGGTATTTATATTGATAATAAACTGATAGAAGATGGAAGAAGATGTCGTTTTAAGTCTCGTCAGACCATCCATACATTTGGGAATTATGATTTCTACAGAATTGTATCAGGCTACAGTTTACACATGTTTTAGTATTTAACATATTGTTTTGTAGGGTGGTGTGACAGATGAAGTCACGCTGACGGCCTACATCACATCTTCAATGCTGGAGCTCAACATGTCAGTGTCGGTACGTAGCATTTCTCACTACAACAACGTCCATTACAGGAAACGGATTTAGCCTCCTGTATGAAGTCTGTTGTATACATCTTATGTCAACTGTCATTTAGAGATTCTAAAATGTAGTGAGTTCTGTGTAAAAAATTATCTGAAAGTAGCATATGGAATAGAAATAAGAATAGCTGTAACCATAAGCATTCCTGAATGACAGTGTGCTGTTAACAAATAAAGTACAGGCATAGTTATAATACTGTAAACTGAAAAACTAAAAGTGCTCCAGCATGAATGTGTTTAGCCGGATCCCAGATCTCTTTGTATTGCCTTGCCATTACAAACAGATCTGGGACCAGGCTAACGTGTCTCTTAATGTGCTGCTCTGTTATTTTGTGCTCCAGGATCCTGTTGTGTACAGCAGCTTGTCTTGCCTGAGGAACTCCACCAGTGATTTGTCCAACACTTACACTACTGCTCTGCTGGCCTACACCTTTACCCTGGCAGGGGACATGGAGACCCGGGCTCAGCTTCTGCAGCACCTGGACACGATCTCATTACAAGAAGGTGAGACATATCATGGTCCAACATCTTTTTGTGCTGTCTTGCTTTCATTGAGCATACCTGGGCAATGGACCCAATGGAGTAATCCCAAAAGTGCAAACCCTCCTCCGTCTGGCACTCCAGATAAGCTCAATCAAACACCCAAACTATTTTATAGAACACAAATACAATTTGAACTCAGGTGTCTGTAATATAATTCACTTTTCGTCATAAAATTAATTGGGTAGGTCAGATAAGAACTTTGTATCTTTTATTATGATGAATAAGCTAGTCCCTATTATCTGTGTGTTTGTGTGTGTGTGTGTGTGCACTCCTCGTCCCTTAGGGGGTCTTCTGCACTGGACTCAGACCTCCTCAGAGACCTCAGCCTCCCTGGCGGTGGAAATCAGCTCCTATGTTCTGCTGGCTTCCCTCAGTGCCTCCCCTCTGTCTACCACTGACCTGGGCTACGCCTCCCGCATCGTCAGGTGGCTGGTGAGACAGCAGAACGCCTACGGAGGCTTCTCTTCCACACAGGTATATTTCCAAAACACCTCCGTTCTGAACTGGCACCCTGTGCTGTGCACTTGTAGTGAGGCATTATTACCTTGACTTCACAACAGGCATGTATGTGCTTCTTGTCATGTCAAGCCTGGCAAGGATAACTTCCACTAAAATGGAGCCAAGAAATCATAATGGATGGAAATGGGGAATAATTACTCTAGGAACTGACCAATGTAAAAATCCCCCCTTTATGTAAAATGGGGTATTTTCATTCATTTTGAACACATTTGTCTGTGGTCTGTTGGTGTGTGTGTTTAGGACACAGTGGTGGCCCTCCAGGCCCTGGCTCTCTACTCCACCAGGGTGTACAGTAGAGAGGGTGCCAGCACAGTCACAGTACAGTGTCCCAGTGGGGCACAGCACCTCTTCGAAGTGAACCAAAACAACAAGCTTCTCTACCAGGAGAGGGCGCTGCAGGACACAGAAGGGAGGTACAGCGTGGAAGTAAAAGGCAGTGCTTGTGCCTCAGTGCAGGTCAGTGAATACACGCCTCCCAATACTAAAGTGCAAGATATGGTTTTGTATATTACTGCGAAGTTCAAACGTTTAAGAAACTTTGTCTGGCTTGATATTTAGTTTATGAAATGTTTATTTTTCGCTATCTTTTAAAATGTATATGTTGGACATGATGGTTTCCCTGACTTGTTCTTCCCTCTTTCCCAGGTGGCGCTCCACTACAACATCCCTACTCCTACTGACAGCACAACACTCAGTATCCAGGTGAAGCCAGAGGTGGACTGCAACAGTAACTCTTTGAGACCCAGAGTCACGCTGAATCTCCAGTCTCAGTAAGAATGAATGACTTATTTGCATTCACAGAAGCATTCTTTCAATCAGTTTATTATTTGAATCAGATCAATGATGACACTCCAGTGTTATTTTGGAGTATGTCTTACAGAATGTATCTGACCCAATTGAATTGATGTTATTATACCTATAGTGCCCTCTGTAATTATTGGGACAAAGAAGCATTTTTTCTTCATTTGGCTCTGTACTCCAAAAGTGTGGATTTGAAATAAAACAATGACTATGAGGTTAAAGTGTGGTATTAACATCGTGTTGAAGTTACAGTGCGTTTTGTACATAGTCCCCCCATTTTAGGGAACCAAAAGTATCGGGACAAATTCACGTATATGTTTATTAATGTAGTAAAAAGTTAAGTACTTGGTCCCATATTCACGGTACAAATTTGTTGGATGCATTTCCTTTTTGTTTCAGATTATTTTGTGCCCAATAGAAATGTATGGTAAATAAACTATTGTGCCATTTTGGAGTCAGTTTTATTGTAAATAAGAATAGAATATGTTTCTAAACACTTCTATATTAATGTTGATGCTACCATGATTACAGATAATCATGAATGAATTGTGAATAATGATTGAGTGAGAAAGTTACATACTCACAAATAGCATACCCCCAAGGGATGCTAACCTCTCACCATAACAATAACAGGGAGGTCAGTGTTTTTGGGGGGTTTGATATTTTTGTGTCTTTAACTTTCTCACTCATCATTATTTACGATTCATTAAGGATTATCCGTAATCATAGTAGCATCCACATGTATATAGAAGTGTTTAGAAAAATATGATATTCTTATTTATAATAAAAGTGACTCAATTACACAATACATTATTTACCATTCATTTTATTGGGCACAAAATAATCTGAAACACAACCAAACAAACAGAAAATGCATCCAACTAATTTATAGAGTCACAAGCTTGATGTAGTCATTGTGTGCTATGAATATTGGACCAAATACTTCACTTTGTACTACTTTAATACACATATAAGTGAATTTTTCCCAATAGCCTACTTTGGACCCCTAAAATGGGGAGACTATGTACAAAAAGTGCAGTAATTTCTAAAGCTGAAAGTCTGCACTTAATCCTCATAGTCATTGTTTGATTTAAAGAAATGCTTCGCTGTCCCAATAATTACAGAGGGCACTGTATGTATAGGTAATTTCACTTCCAGTTTGTACATAGGCATGGATCGGTAACAGTAAGAAAGCATATCAGGCAACCATGTCTTTTTATGGGTAAATAGTCAAAGTATCCATTCATTTCATTATTACAAGCACTTGTCAAAATCAAACTTTCGATATTTTGGCTTTCGACAGCCTTGGTTTCTCAAATGATTGGCTCGCCTGGTTCACCAACTACTTCTCTGATCGAGTTCAGTGTGTCAAATCGGAGGGCCTGTTGTCCGGACCTCTGGCAGTCTCTATGGGGGTGCCACAGGGTTCAATTCTTGGGCCGACTCTCTTCTCTGTATACATCAATGATGTCGCTCTTGCTGCTGGTGAGTCTCTGATCCACCTCTACGCAGACGATACCATTCTGTATACTTCTGGCCCTTCTTTGGACACTGTGTTAACTAACCTCCAGACGAGCTTCAATGCCATACAACTCTCCTTCCGTGGCCTCCAACTGCTCTTGAATGCAAATAAAACTAAATGCATGCTATTCAACCGATCATTGCCCGCACCTGCCCGCCCATCCAGCATCACTACAATACGTGGATAACTACAAATACCTGGGTGTCTGGCTAGACTGTAAACTCTCCTTCCAGACTCATATTAAGCATCTCCAATCCAAAATTAAATCTAGAATCGGCTTCCTATTTCGCAACAAAGCATCCTTCACTCATGCTGCCAAACATACCCTCGTAAAACTGACCCTCCTACCGATCCTCGACTTCGGCGATGTCATCTATAAAATAGCCTCCAACACTCTACTCAACAAACTGGATGCAGTCTATCACAGTGCCATCCGTTTTGTCACCAAAGCCCCATACACTACCCACCATTGCGACCTATACACTCTCATTGGCTGGCCCTCACTTCATACTCGTCGCCAAACCCACTGGCTACAGGTTATCTACAAGTCTCTGCTAGGTAAAGCCCCGCCTTATCTCAGCTCGCTGGTCACCATAGCAGCACCCACTCGTAGCACACGCTCCAGCAGGTATATCTCACTGGTCACCCCCAAAACCAATTCCTCCTTTGGTCGCCTTTCCTTCCAGTTCTCTGCTGCCAATGACTGGAACGAACTGCAAAAATCTCTGAAGCTGGAGATTCCCATCTCCGTCACTAGCTTTAAGCACCAGCTGTCAGAGCAGCTCACAGATCACTGCACCTGTTCATAGCCCATCTGTATACTGCCCATCTATCTACCTCATCCCCATACTGTATTTATTTATTTATTCTGCTCCTTTTCCACCCCAGTATCTCTACTTGCACATCCATCTTTTGCACATCTACCATTCCAGTGTTTAATTGCCATATTGCAATTACTTTGCCACCATGGCCTATTTATTGCCTTAATTCCCTTATTTTACTTAATTTGCACTCACTGTATATAGACTTTTTTTTTTTTTTTTCTACTATAGAATTACTGACTGTATGTTTTGTTCATTCCATGTGTAACTCTGTGTTGTATGTGTCTAACTGCTATGCTTTATCTTGGCCAGGTCGCAGTTGCAAATGAGAACTTGTTCTCAACTAGCCTAACTGGTTAAATAAAGATAAAATAAAAATAAAAATATGACAGGCAACTCTTTGCTTTCACAGATATCATGGAAAGGAGCTGACCACCAATATGATTATAGTGGATTTGAAAATGCTGTCTGGGTTTGTCCCAGACCCAAAGTCTTTGGGGAGGGTGAGTTTTTGTCATACCATACGTTAGTTTATGGTGTTACCTGTGACCTTTTTCCATGTATAGTAGCTCTTGCCTCTTTCACCTGTGAATCTTTATGAAACTGAACGTTGTTGTTAATGCAATATGAATAACATGTATGGCTTGTCTTCACAGCTGAGGAGTTCCCTTTTTGTGGATCGTGTTGATGCTAAAGATGACCATGTGTTAATGTACTTGACAGAGGTGAGACCAAAATCAAATCATCCATTCTATCAACTTTGCACAACTCTTAGGGCAACATATGCCCATTGTTTCTGTCAAAATTGCTTTGGTTGGGAATCATTGATCGAGAGCAATATTCAAATCTTGTCTCTGATTTTCACATTTTAGACCACTCAGGAACACGCTTAACACCTTTTGGTAAGCAATTCTGGTCTTTGGCATAAACATTTGTTTAATTGTCTCTCTGAACAACAGAACTCTATCCCAGGGTTAGGTTTTCAGAAGATTGAGGGGAGTTTTCTTTTACCTGGGCCTTTCCTATTTATTTTGATCCTGACAAACTCTCCAGTCCCTTCCAGTGACAAGCATACTCATAACATGATGCTGCCACTACTGGAGAATATAGAGGGTTTCTCTCTGTGTTGTATTGGATTTGACCCAAACCTGTAGTTTTTCATTTAGGCCACAATGTTAATGTCTTTGCCATGTTGTCTTGCAGTATTACTTAACAGCCTTGTTTCAAACATAATGGATGATTTGGAGTGGATTTTTTAACACAGACTTTCTTTTTTTCACTTTCTCATATAGGCCAGTAATGTGTTGTGAATGCAATGTTGTTGTTCCCTTCATATTTTCTAGTATTGTGGTGGCAGCATCATGTTATGGTTATGCTTGTCACCGGCAGGGAACAGGAGTTTGTTAGGATCAAAATAAATATGAAAGGAGCAAAGTCCAGGTAAAAAGTTAGAGGAAACCAACCCACCCCCCCCCCAAACCTTACCCTGGGTTGAAGTTGTATTTTTCTGCGGGACAATTACACAATTTGTAATGCCAAAGACACAACAGAATGTCTTTCCAATAGGTGTTGTGTTCCTGAATGGTCAAGTCTCCATCCGGAATTAAATCTACTTAAAAAAAATCTGAGACAAGATTTGAATATTGCTGTCCATCAATGATTCCCAACCAAATGTACTGACCTTGAGACATTTGGACAAAAACAATGGATATGCAGTGCCTCCGGAAAGTATTCAGATCCCTTGACTTTTTCCACATTTTGTTACGTTACAGCCTTATAAAAAAAAATGACATAGTGTTTTTCCCTAATCAATCTACACACAATACCTCATAATGACAAAGCAAATAAAAAAAGAAAATATCACATTTACATAAGTATTCACACCCTTTTCTCACTACTTTGTTGAAGTCCTTTTGGCATCGATTACAGTATCAAGTCTTCTTGGGTATGACGCTACAAGCCTGGCACATCTGTATTTGGGGAGTTTATCACTTTCTTCTCTGCAGATCCTCTCAAGCTCTGTCAGGTTGGATGGGGAGCATTGCTGCACAGCTATTTTCAGGTCTCTCCGGAAATGTTAGATCGGGTTCAAGTCCGGGCGTGGTCGGGCCACTCAAGGACATTCAGAGACTTGTCCGAAGCCACTCCTGCATTGTCTTTGCTGTGTGCTTAGGGTCGTTGTTCGGTTGGAAGGTGATCCTTCGCCCCAGTCTGAGATCCTGAGTGGTCTGAGGAAGGTTTTCATCAAATATCTCTCTGTACTTTGCTCTGTTCATCTTTGCCTTGATCCAGACTAGTCTTCCAGTCCCTGTCACTAATAAACATCCCCACAGCATGATTCTGCCACCACCATGCTTCACCTTTGGGATGGTGCCAGGTTTGTGACGCTTGGCATTCAGGCCAAACAGTTAAATCTTGGTTTCATCAGACCAGAGAATCTTGTTTCTCATGGTCTGAGAGGAAAACTCCAAGCAGGCTGTAATGTGCCTTTTACTGAGGAGTGGCTTCCATCTGGCCACTCTACCATAAAGGCCTGATTGGTGAAGTGCTGCAGAGATGGTTGTCCTTCTGGAAGGTTCTCTCATCCCCACAGAGGAGCTCTGTCAGAGTGACCATCGGGTTCTTGATCACCTCCCTGACCAAGGCCCTTCTCCCCCGATTGCTCAGTTTGGCTGGGCGGCCAGCTCTAGCAAGAGTCTTGGTGGTTCCAAACTTCTTACATTTAAGAATGATGGAGGCCACTGTGTTTTTTGGTACCCTTCCCAAGATCTGTGCCTCAACACAATCCTGTCTCAGAGCTCTACAGACAATTCCTTCACCCTCTTGGCTTGGTTTTTGTTCTGACAATCACTGTGGGACCTTATCTAGACAGGTGTGTGCCTTTCCAAATCATGTCCTATTAATTGAATTTACCACAGGTGGACTCCAATGAAGTTGTAGAAACATCTCAAGGATGATCAATGGAAACAGGATGCACCTGAGCTCCTTAAACTTGACCCCAAAAAAACATCTGGGTCAGATGGTTTAGACCCTTTCTTCTTTAAGGTTGCTGCCCCTATCGTCGCCAAGCCTATCTCCAAATTTTTTAACATGTCTCTCCTTTCTGGGAAGGTTCCCATTGCTTTTAAGGCAGCCACAGTTCATCCTTTATTTAAAGGGGGAGATCAAGCTGATCCTAACTGTTATAGGCATATTTCTATTTTGCCCTTTTTATCAAAAGTGTTGGAAAAACTTGACTGGCTTTCTTGATGTCTTTAGTATTCTCTCGGGTACGCAATCTGGTTTCCGCTGGCTAAGGACTATTGCTGTCTCTGAGGGGTCTTTGGCCTGGTTTGCTAACTACCTCTCTCAAAGAGTGCAGTGTATAAAGTCTGAAAATCTGCTGTCTCAGCCACTGCCTGTTACCAAAGGAGTACCCCAAGGCTCAATCCTAGGCTCCACACTTCTCAATTTACATCAACAACATAGCTCAGGCTGTAGGAAGCTCTCTCATCAATTTCTATGCAGATGATACAGTCTTATACTCAGTTGGCCCCTCCCTAGATTTTGTGCTAAATGCTCTTAGTGTCCAACAAGCTTTCTCTGCCCCTAACCGTGTTCTGAACACCTCCAAAACAAAGGTAATGTGGTTTGGTAAGAAGAATGCCCGTCTTCCCACAGGTGTTATTACTACCTTTGAGGGTTTAGAGCTTGAGGTAGTCACCTCATACAAGTACTTGGGAGTATGGCTAGACGGTGCACTGTCCTTCTCTCAGCACATATCAAAGCTGTAGGCTAAAGTTAAATCTAGACTTGGTTTCCTCTATCGTAATCGCTCCTCTATTGTAATCGTTCCTCTTTCACTCCAGCTGCCAAACTAACCCTGATTCAGATGACCATCCTACCCATGCTAGATTACGGAGACATAATTTATAGATGGGCAGGTAAGGGTGCTCTTGAGAGGTTCCCAAAGTACACACATCCCTGTCTCACTTCTCTTTTCAGTTCGCTGCAACTAGCGACTGGTACGAGCTGCAACAAACACTCAAACTGGACAGTTTAATCTCAGTCTCTTCATTCTAAAGACTCAATCATGGACACTCTTACTGACAGTTGTAGCTGCTTTGTGTGATGTATTGTTGTCTCTACCTTCTTGACCTTTGTGCTGTTGACTGTGCCCAATAATGTTTGTACCATGTTTTGTGCTGCTACCATGTTGTGTTGCTCCCATGTTGTTATGTTGTGTTGCTGCCATGCTGTGTTGTCATGTGTTGCTGCCTTGCTACGTTGTTGTCTTAGGTCTCTCTTTATGTAGTGTTGTGTTGTCTCTCTTGTTGTGATGTGTGTTTTGTCCTATATTTATGTTGTATTTACTTCTTTATTTTTAATCCCAGGCCACTGTCCCTGCAGCATGCCTTTTGCCTTTTGGTAGGCCGTAATTGTAAATAAGAATTTGTTCTTAACTGACTTGCCTAGTTAAATAAACGGCTAAATAAAATAAAAATAAAATAAAAGAAGCTGGGTGTCAAGTAGAGTGTTACCGAAACAGAAACTTCTGCTTATAGCATTTAAATAATTGTGACCCATATGTTTATTACATTTTTGTTTTATCTCCCAACAGTTATCATCACGTTTTCCATACAACCACACTCTGGACATCATACAGGAGCTCCCAGTACAGAATCTAAAGCCAGCAGTGGTCCAGATCTACGACTACTACCAGCCAAGTAGGTTTATATCTAACCCTCCAAAACTTATTTTTCCCTCTTCTTTTTAGTAACATTTGGCTAACTTGTGTTCATTTACTGAGACTTATCTGCCTTATTTTTTTATTCAGGTGACCAGGCAGAGACAGAATATGTCTTCCCTTGCAAGTAGGGGTTACAAACTGGTGAGCTACTTTAAATATGGAATTATTGATGTTGAATTATTAGATTTACTATACATGTATACTCTATACTTGTTCTACAAATTATTTTGTTTAACTGTGTTGATATTCCTTAATTCCTTTTACCTAAATGCTGGTCAGTTTGTTAAAGCATTCATTCCTTACATGTACAGTACTGTATGTATTTACTCCTTTGCAGATGTAAGAAGAAAATGACATTCACACAGAGGTCACACCTGCAACCCTTGAGACAGCTTTCTCTAAAGTAAAATATGTAACTGGAATTAAAGTTTTCCATTATAACCATATTCTTGTGCATTTTTACCAGAAAGTTTTGTCACACTGTGGCAAGCAATGAGTTCCAAGGTCTAGGCTCAGGAGATAATGTGAATATTGAAAGGCTTTATGTAAGACAGTGGGTCTCATTCTGGGGTACTAGTACCTGTGGGGGTACCTGGCCTATCCACAGGGGGTACTTGGGAAGACTCATGGGCAGCGCAATATGTGAATGGGGGTGCAGTAAGCAAAAAAGGACTACTGTAGTAATAACAGAAAATCTACACAGAAGATTTAAAAGCATGGGTTTATGACCTAAATGTCAAAGGTCACGGACACGTACATCTACGTGTGTAAAGTAGGCAAGGTGGTTTAGACACTGGAGGGATTTTGTTCACCTAAGAATATGGGAGTATTCTGATGTATGTACGTACATATACGTTGTATATATATGTACACATGCACGGTGGAGATATAGGAGCATGTGCACGTGTTTGGTGAATTTGGTGAAAAGTATATTTGTTCACTCAAGAATGTGATTGTTGATGTATATACTGTCACGATTCTCTAAAGCTGAACCCAGAAGCAGACCAGGACAAGGTGAGTAAAATGACGGTGAGTATTTATTCAGGTTTGAGAGGGGGAGAGTAAGGTGGAGTCAATATTCAAGATTCAAGACTGTGTCCATGACCGAGATTCAAGTAACTGGGGAAGTTGACTTAACTGGAAAAGTTACCGGTGTCAAGTTTGTCCTTAGAGAGTTGGAGAAACTTTTACAGGTCTGGCTTTAATTAGTCTCTGTCCCAGGTCCATAAACAATATGTGGGGGTTTTCCTGACTTCAGCCCCACTGTCCAAACCAAGTTACTACTAACTTTGATTTTGTAGGCATGGTCGGACACATTTTGTTCACTGAGGAATGTGGGCATAACCATGATGATGAATGTACATATGTACAAGTGTACGTGCACGATAGGGGTGTGGTCCAATATTCAATGAGTAAGATTAGTCCAAAACACTCTCAAACCACCTGTAAAAATGACTCTCGGCTTTACATTATATTTAAAAAAATGTATCTGGGCCTCAGCACCGCTCTCTCTCCCAAGTGTTATATCTAAGTCTATGTCTTCATTGGCATATCAGTAAAAGCCGAGTCCTGACATAAACAATGCAGATTCTAGTTTTAGACCTAATCAAATAAAATATCCTTGTCAGGCATTAATGTCTTATATAGGGGCTGTCACGTTGGCATGAATGATTCGGGAGACAGGCGCAGGAATGCGTAATATTTTTTAAAAAATATGCCCAAATTACGGCGTGCCGTGTAAAGGCAGGTGGATGAAGACCAAACAAACACGTAACAAAACACAGGGTAGAAACCCAAAACAAACGAGAGTGGAGTACCTCGAATAAATAACACAAGCGCACAACGATTAACACACGGGACGAGACCCGAAATGATCTGCGCAATCCACAATGGCACGAAAGCCAAAACACAGCACAGGTACTCACACGCACCAACAGACATTGTACAATAATCGACAGCCCAATGGAAACCAAAGGGCACACTTATTTCAAGTACTAATCAGTGGGAATAGGGGACAGGTGTGTGTAATGAATGTTCCGGAGGGATCCGTGACAGAGGCTACCTAAATAAACTGATGCCTGTATAATTCCATGTGGTTGTTAGCAGTTGATGTTACTCTTCAATAACACAAACCCCAAAACAAATCAGGGGGAGGAAAATAGATTTATTCGAAGAGGACAAATCATGCGGGGAGGTAGATGGTCATTCTCCCCTTTCCTCAGTAATGCTTTCTCAGTGATTCTCTCCTGTGGTTCTCTCCCCAGAACAAAGGAACAGGATATAGTATATAACCCAGCCATAGCCTGTGGTTGACCAATTAGAACGTGCCACACGTTCAGAACTGACATGTCCACTCCTGAACCCCAGGATCATCCCTTTGGTTGGCGTCCTGCGGATGGAGCTGAACGCGCCGGGGAGGGGGCACCGTCATGTATGCTTTCTCTCCGGCGCTTTAGGTCGCCATGCTCCTCCTCAGCCAGATTGACAGGTTTCCCGTGCCTCAGCAGAGGTGTCCACTCCTGATCCCTGGGATCATCATTTTGGTCGGTGTCCTGCGGTTGGAGCCGCGCGTCGGTGAGGGGGTACTGTCACGTGTGCTCCTTCTCCGGCCTCTAGGTCCCCAGGCTGCTCGTTATGGCGCACACCTGTCACCATGGTTACGCGCACCTGCTCGTCATCAGACTCACCTGGACTCCGTCACCTCCCTGATTACCCTCTCCTCTGTATTGTTAGTCCTTCCATTTCCTTTGTTAATATGGACTTTATTGACCTAAATTGCTTTTGTTTTAGAGATGAGTACTGAATTGCATGGCCTCTAAAGGCACATTTAAAAGTGTCCCATACAATAAGGGGGATCTGCTGTACCTATGTTAATTCAGGAAAAGTCAGTTATAAATTCTTCTGTCCGAAGTTATCATCCAATAGACTAGCCAGTGTTTCTCGGTGGTGCTATTAGTTTGAGAGTTAGACCCTTCTTTTGCACCCTGGCTAGGGTGTGTGAAATCAGGACCAGTGGGGGCAATGTATACAGGAGGAAACGTGGCCCCTCATGCGCCAACGAGTCCACTCTCATCAGTGCATTCCGATCCCTTAGAGAAAAGAACAGTAGACACTGTGTATTCTCCATTGATTCATAAAGTGCATCCAAACCTGATTGGCTACCTCTGGGTAGAGCTTCCATTCCCCATATAGAGGGTTCCCCCTAGAGAGTAAATCTGCCCCCAGATTCAGTACTCTCGGTACATGAGTGGAGATGCACACTGCTGTACATAATCAGTCTGTGTGCCAGTGTGTGTAAGTGAGGGCACCGCAGTCCCCCTTGTCTGTTTATGTGGCTCAGTTGGTAGAGCATGGTGTTTGCAACGCCAGGGTTGTGGGTTCGTTTCCCACGGGGGGCCAGTACGGGGGGGGGGAAATGAAATGAATTGAAATGTATGCATTCACTACTGTAAGTTGCTCTAGATAAGAGCGTCTGCTAAATGACGTAAATGTAAATGTAAGACACAATGGTGGTATTGTCTGTTCTGAATAGAACATGACTACCCTCCTGAAATGGGAGAAATTACTTCCATGCTAGGGACACTGCAAGGAGTTCCAGGCAGTTTATCTGAGTAGAATGGAGATGGGGTCCCCACACCCCATTGACCATTCTGTCCTTGCCTTGTGGGTCGCACCCCAACCTGAGAGAGACGCGTCCATCATGACTACTTTTCTGGATAAAACAGTGCCCACCTGGGCACCCTGTGACAGAAACGTCAGGTGTCTCCAGGAGTGCAGTGCTACCGTGCAATCTATGGAGATCTGTACACGGTGATGTTTGTGACATAATTGCTAGGCAATTCTGGAATGATCTTATATGTTCCACTGAAAGGCAAGCTTTGAATGATACCAAATCTATGGTTAAACCTAGGACAGAGATTGTCTGCGTGGGAATCAGAACGCTCTTTACTCTGATTATTCTGAAACCACTTGAACATTGTCTCTTCTCCTCTTTGGCCTGTACTCTGTGACCACCAACTTGGGCCTGGTATGCCGGAAAAGGGTGGTGCCTGGGAACTTGCACCCTGGAACAAGCTCATGATTGGTGGAGGAAATAGAACTGTGCTTGGAGGGGGCCGTTCTCGCCTTTCTAGCGATGGGGACACCTTTAGGCCATCTGCTTCTTCCTCCCTACCCCCTGGGTGGGGTTAGAGGCCCTCTGGCTCCTTGGTGCCATGGGTGGGAAGGGAGGCTTCTTAGACCAAGGGCCCTTAGGGTCCAAGGTTCTCTGCTGCCCTGGGCTTGCAGCCTGAGAGCTGGGCATCTGGGGATCTTAAAGGTTGAGGGGGGTCGACCAGCTGCAGCCTGGTCGACGGTGCGGTGAGGCACAGGGGAGACACTGGGCTGTGTCTTCCTGAGCAGACAGGGTTGGAGGGCTTCACCCTCCCTCTTTTCTCCTCGCACCGTTTCTGCATCATCTCAACAGTGGGACCGAAAAGGCCTTTAGGGTCTACTGCAGCATCCAGGATCTTCAGCTTCTCACTATCAGACACCGTGGATAGATTGAGCCAGCGCACCCTCTCCTGGAATATCATGAGCCTTATCACTCTTCCTGATGCCTGGATGGTGGCATTAAGCAAATGCAGGTTGAGGTTTGTGGCAATGCAGATCTTGTCCTATAAACCCAGCACCGGTGTGACCTCTTTCTCCTCCTGTAGTTCAGCTTGGTATGCCGAGAGAATTGAGGCGGTGCTGAGAGCCCTCACAACTGTGGCGACCGACCTGTAGACGTTCTCTTTCGCGGAGGACTGGAAGTGTTTGTACTTGGTTGGTAAGGTGGGGCTAGTCAAGGTCATGGAGGACTTCTGGCTGAGGTGTAGATGGAAAGCAATCAAGTGTTCGATGGGGGGCATGTGGGCAAGCCCAATCTCTTCCATGTCAACACAGTCCAACAACAACCCGTCTTGAACAGGGTTCTTGGAGGAGAAAGGTGTACTCCAGGTGTGAGTAACCTCCTCCATGCATTCTGAGAAGACTGGTAGTAATTGCCTGGCTGCCCGTTTGGCTTTGGGTAGCCTCTTACCCTTATATCGGGACGTGGTGTTCTCTGCTACTGCATTGAGCCAGGGAATCACCAGTCTTCATCTCCATCAGATGATTCCGAAAGGAGTCTGTCGGAAAACCCTATGGAGTCATTGTCGTCTCCAATCAGGAAGCCCGGCAGGGAGGTTGCCGGGTTGTTGCTGGAGTCAGCGGGGCAATGGCATTGAGCTGGTCGCCCCAGCTAGCGCTAACAGTCAGTCCAGTACTCCCCGTGGGGATATCCATGGCCTCTGTTGAGCCATTGGGGATGCCAGCCCCCATGTTAGGGTCCTGTTGACTCAGGCTAGCTTGGTGTGCTAGCCTGCGATGGAGGTTATTCACAGTGAAGAGGGCACAGTGTGGACAAAAGGCAGGGGAGGCTAACGCATCTTATCACAACTTCCGGGTATAAGAGCAATACCAAAATAATTTTAAAGCAGTCTCCGGTTGTTCATTACAGAAGGTACAAGAAACATCAATGTATTTTTTATTTTTTACTTGTCAAGATAATGTTTAGTAGGGTAGCACTTGTGGCTTAATTTCGATGAAAAGTATTCAATCTTATTAGTTAAAAGAAACTTCTGAGAAAGAGACCAAACATTTTTCCAATGAATATTTCTGATAAGGCCATTCCAGAAAGACATGACATATGGGACAGAAACAAAATCACATTAAAATAAGGCACGTATTTTCCTATTGTTGTTAAAAACATAAATATACCTTGCCTACTGGTGAGTCAGTTGGATCAAGAGATGGTAAAGAAGAGGGCATAGATTTGTCCGCATCCTTAACAAGTACGATAACTCTAGAGGTGATTGCATCAAAAACAACAACATTATCCTTTGTAGTTATTGGTATTTTATGAAAAGCAAAACCTTTAGCATAATTAAATAAAATACCTTCATCATTGATCAGTTGACTCACCAATAGAAGATTGTTTTCAACCCAAGACCAGATGCTTTAGAGAATTAATTAATCATATTAGGCACAATTGGTGGTGTTATCTGCTAATTGACTAATAATGATCTTCCTGTCTGCAATAGAAATACCCTTTAAAACATTTGTCTTAATATGAGTAGTAAGAAGCTGTGTGGCTAATAGGAAGAAATAAGGTGAAATTGAACACCCTTGTCTGATACCCCACATTAATTCAAACCTTGGACAGGTACATGCTTTCAATTTGATAGAGCTATTACTATTTGTATACAGAGTTTAATAGTTTTACAAAATACATCTCCGAAGCCACATTTTGAAAGGGCATGAAAATAAAGCCATGTTTTACGGTAACAAAGGCTTTTTAAAAATACAAATGGAGCATAAAACTCATCCAAATCTGAGTAATCTATGATATCTTATACCAGTCTGACATTATTCAAGATGTGTCTATTTCTCATCAACCCTGACTTGGACTAATCTATAATGGCATCCAAAAAAGTGATTCATCGTTTAGCAAGGACAAGTGCTATTAGCTTATAATCGTTATTTAGGAATTTGAGTAATTAAACCTTATGTTAAAGTGGGAGGGAGTGCTTCATTGGCTACACTTTCAAAGTACACTTCCAATAGAAAGGGAGCCAATTCTTTGGAAAATAAACTTTGTAGAATTCTGCAGTAAAAGAATCAAACCCAGGGGATATGTTAATTTTACGCCCTGAGCCAGAGCCACCTCCGTTGCTGGAGAAGAGGAAGGTTCTGGGTGGGGCACCTGTGCCGCCATGGACTGTTGTCACCCTCCCTGCCCTCCCTTTGTGTTTGGGGTTGTTGTTGTTGGGTTTTTTGGTTTGGGGGGGGGCGGGGGGGCGGGGGGGGCACTGTCACGTCCTGACCCTGGTATGAGGTCATATTTAGTAGATTGGTCAGGGCTTGACAGGGGGTGTTTTGTCTATGTGTTTTGGGTTTTCTGTTTTCTATGAGGGTTGTCTAGAGTTTCATTCTATGTTGTCATTTTTCTATGTTGTGGCCAGGTATGGTTTCCAATCAGAGGCAGCTGTCTATCGTTGTCTCTGATTGGAAGCCATACTTAGGCAGCCTGTTTTTCATGGGGTTTTGTGGGTGGTTGTTTCCGTTTAGTCTAGTGTACCTGACGGGACTGTTCTCGGTCATTAGTTTTGTTGTTGAAAGTGTATTCATTAAAGTCAAAGAATGAGCACTATACACGCTGCGCCTTGGTCTCCATTCAACGACCCCTATGACAGTCGTAAATTGTTTTGTTAGAAAATATCAAAAGTGTTCAAGTATGTGTCCTTAAAGACCCTGTAATCAAGGCATATGCTCACGTCAAATGTTTAAAGAATGTCACAAATGTTAAATTGTATAATTTAAAAAAATAACATTTATTGAATTTAATTATAGTCATTCAAAAGTCTAACCACCCTGAGGACTCCTCCATGATTGAGTTATCATCAGCCCTTTCAAAGGGGGCAGGGGTTGTTAGAACATCTTTAGGGGTGCTGTAGCTCGTTGACGGTTTTTGTTTTGAAGTTTGAATCTGTTGGCGAAGCTTATAGTTTCGTACACCCGATAGGGGAATGTTGAGGACTGCCAGGGCCTTAAGAAACTGACGCCACCCAGGAGGTCTTCTGTCATCAGCAACCTTGCGGGCTGCTGTGGTACTTTTAAGCAAGTCCATCATATGAGAACCCTTGACAACATCGCCCTGAAAGATAAACTCTCCTTTGTAATCCAAGTAGCGGCCCCCTTTGAGTCTTTTATCTTGTTCATAATGTATATAACATTTTTCCTGTTACGTGCCGGACATGTGTCAACATGTCATGCATAATGTTATCTTCAACAGGCATTTGACCTTCAACCGGTAAGATCGCCGGTCCAGGCATTACAGGGGCTTTGCTCTCTCTAGGCGCGTCACCTTTTAAAGGGTCCGGTAGGGAAAGTGATAAATGGTTGGTCTCTCTCTCACCTTGTTTTACCAATGCCAAATACCTTTGCAAGAGGTTTGTGTATTTTTTGACCTTATCATAGGGGTTCAATCCTTTTCGGTTCAAAATATCTTTCATGGCCGTGTCCAAATCATTTTCCGCTGTTTGTCTGATATTTTCAGGACCCTGTAATTGCTGTTTAAGTCTATCCAACTCTTGTTGAGGCTCCAAGTACATTTTATTTGCCATCACACTATGTGTTCAACCCCCACGTCTGGCAGTAATAAGGCTGGTGATGAAGGGCACGGCTATACTTAGTAAAGGTAGAAGAAAACCCCCAGACTGTTGTATGCTATGTCTTTTCTTTTGAAGACTGGCCCATTTATTGGCAAAGAGTTTGATTGCGGTCTTTTGTCTCTTGAATTTTTTTAATTGGGTCAGGGTGAGTAGAATGCATCCTTTGAGAAGATTCAAAGCAATCTCACATAGGGATAATATGAGATCTGAAGAACAGTGACCCAAGATGGCCTTCCTTTCTTTAGGGGTAGCCCCAACTAGGCTTCTCAAAAGCGGCAGGTTTCTTTTTAAACGCAGACATAGCGGTTACTTTTTAGGAATGTAAACCGCCGGCCACTCCCACGGAAACAAGCCTGTTCGGAGCCTCAGGTGTTCTGAAGTATTTCATTTTAAATCCAGCTCTTCATAAAGTAGGATTTCCTTTCAGGGTACATCTTCTGAGCTAGAGTGTTTATTTGTAGTTTGTCTTCAAGGTTTTTGAACAAAACCATGTAATTGGCGTTCAAACTAATGGTATTGTAACGACTGTCATATAGAGGGGACCAAGGCGCAGCGTTTTGAGTGCTCATAATTATTTTGATTTAAACTCAGAACACTAAAGAAAATAAAGAGAAAACAAACAGCTAACATGTCTGTCAGGTACTGAAGTCTACACAGAACACAACTAAACAGAATACAACTGCCCACAAACACAATAGAAAAAAAACAACTTAAATATGATCTCCAATTAGAGACAACGAGAACCAGCTGCCTCTAATTGGAGATCATCCCAAAAAACTCCAACATAGAAATAGAATCCTAGAACTAAACATAGAAATATAAAACATAGAAAACCACCTAAAAACACCCCCTGTCACGCCCTGACCTACTCTACTATAGAAAATGACATCTTACTAGGGTCAGGACGTGACAGTACCCTCCCCCAAAAGGTGTAGACTCCGAATGCAACTAAAAACAACAAAACAAACCACAAAACAAAAACGGAGGGTAGGGAGGGTGACAATTGTCTATGGCGGCTCTAGTGCAGTACCCAGAACCTTACTATCCAGCAGATCCTCCAGCAGTGGAGGTGGCTCCGGTTCGGGGCGTAACCCCCGCTCCGCCCGCAGATCCCTCTGCTTCTGTAACACCGGATCGTGGATAGTCGTCGGAGGAACCAGACTGTAGATCATCGCCGGAGGCTCTGGGCTGCCGGCCGCCGCCGAAGACTCTGGGCTGCAGACCGCCGCCGAAGACTTTGGGCTGCAGACCGCCCCCGAAGACTCTGGGCTGCAGACCGCCGCCGAAGACTCTGGGCTGGGGAACTTCTCAGGAGGTTCCGGACTGTAGGCCATCTCAGGAGGTTCCGGACTGTAGGCCGTCTCAGGAGGTTCCGGACTGTGGACCGTCACTACAGGCTCCGTGCCATGGATCATCACTACAGGTTCCGCGCCCATGGATCATCACTGGAGGCTTCGTGCCATGGATCATCTCTACAGGCTCCGGGCCAGGGATCATCCCTACAGGCTTCTTGCCATGGATCATCCCTACAGGCTCCGGACCATGGATCATCCCTACAGGCTTCTTGCCATGGATTATCCCTACAGGCTCCGGGCCATGGATTACCTCTGGAGGCTTCGTGCCATGGAACATCCCTACAGGCTCCGGGTCATGGATCATCACTGGAGGCTTTGTGCCATGGATCATCTCTACAGGCTTCAGACCATAGATTATCACTGGAGGCTTCTTTTCGTGGAGCTGGAACAGGTGTCACCGGACTGGGGAGACGCACTAGAGACTGGGTGTGCAGAACTGGCACAGGGCGTACTGGGCTATGGAGGCGCACTGGAGGGAGAGTGCGAGGAGCAGGCACAGGACGTACTGGGCTATGGAGGCGCACTGCAGGGAGAGTGCGAGAGGCAGGCACATGCTCACCACGATAAGCACAGGGAGTTGGCTCAGGTCTCACCCCGCCAAACTACCCGTGTGCCCCCCCCAAAAACGTGCTTCCTTTGTTGGCGCACTCTTACTGCCTCCACCTGTTCCCCTGGGAGGTGCCCTTCTCCTGCCCCTAAATCCTCCAAAGCCCTGGATATACTCCTCCTTATCTCCTCAAATGTCCAGAAGTCCATATCATGCTGCTTGGTCCCTTGGTGGTGGGCAGTTCTGTAACGACTGTCGTATAGACGGGACCAAGGCGCAGCGTGTTGAATGCTCATAATTATTTTGATTTAAACTCACAACACTAAAGAAAATAACAAAGAGAAAACAAACAGCTAACAAGTTTGTCAGGTACTGAAGTCTACACAGAACACAACTAAACAGAATACAACTGCCCACAAACACAATAGAAAAAACCCAACTTAATATGATCTCCAATTAGAGACAACGAGAACCAGCTGCCTCTAATTGGAGATCATCCCAAAAAACTCCAACATAGAAATAGAATCATAGAACTAAAAATAGAAATAGAAAACATAGAAAACCACCCAAAAACACCCCCTGTCACGCCCTGACCTACTCTACTATAGAAAATGACATCTTAGTAGGGTCAGGACGTGACAGGTACAGCTATTTTTACCTTGGTGATACACATTCTGCACCAAGTAAAGCACGGACAGGTTTCTATGATGAGTATATTTGGTAAAAGCTCGTACAATTTCAGGATGCTCGCTACCTGCAAAGAGCATTTCGTCCAAAACCAGCAGATTGTTTTTATGAGGAGGTAAAAGTTCATCATCAGACAGGGATGCGGGTATTCCTTCAACAAACTTGATTTTTATTTTCTTCAACAGCTCATCATACAAAGGTTGATAACATGAATAACACCATACAATATTGTCAGGTTTCTGAGATAATACATGTTCAGAATTCTCTAAAATACTTTTTACAAAACAAGTTTTACCGCTATTGGATGGGCCTGCGATTAAGGCTGAGAATGGTAGTTGCAACCTGGGGTCAAAACCTTCTACGGCAAATAAAACCCAAATAAAACCCAAATAAAACGTAGGTGAAAAAATGTATCCTCGCCTGCCAAATCCTTTCGCCTGCCAAATCAGTTCTGTTAAATTCACAGACAACCTTTTATCAGTTTTAGAAACTTTAGAGTGTTTTCTATCCAATACTACCATGCATATGCATATCCTAGCTTCTGGGCCTGAGTAGCAGGTAGTTTACTTTGGGCACCTCAGTCATCCAAACTTTCGAATACTGCCCCCTATCCCTAACAAGTTAATGAAGGGGGCAGCTACATTCATATAGATTATTTCAACATAGTCTAGAACCAGTAAGAACAGAGATTGAATGATCTGCTTTGTACTATTAAGCAAGAGGCCTGACCTATTTCTATAGAAGAAGCCACTTTTTATATTCGGCATCTTAAAACCTGTTTGGGATAGGGGGCAGTATTTTCACGGCCGGATAAAAAACGTACCCAATTTAATCTGGTTACTACTCCTGCCCAGAAACTAGAATATGCATATAATTAGTAGATTTGGATAGAAAACACTCTAAAGTTTCTAAAACTGTTTGAATGGTGTCTGTGAGTATAACAGAACTCATATGGCAGGCCAAAACCTGAGAAGATTCTATACAGGAAGTGCCCTGTCTGACCATTTCTTGTCCTTCTAGGGCATCTCTATCAAAGATACAGCATCTCTGCTGTAACGTGACATTTTCTAAGGCTTCCATTGACTCTAGGAAGGCACCAGAAAGTGGAATGAGAGCTCTCCAGTCTCTGGGCGAAAAACTGCAGGGGTTTTTGTGAGTGGTCCTTCTGGGAACAATGACACTGGAGTGCGCATGCACGAGACGACTCCATTTTTTTCTTTCAGTGTTTGAACGAATACAACGTCGCGCGGTTGGAATATTATCGCTATTTTACGAGAAAAATAGCATAAACATTTATTTTAAACAGCGTTTGACATGCTTCGAAGTACGGTAATGGAATATTTTGAATTCTTTTGTCACGAAATGCGCCGGCGCGTCACCCTTCAGATAGTGACTTGAACGCACAAACAAAACGGAGCTATTTGGATATAACTATGGATTATTTCGAACCAAAACAACATTTGTTGTTGAAGTTGAAGTCCTGGGAGTGCATTCTGACGAAGAACAGCAAAGGTAATCCAATTTTTCTTATAGTAGATCTGAGTTTGGTGAGGGCCAAACTTGGTGGGTGTCAAATTAGCTAGCCGTGATGGCCGGGCTATCTACTCAGAATATTGCAAAATGTGCTTTCACCAAAAAGCTATTTTAAAATCGGACACGCGATTGCATAAAGGAGTTCTGTATCTATAATTCTTAAAATAATTGTTATGTATTTTGTGAACGTTAATCGTGAGTAATTTAGTAAATTCACCGGAAGTTTTCGGTGGGTATGCTAGTTCTGAACAAAACATGCTAATGTAAAAAGCTGGTTTTTGATATAAATATGAACTTGATTGAACAAAACATGCATGTATTGTATAACATAATGTCCTAGGAGTATCATCTGATGAAGATCATCAAAGGTTAGTGCTGCATTTAGCTGTGGTTTTGGTTTTTGTGACATATATGCTAGCTTGAACAATGGCTGTGTGATTATTTCTGGCTGGGTACTCTCCTGACATAATCTAATGTTTTGCTTTCGCTGTAAAGCCTTTTTGAAATCGGACAATGTGGTTAGATAAAGGAGAGTCTTATCTTTCAAATGGTGTAAAATAGTCATATGTTTGAGAAATTGAAATTATAGCATTTTTAAGGTTTTTCGTATTTCGCGCCAGGCACTACCATTAGATATTGGTGAGGAGTTCCACTAGCGGAACGTCTGTCCATAAGAGGTTAACCTGTTGGGGATAGGGGGCAGTATTTGCATGGCCGGATAAAAAACGTACCCGATTTAATCTGGTTACTACTCCTGCCCAGTAACTAGAATATGCATATAATTGTTTGATTTGGATAGAAAACACCCTAAAGTTTCTAAAACTGTTTGAATGGAGTCTGTGAGTATAACAGAACTCATATGGCAGGCCAAAACCTGAGAAGATTCCAAACAGGAAGCGCCCTCTCTGACCATTTCTTGGCCTTCTTTGTCATCTCTATCCAAAACAAAGGATCTCTGCTGTAACGTGACACTTTCTAAGGCTCCCATAGGCTCTCAGGAGGCGCCAGAACGTTGAATGATGACTCTGCAGTTACTGGCTGAAAAACAGTAGCGCATTTGGTAAGTGGTCGATCTGAGAACAATGAGACGGGCGCACGCGTCTTTGAACGAAAACAACGACTCCCGGTTGGAATATTATCGCTATTTTACGAGAAAAATCGCATAAAAATTGATTTTAAACAGCGTTTGACATGCTTCGAAGTACGGTAATGGAATATTTTGAATTTTTTTGTCACGAAACGCGCCGGGCGCGTCACCCTTCGTTACCCTTCGGATAGTGTCTTGAACGCACGAACAAAACGCCGCTAATTGGATATAACTATGGATTATTTGGAACCAAACCAACATTTGTTGTTTAAGTAGAAGTCCTGGGAGTGCATTCTGACGAAGAACAGCAAAGGTAATCCAATTTTTCTTATAGTAAATCTGAGTTTGGTGAGTACCAAACTTGGTGGGTGTCAAAATAGCTAGCCTGTGATGACCGGGCTATCTACTCAGAATATTGCAAAATGTGCTTTCACCGAAAAGCTATTTTAAAATCGGACACCGCGATTGCATAAAGTTCTGTATCTATAATTCTTAAAATAATTGTTATGTTTTTTGTGAACGTTTATCGTGAGTAATTTAGTGCTGCATTTAGCTGTGTTTTTGGTTTTTGTGACATTATATGCTAGCTTGAAAAATGGGTGTGTGATTATTTCTGGCAGGGTACTAATCTAATGTTTTGTTTTCGTTGTAAAGCCTTTTTGAAATCGGACAATGTAGTTAGATAAAGGAGAGTCTTGTTTTTAAAATGGTGTATAATAGCCATATTTTTGAAAAATGTAAGTTTTTGGATTTCTGAGGTGTTTGTAATTCGCTCTATCATTGGATGTTGGCGAGGCGTTCCGCTAGCGGCACATCTAGATGTAAGAGGTTTTTAACAAACGAGGATCGGATGTCGTCAACCTTCTTTTCAAAATGGTTGACGAAGTCATCCGCAGAGAGGGGGGGGGAGGGGGAGGAGGATTCAGGAGGGAGGAGAAGGTGGCAAAGAGCTTCCTAGGGTTAGAGGCAGATGCTTGGAATTTAGAGTGGTAGAAAGTGGCTTTAGCAGCAGAAACAGAGGAAGAAAATATAGAGAGGAGGGAGTGAAAAGATGGCAGGTCCGCAGGGAGGCTAGTTTTCCTCCATTTCCGCTCGGCTGCCCGGAGCCCTGTTCTGTGAGCTCGCAATGAGTCATCAAGCCACGGAGCAGGAGGGGAGGACCGAGCCGGGCAGGAGGATAGGGGACATAGAGAGGCAAAGGATGCAGAAAGGGAGGAGAGAAAGCAGAATCAGGAGATTGGTTGGATAAGGGTTGAGCAGAGGGAAGAGATGATAGGATGGAAGAGGAGAGAGTAGCAGGAGAGAGAGAGCGAAGGTTGCGAGGGCGCAATACCATCTGAGTAGGGGCAGAGTGAGTAGTGTTGGAGGAGAGCGAGAGGGAAAAGGATACAAGGTAGTGGTCGGAGACTTGGAGGGGAGTTGCAGTGAGATTAGTAGAAGAACAGCATCTAGTGAAGATGAGGTCAAGCGTATTGCCTGCCTTGTGAGTAGGGGGGGGACGGTGAGAGGGTGAGGTCAAAAGAGGAGAGGAGTGGAAAGAAGGAGGCAGAGAGAAATGAGTCAAAGGTAGACGTAGGGAGGTTAAAGTCACCCAGAACTGTGAGGGGTGAGCCATCCTCAGGAAAGGAACTTATCAAGGCGTCAAGCTCATTGATGAACTCTCCAAGGGAACCTGGAGGGCGATAAATGATAAGAATGTTAACCTCTATGGGCTAGGTGGGACGCTTGCGTCCCAACTACTCAACAGCCAGTGTAATCCCGTGGCGCGATATTCAAATACCTTAGAAATGCTATTACTTCAATTTCTCAAACATATGACTATTTTACACCATTTTAAAGACAAGACTCTCGTTAATCTAACCACACTGTCCGATTTCAAAAAGGCTTTACAACGAAAGCAAAACATTAGATTATGTCAGCAGAGTACCCAGCCAGAAATAATCAGACACCCATTTTTCAAGCTAGCATATAATGTCACATAAACCCAAACCACAGCTAAATGCAGCACTAACCTTTGATGATCTTCATCAGATGACACCCCTAGGACATTATGTTATACAATACATGCATGTTTTGTTCAATCAAGTTCATATTTATATCAAAAAACAGCTTTTTACATTAGCATGTGACTAGCATTCCCACCGAACACTTCCGGTGAATTTACTAAATTACTCACGATAAACGTTCACAAAAAACATAACAATTATTTTAAGAATTATAGATACAGAACTCCTCTATGCACTCGATATGTCCATTTTTAAAATAGCTTTTCGGTGAAAGCACATTTTGCAATATTCTCAGTAGATAGCCTGGCATCACAGGGCTAGCTATTTAGACACCCAGCAAGTTTAGCACTCACCAAAGTCAGATTTACTATAAGAAAAATGTTATTACCTTTGCTGTTCTTCGTCAGAATGCACTCCCAGGACTTCTACTTCAATAACAAATGTTGGTTTGGTCCCAAATAATCCATAGTTATATCCAAATAGCGGCGTTTTGTTCGTGCGTTCAAGACACTATCCGAATGGTAAAGAAGGGTGACGAGCACGACGCATTTTGTGACAAAACATTTCTAAATATTCCATTACCGTACTTCGAAGCATGTCAACCGCTGTTTAAAATCAATTTTTATTCAATTTTTCTCGTAAAAAAGCGATAATATTCCGACCGGGAGTGGTGGTTTTCGTTCAAAGAGAGAGAAAATAAAAACATCTCGTGCCCTCGTGCACGAGCCCCAGTCTGATGGTCCTCTGACAGGCCACTATCCAAACGCGCTAATGTGTTTCAGCCAGGGGCTGCCTCGATATCATTCAGCTTTTTCCCGGGTTCTGAGAGCCTATGGGAGCCGTAGGAAGTGTCACGTTACAGCAAAGATCCTAAATGTTCAATAAACAGAGGCAAGAAGCCCAAGGAATGGTCAGAGAGGGTACTTCCTGTTTGGAATCTTCTCAGGTTTTTGCCTGCCATATGAGTTCTGTTATACTCACAGACACCATTCAAACAGTTTTAGAAACTTTAGGGTGTTTTCTATCCAAAGCTAATAATTATATGCATATTCTAGTTTCTGGGCAGGAGTAGTAACCAGATTAAATCGGGTACGGTTTTTATCCAGCCGTGCAAATACTGCCCCCTATCCCCAACAGGTTGAATGGGCTAGTGACTGTGACAGCATGGAATTCAAATGAGGAGATAGACAGATGGGTCAGGGGAGAAAGAGAGAATGTCCACTTGGGAGAGATGAGGAATCCATTGCCACCACCCCGCCGACCAGATGCTCTCAGGGTATGCGAGAACACGTGGTCAGACGAGGAGAGCGCAGTAGGAGTAGCAGTGTTTTCTGTGGTAATCCATGTTTCCGTCAGCGCCAAGAAGTCGAGGGACTGGAGGGTAGCATAGGCTGAGATGAACTCTGCCTTGTTGGCCGCAGACCGGCAGTTCCAGAGGCTGCCGGAGACCTGGAACTCCACGTGGGTTGTGCGCGCTGGGACCACCACGTTAGAGTGGCAGCGGCCACGCGGTGTGAAGCGTTTGTGTGGCCTGTGCAGAGAGGAGAGAACAGGGATATACAGACACATAGTTGACAGGCTACAGGAGAGGCTACGCTAATGCAAAGGAGATTGGAATGAAAATTAACTAAACAACTGGGGAAGCGAGAGAGCAGGGCCTCCCTCACTAACCATTCACTGAAACACTCAAATATAACTTTTCCAACTTACACTTTAGAAATTATAATTGATGTAAACTACAGTGGTTCAATGTTTCCAGGAATAGGCTCAAACTTAGTTTATTCAGCTAGATAACTTGGTACAGTATTCTTCCGTGAAACCCACCCAGTGCACCATATCCTATGACGCCGTAGCTAACTAGTATGCTAGCATCCAATAACACACGGTTAGCACCAATACTTGGTTACAACAAACTACCAATGGATCATTCGTGTCCGTGTCTAGTTCCTTTCATAACGCAGAAGTAGTTAAACGTTGGCTAGCTAACACAAAATCAGTCCTGCTAGCTACACAGGTGGACTACACATCTCGAAAGTTCAAGTTAAGCTTACGTTGCAAAAATCTTATTGACTAAAAATTATACAGTGCTGCTAGCTGGTAGAATTGGCTAGCTAGCAATGGCTGCGTTTACCTTTATCTTTGATACAAAGACAACTATGTAGCTAGCTAACATTACACTAATCAAAACGTTCCATTGTAATGTATTTAGTTTCTATAGTACTGCTAGTTGGTAAAGTTGGCTAGCTAGCAGTGGCTGTGGTGTTGACACCGTTTGGAAAACGGCGCGAACGAACGAATACAGCTGGCTAGCTAACCTTGTTAGTTTCTCAAAGTTAGTTTCTCAAAGCTACACCTACACCTTTAGCTACACCTTTATCCTTGATGCAAAGACAACTATGTAGCTAGTTAATAACTAACATTACACTAATCAAATCGTTCCGTTGTAATGTAATGAAATGTAATATTACCCGCGGAGCGAAGTACAGCACGACTACTCACTCCAGCATCCGGTCTCCAGGCTTCAATAACCTCTGAAGAACGTGTCTACAAGCCACAAGTATTATTAACAATGTGTAAGAAATTGAAATACATAATATATGTACCCCATCTCAATTTTCACAAGAGACATATTCTGAACTTTTAAAAAACATATTGATGTGTTAGTTAATTAAGGAATACCTGGGATAGGATAATGTAATCCTTCTAACCCCCCCCCCCCAAAAAAAATATATATATAGATGTACTATTGTAAAGTGGTTGTTCCACTGGATATCATAAGGTGAATGCACAAATTTGTAAGTCGCTCTGGATAAGAGCGTCTGCTAAATGACGTAAATGTAAATGTTATAATACAAATACATATTTTGATTTAGTTCAGCGATGAGTTGATTTTTACATGTAATCTAAGATTTTAACAACCTAATAGATATAACTTTTTTCATTCACCCCAGGGCTATATAAACAAAAGGTTTCATTTAGGTTATAATAATGATTTACACATGAAAAAGTCAGTAGTTCATTGCATATTAAGTAATTGTGGATTCGATTCTTTTTCATTATTTTGCCTATTTTCTCCTGAAACATATGGTCTATCCCCTAGAAACTCATGGGCAATATGGATACATACAGTATATTGCGGGGGAACAAACATATGTGTTCCTGGAAGGGTGAGCTTTCAGGAACGGGGTCAAAATAAATATGCAAGTAGCGATAGAAACAAGGATGTATTTCCCAGAAACTAATAGTGTATACATTGTTAACTCCCCTTATCATGGTTCAATGATAGGTGTTCCATTCTGTGGACTGAGAATAAAAATACTTTGCACAACACAGAACAAATCTTTAACATTCATGATCCTTCACTATATTTATCCCTAAACCTCCCATAATAACTATTGTCTATCAAAGTTTTATACATACATTTATACATGTCTTTCATTATGCAAACATTTGTTTATTAGATTATATTTCTCATTAAGAATAATGTTTTTGGGGGTCTTTTTCATTTAGCCTGTTGCTTGGCTCCCTCCATTGGAAGCTCGGTGCATGTACAAAGAAAAAGAACACAATTCAACCATTGATGGATGGTGAGGAAAATAATGACATTGCAAGTAGTCATGTTAAGGTTTTCATCTGTCGGAATTATTGCTGGATCTGTTGGCCCTGTCTCATTCATTTGATTAATTAAGGCTATGAGTTCTACTGGGATCTGCGATAACAGGTTTTCATCTGTCGGAATTATTGATGGAGATGTTGTTTCTACCTCAAAATTGGCTGTATCAAGCTGTCTGGCCGCTTCATTCAGCAACAAATCGTCTACCTCAGAATTGTCATTTAAAGCGTTGAAATCATCCGGTGTCCTGAGCGCCGAATTCCACCTCGACCACGTCCTGTCGATGTGTTGGGGAGTAGTCTGAAAGAAAAATACAATATATTAGATAAAAATGTCATTTCAGATATAATATATATATATATAGTTAAATTAACTCTGTTTTTGACGCAGGCTGTTCTGAAGAATCGTGGATACCGGGGGTTCTAGCCTTTTTTCCTCTGGCTTTGCAGATTCTGCAGAGTTTGTATCGTTGGAGTCTGAAAAAAAAACATTATTTGACATTGTTTTAACATATTCTATTATAAAATGTATAACTAATAAAAAATGTATAATGGGGTCATACCGTATCCATAGAGGGCCTGTTCTTGAATCCGTGCGTTTTCAGTCCAGTAGCCCTTCTCGGGCCGGGGTGATTCTGCGCGATGCACTTGTGCCAAAGTTGTGCGGAGTAGTGGACTGTGATGCGCTGTAAATGCTAGATTATGTAGCGATTGGCTTGAGGTTCCCGGGGGTGTGTATCTGCTGGTTAAAGCTGCGGTTCTCGGGGTGTTTGGAGTTCGGGTAAAACCGTTCATACAGAACGGTAGAAATCTGTCTGTTTCATCTGCTCCTCCGAAGTCGTTCAGAGTCCATAATGCATCATGTATCCTTGTTGGGGGGCTGTCCGCTGTAAACACAAGATTAGCTTGTGTATGGAATGAATTTACAGACGGGGGGGTTGTTTAGTGTTTTTTTGGAGACATCCTGTATGCAAAATGAACCGATAGTACCGGTATTGATTAGAAAAAAACACTGTTTTTAAACTTTAGGGGGTTGTCTAGACCTATTCTATTCTGGTTGTGGGGTTTGACTTTTGAGCCCCCACATCCTGGGGGGGAAATAAAGTCTGATTTGAGAGGCTTATGTGCTAATGACACGATAGTGCCAACATTGTTTCAAACACCCCTGCAGAGACAAGCACACCCTTAGACACACACCTCCGAAAAAAACATTGTTTTTGAAACACACACACGCCCGCACACACACGTCTTTCCTGAAAGCCTTTTTCTGAGACACACTGGGAGAGAGAGACGGATATTTCAGGCGTTAAAAGGTGAGATACAATTTTAAAACCCTTTATTTAATTCTAAATATTTAGTAGACCCTTTAAAACATGCTATAATTAGTACAAACAAATTTACAGCTCAATATGTAACAAAGCCCGAATGTTTTTTTACACATACAAAAAAATTGTTATACATCCGATATATACAGTGGGGGGGAAAAATATTTGATTATATACTCTCCAATCACCACATCTAAAAGTGCGGCTACAGAGGCCTTGATGGTGTCCACAAAAATAGTACTGACCACCCCATCATACACATCCTCAGGCGGTGTACATGTAGGGGGTGTCGGGGGGCTTGCCTGGGGGGAGTAGAATGGAGGGCTGTGAGGCATAGAGTCCTTAGGGTCTGGTACCCATGACGTATCGGAGTCCTGGTATCAGGGGCGAAAATCTGATATCAACTTTGGGGGGGACAATTACATGACATTTTCTCAAGAGCAATTCCTGAGGGGGACACCAAAAGTAGTGCTGTAACACATAGCCTACATTGTAATATGGTAAATGTATATTGAGGAACCAAAGAAATAAGGTGTTTGCCGTACTCCCAACTACCGGTACCCAAAACTACACAACTACTCACAACAGCAATACCATTGCCTTTAACAAATCTTAGTTCAGTCACCAGTTTAAGTTGAGAGTTGGGGTATCCATGGCATTTTCCAATTATGTTCCTATTTTACAAGTTAAAAAAAATGGAGAACCTTTCATAATGTTGCCAAACAAAGACTCAACAAACTTACCTGAGACTCCCTGTCTCTGCCAGTCTGTCCCAGCATATCTGTCCCCAACTCTGCTGTCTGTGTGCCATCTGTTGCCTGCTCTGCCTAATGATATCATTGTGAAACATTTCCATTAGAATTTCATTTCTTTCTCATGAACATTTTATCAACTAGTCTTTGAGATATTAGGCTACTAGGGTTCTTACTTTGCGTTTTGGTGTACTGAAAAATACTCTGTCTTTTATTTTTCTGCCATTTTTCTACCTGGCTGGCTGGCTACACACACACACAGTGTGTAGGTTATTTACAGTAGGAGATGGGCTTCTATCATCTTATCTTTTATCATTCTATTTGGGCTTCGATCTAAAAGGTAGCTAGCAAATGTGAAACGGTTTAAAATGACAAGAGTTGACAGCTGTATGAGTTCACCATTTACACAACATATGCTGCAACCTTTTGTAATTTTAATAGTTTGTTTCATATTGGCTGGCTTCCAACAATAGCTGAATTTGCAAAGCTATCGCGCACCAATTCAGTTTCAGTGGTGTTTGCTATAATCTTTGCTACCCGGTTTAAATAAAATAAATAAATAAAAGTTCCCTTGCGACAATTTAGCTTTTGCAACGAGACCATTAAATATATTTAAGACAATGGTAGAAGAGAGTGTAGTTCTGTTCAGTTTGGACTTCAGTTTATCGCTAACCTTATCACAGGGACTTTGAAGCACTAACTTACATCATCTGCATGCTGATCTCGGAATAAATTGACGATAGCAAAGATTCCATCTTTGACGAGGCCACATAAATGGAATAGGTACTAGCTAGCTTAATTGTTCATATTTGCGCGCTAGCTCTGCATATTCAGCTAGTGTGTGTGCGCGATTGACTGGATTAACCTCACGTCAGTTACGTTCATTGAGTGCCTTTCAGACAGTGGCTACGACCCCTCTGTTACCTTGCCAGTGGATCAAACCATTGTGAGGAAAAGGGTGGGGGGGGTCGCAATCTTTTGAAACTTAAAAACGCGCTATTAAGTGTCTATAATCAGCACAGTTGCCTTCATTGCGTATTATTAATATTATTTAAATTACATAGTTATGTTTCAGTGATATATTGGGGGGGACAAATCATATTTTTCCCAGGATGGGGGGGTCGTGTCCGCCCCGTCCCCCCCGCGATTTCCGCCCCTGCCTGGTATGGTATACAGTGGGGGGGAAAAAGTATTTGATCCCCTGCTGATTTTGTACGTTTGCCCACTTAGAAAGAAATGATCAGTCTATAATTTTAATAGTAGGTTTATTTGAAGAGTGAGAGACAGAATAACAACAACAAAAATCCAGAAAAACGCATTTCAAAAATGTTATAAAATGATTAGCATTTTAATGAGGGAAATAAGTATTTGACTCCTCTGCAAAACATGACTTAGTACTTGGTGGCAAAACCCTTGTTGGCAATCACAGAGGTCAGACGTTTCTTGTAGTTGGCCACCAGGTTTGCACACATCTCAGGAGGGATTTTGTCCCACTCATCTTTGCAGATCTTCTCCAAGTCATTAAGGTTTCGAGGCTGACGTTTGGCAATTCGAACCTTCCGCTCCCTCCACAGATTTTCTATGGGATTAAGGTCTGGAGACTGGCTAGGCCACTCCAGGACTTTAATGTGCTTCTTCTTGAGCCACTCCTTTGTTGCCTTGACCGTGTGTTTTGGGTCATTGTCATGCTGGAATACCCATCTGTGACCCATTTTCAATGCCCTGGCTGAGGGAAGGAGGTTCTCACCCAAGATTTGACGGTACATGGCCCCGTCCATCGTCCCTTTGATGCGGTGAAGTTGTCCTGTCCCCTTAGCAGAAAAACACCCCAAAGCATAATGTTTCCACCTCCATGTTTGACGGTGGAGATGGTGTTCTTGGGGTCATAGGCAGCATTTCTCCACCTCCAAACACGGCGAGTTGAGTTGATGTCAAATAGCTCCATTTTGGTCTCATCTGACCACAACACTTTCACCAGTTGTCCTCTGAGTCATTCAGATGTTCATTGGCAAACTTCAGATGGGCATGTATATGTATTCTTGTGCAGGGGGACCTTGCGGGCGCTGCAGCATTTCAGTCCTTCACGGCATAGTGTGTTACCAATTGTTTTCTTGGTGACTATGGTCCCAGCTGCCTTGAGATCATTGACAAGATCCTCCCGTGTAGTTCTGGGCTGATTTCTCACCGTTCTCATGATAATTGCAACTCTACGAGGTGAGATCTTGCATGGAGCCCCAGGCCGAGGGATATTGACAGTTCTTTTGTGTTTCTTCCATTTGCGAATAATCGCACCAAATGTTGTCACCTCCTCACCAAGCTGCTTGGCGATGGTCTTGTAGCCCATTCCAGCCTTGTGTAGGTCTACAATCTTGTCCCTGACATCCTTGGAGAGCTCTTTGGTCTTGGCCATAGTGGAGAGTTTGGAATCTGATTGATTGATTGATTGATTGCTTCTGTGGACAGGTGTCTTTTTTTACAGGTAACAAGCTGCAGTTAGGAGCACTCCTTTTAAGAGTGTGCTCCTAATCTCAGCTCGTTACCTGTATAAAAGACACCTGGGAGCCAGAAATCTTTCTGATTGAGAGGAGGTCAAATACTTATTTCCCTCATTAAAATGCAAATCAATTTATAACGTTTCTGACATGCGTTTTTCTGGATATTTTTGTTGTTATTCTGTCTCTCACTGTTCAAATAAACCTACCATTAAAATTATAGACTGATAATTTCTTTGTCAGTGGGCAAACGTTCAAAATCAGCAGGGGATCAAATACTTTTTTCCCCCACTGTATATACACTGCTCAAAAAAATAAAGGCAACACTTAAACAATACATCCTAGATCTGAATGAAAGAAATAATCTTATTAAATACTTTTTTCTTTACATGGTTGAATGTGGTGACAACAAAATCACACAAAAATAATCAATGGAAATCCAATTTATCAACCCATGGAGGTCTGGATTTGGAGTCACACTCAAAATTAAAGTGGAAAACCACACTACAGGCTGATCCAACTTTGATGTAATGTCCTTAAAACAAGTCAAAATTAGGCTCAGTAGTGTGTGTGGCCTCCACGTGCCTGTATGACCTCCCTACAACGCCTGGGCATGCTCCTGATTAGGTGGCGGATGGTCTCCTGAGGGATCTCCTCCCAGACCTGGACTAAAGCATCGGCCAACTCCTAGACAGTCTGTGGTGCAACGTGGCGTTGGTGGATGGAGCAAGACATGATGTCCCAGATGTGCTCAATTGGATTCAGGTCTGGGGAACGGGCGGGCCAGTCCATAGCATCAATGCCTTCCTCTTGCAGGAACTGCTGACACACTCCAGCCACATGAGGTCTAGCATTGTCTTGCATTAGGAGGAACCCAGGGCCAACCGCACCAGCATATGGTCTCACAGGGGGTCTGAGGATCTCATCTCGGTACCTAATGGCAGTCAGGCTACCTCTGGCGAGCACATGGAGGGCTGTGCGGCCCCCCAAAGAAATGCCACCCCACACCATGACTGACCCACCGCCAAACCTTTCATGCTTGAGGATGTTGCAGGCAGCAGAACGTTCTCCACGGCGTCTCCAGACTCTGTCACGTCTGTCACGTGCTCAGTGTGAACCTGCTTTCATCTGTGAAGAGCACAGGGCGCCAGTGGCGAATTTGCCAATCTTGGTGTTCTCTGGCAAATGCCAAACGTCCTGCACGGTGTTGGGCTGTAAGCACAACCCCCACCTGTGGACGTCGGGCCCTCATACCACCCTCATGGAGTCTGTTTCTGACCGTTTGAGCAGACACATGCACATTTGTGGCCTGCTGGAGGTCATTTTGCAGGGCTCTGGCAGTGCTTCTCCTGCTCCTCCTTGCACAAAGGCGGAGGTAGCGGTCCTGCTGCTGGGTTGTTGCCCTCCTACGGCCTCCTCCACGTCTCCTGATGTACTGGCCTGTCTCCTGGTAGCGCCTCCATGCTCTGGACACTACGCTGACAGACACAGAAAACCTTCTTACCACAGCTCGCATTGATGTGCCATCCTGGATGAGCTGCACTACCTGAGCCACTTGTGTGGGTTGTAGACTCCGTCTCATGCTACCACTAGAGTGAAAGCACCGCCAGCATTCAAAAGTGACCAAAACATCAGCCAGGAAGCATAGGAACTGAGAAGTGGTCTGTGGTCCCCACCTGCAGAACCACTTCTTTATTGGGGGTGTCTTGCTAATTGCCTATAATTTCCACCTGTTTTCTATTCCATTTGCACAACAGCATGTGAAATTTATTGTCAATCAGTGTTGCTTCCTAAGTGGACAGTTTGATTTCACAGAAGTGTGATTGACTTGGAGTTACATTGTGTTGTTTAAGTGTTCCCTTTATTTTTTTGAGCAGTGTATTTAGTGCAGACCTTTTAAAACATTCTATAGTTAGTTAAACATTTTTACTATTCCTTTCTTACAGAAAAAGGGGAGGCTATAGGTTTAGCCCAGACACCCGTCTCTAATTCACTATAGGGTTAGCCCAGACACCCGTCTCTAATTCACTATAGGGTTAGCCCAGACACCCGTCTCTAATTCACTATAGGGTTAGCCCAGACACCCGTTTCTAATTCACTGTCGTCAAGACAGGCTCTCTTGCTCGCAAGATATCCCGCACACTCCACGTTCCGTAAGTTTTCATTCCCTGGATAGATCAAACGTCTTTCCATTATTCCCTTGTTCACGATGTTGGAAAAGATTGTCCAGCTGTTTCATCAGTGCCAGGAATATATGATAATCGCCCCACTTAAAGCTAAAGACAGGCATAAAATAGTTCGCATCCTTGCAGGCTTTGTAAAATACATATCAAATTTATTTTTTATATAGCCCTTCATACATCAGCTGATATTCTCAAAGTGCTGTACAGAAACCCAGCCTAAAACCCCAAACAGCAAGCAAAGCATGTGAAAGAAGCACGGTGGCTAGGAAAAACTCCCTAGGAAAAACTCCCTAGAAAGGCCAAAAACCTAGGAAGAAACCTAGAGAGGAACCAGGCTATGAGGGGTGGCCAGTCCTCTTCTGGCTGTGCAGGGTGGATATTATAACAGAACATGGTCAAGATGTTAAAATGTTAAAATGTTCATAAATGACCAGCATGATCAAATAATAATAATCATAGTAGTTGTCGAGGGTGCAACAAGCACGTCCGGTGAACAGGTCAGGGTTCCATAGCCGCAGGCAGAACAGTTGAAACTGGAGCAGCAGCACGGCCAGGTGGACTGGGGACAGCAAGGAGTCATCATACCAGGTAGTCCTGAGGCATGGTCCTAGGGCTCAGGTCCTCCGAGAGAAAGACAGAAAGAGAGAAAGAGAGAATTAGAGAGAGCATATTTAAATACACACAGGACACCGGATAAGACAAGAGAAATACTCCAGATGTAACAGACTGACCCTAGCCCCCCGACACATAAACTACTGCAGCATAAATACTGGAGGCTGAGACAGGAGGGATCAGAAGACACTGTGGCCCCATCCGATGATACCCCGGACAGGGCCAAACAGGCAGGATATAACCCCACCCACTTTGCCAAAGCACAGCCCCCACACCACTAGAGGGATGTCTCCAACCACCAACTTACCGTCCTAAGACAAGGCCGAGTATAGCCCACAACGATCTCCGCCATGGCACAACCCAAGGGGGGGGCGCCCAACCCAGACAGGAAGACCACGTCAGTGACTCAACCCACTCAAGTGACGCACCCCTCCCATGGACGGCATGGAAGAACACCAGTAGGCCAGTGACTCAGCCCCTGTAAAAGGGTTAGAGGCAGAGAATCCCAGTGGAAAGAGGGGAACCGGCAAGGCAGAGACAGCAAGGGCGGTTCGTTGCTCCAGCCTTTCCGTTCACCTTCACACTCCTGGGCCAGACTATACTTAATCATAGGACCTACTGAAGAGATAAGTCTTCAGTAAAGACTTAAAGGTTGAGACTGAGTCTGCGTCTCTCAGATTGGTAGGCAGACCATTCCATAAAAATGGAGCTCTATAGGAGAAAGCCCTACCTCCAGCCGTTTGCTTAGAAATTCTAGGGACAATTAGGAGGCCTGCGTCTTGTGACCGTAGCGTACGTGTAGGTATGTACGGCAGGACCAAATCGGAAAGATAGGTACGAGCAAGCCCATGTAATGCTTTGTAGGTTAGCAGTAAAACCTTGAAATCAGCCCTTGCCTTAACAGGAAGCCAGTGTAGGGAGGCTAGCACTGGAGTAATATGATCATATTTTTTGGTTCTAGTCAGGATTCTAGCAGCCGTATTTAGCACTAACTGAAGTTTATTTAGTGCTTTATCCGGGTAGCCGGAAAGTAGAGCATTGCAGTAGTCCAGCCTAGAAGTAACAAAAGCATGGATTAATTTTTCTGCGTCATTTTTGGACAGAAAGTTTCTGATTTTTGCAATGTTACGTAGATGGAAAAAAGCTGTCCTTGAAACAGTCTTGATATGTTCTTCAAAAGAGAGATCAGGGTCCAGAGTATCGCCGAGGTCCTTCACAGTTTTATTTGAGACGACTGTACAACCATCCAGATTAATTGTCAGATTCAACAGAAGATCTCTTTGTTTCTTGGGACCTAGAACAAGCATCTCTGTTTTGTCCGAGTTTAAAAGTAGAAAGTTTGCAGCCATCCACTTCTTTATGTCTGAAACACAGGCTTCTAGCGAGGGCAATTTTGGGGCTTCACCATGTTTCATTGAAATGTACAGCTGTGTGTCGTCCGCATAGCAGTGAAATTTAACATTATGTTTTCGAATGACATCCCCAAGAAGTAAAATATATAGTGAAAACAATAGTGGTCCTAAAACGGAACCTTGAGGAACACCGAAATTTACAATTGATTTGTCAGAGGACAAACCATTCACAGAGACAAACTGATATCTTTCCGACAGATAAGATCTAAACCAGGCCAGAACTTGTCCATGTAGACCAATTTGGGTTTCCAATCTCTCCAAAAGAATGTGGTGATCGATGGTATCAAAAGCGGCACTAAGATCTAGGAGCACGAGGACAGATGCAGAGCCTCGGTCTGACGTCATTAAAAGGTCATTTACCACCTTCACAAGTGCAGTCTCAGTGCTATGATGGGGTCTAAAACCAGACTGAAGCGTTTCGTATACATTGTTTGTCTTCAGGAAGGCAGTGAGTTGCTGTGCAACAGCTTTTTCTAAAATTTTTGAGGAATGGAAGATTCGATATAGGCCGATAGTTTTTTATAATTTCTGGATCAAGATTCGGCTTTTTCAAGAGAGGCTTTATTACTGCCACTTTTAGTGAGCTTGGTACACATCCGGTGGATAGAGAGCCGTTTATTATGTTCAACATAGGATGGCCAAGCACAGGAAGCAGCTCTTTCAGTAGTTTAGTTGGAATAGGGTCCAGTATGCAGCTTGAGGGTTTGGAGGCCATGATTATTTTCATCATTGCGTCAAGAGATATAGTACTAAAACACTTTAGTATCTCCCTTGATCCTAGGTCCTGGCAGAGTTGTGTAGACTCAGGACAATGGAGCTTTGGAGGAATACCCAGATTTAAAGAGGAGTCTGTAATTTGCTTTCTAATGATCATGATCTTTTCCTCAAAGAAGTTCATAAATGTATTACTGCTGAAGTGAAAGCCATCCTCCATTTGCGAAGGCTGCTTTTTAGTTAGCTTTGCGACAGTATCAAAAAGAAATTTCGGATTGTTCTTATTTTCCTCAATTAAGTTGGAAAAATAGGATGATCGAGCAGCAGTAAGGGCTCTTCGATACTGCACGGTACTGTCTTTCCAAGCTAGTCGGAAGACTTCCAGTTTGGTGTGGCGCCATTTCCGTTCCAACTTTCTGGAAGCTTTCTTCAGAGCTCGTGTATTTTCTGTATACCAGGGAGCTAGTTTCTTATGACAGATGTTTTTAGTTTTTAGGGGTGCACCTGCATCTAGGGTATTGCGCAAGGTTAAATTGAGTTCCTCGGTTAGGTGGTTAACTGATTTTTGTCCTCTGACGTCCTTGGGTAGGCAGAAGCAGTCTGGAAGGGCATCAAGGAATCTTTGGGTTGTCTGAGAATTTATAGCACGACTTTTAATGCTCCTTGGTTGGGGTCTGAGCAGATTATTTGTTGCAATTGCAAATGTAATAAAATGGTGGTCCGATAGTCCAGGATTATGAAGAAAAACATTTAGATCCACAACATTTATTCCATGGGACAAAACTAGGTCCAGAGTATGACTGTGGCAGTGAGTAGGTCCAGAGACATGTTGGACAAAACCCACTGAGTCGATAATGGCTCCGAAAGCCTTTTGGAGTGGGTCTGTGGACTTTTCCATGTGAATGTTAAAGTCACCAAAAATTAGAATATTATCTGCTATGACTACAAGATCCGATAGGAATTCAGGGAACTCAGTGAGGAACACTGCATATGGCCCAGGAGGCCTGTTAACAGTAGCTATAAAAAGTGATTGAGTAGGCTGCATAGATTTCATGACTAGAAGCTCAAAAGACGAAAACGTCATTGTTTTTTTTTTTGTAAATTGAAATTTGCTATCGTAAATGTTAGCAACACCTCCGCCTTTGCCGGATGCACGGGGGGTATGGTCACTAGTGTAACCAGGGGGTGAGGCCTCATTTAACACAGTAAATTCATCAGGCTTAAGCCATGTTTCAGTCAGGCCAATCACATCAAGATTATTATCAGTGATTAGTTCATTGACTATAACTGCCTTGGAAGTGAGGGATCTAAAATTAAGTAACCCAATTTTGAGATGTGAGGTATCACAATCTCTTTCAATAATGGCAGGAATGGAGGAGGTCTTTATACTAGTGAGATTGCTAAAGCGAACACCGCCATTTTTAATTTTGCCCAACCTAGATCGAGGCACAGACACAGTCTCAATGGGGAAAGCTGAGCTGACTACGCTGACTGTGCTAGTGGCAGACTCCACTAAGCTGGCAGGCTGGCTAACAGCCTGCTGCCTGGCCTGCACCCTATTTCATTGTGGAGCTAGAGGAGTTAGAGCCCTGTCTATGTTCGTAGATAAGATGAGAGCACCCCTCCAGCTAGGATGGAGTCCGTCACTCCTCAACAGGCCAGGCTTGGTCCTGTTTGTGGGTGAGTCCCAGAAAGAGGGCCAATTATCTACAAATTCTATCTTTTGGGAGGGGCAGAAAACAGTTTTCAACCAGCGATTGAGTTGTGAGACTCTGCTGTAGAGCTCATCACTCCCCCTAACTGGGAGGGGGCCAGAGACAATTAATCGATGCCGACACATCTTTCTAGCTGATTTACACGCTGAAGCTATGTTGCGCTTGGTGACCTCTGACTGTTTCATCCTAACATCGTGAACTAACTGATTTTGTAACATTTGAACTATCATATTGGGCACATGCTAAAATTGTCACATTGGAGTCGGGGCTATACGCCATTGAAAAGATTCTTATGGCTTTTAAATCATCGCGCCCGCACACTACCTCTTCCAACGCGTAGCTGAGCCGGGATGTACCACTCAGGGTGTGTTCGATCTGACATAGCGCTAGCCGTATCTTAAGCCATTCTCTCATACGTAGCGAGAAAAACTCCTGGGTTTTGTTTGATAAAGGGGGCTGTGGCCGCTGTCTGTGGAAATCTTCACAGTTGAATCCTCCAGTTGGAATATGTAACCCATATGTCCATCACTCATATCCGAAACTCCTTTAAAACATTCAGGGGCCTCACACAAAATGTCCTCGATGTTTTTGTCATTGTCACAACTTCCGCCGAAGTTGGTGCCTCTCCTTGTTCGGGAGGCGTTCGGCGGTCAACTTCACCGGCTTTCTAGCCGCCACCGATCTACATTTCTTTGTCCATTTGTTTTGTCTTGATTGTACACACCTGGTTTCCATTACGTTATAATTTATTCCCTATTTAACCCTCTAGTTCCCACATGGTTTTGTGCGTGTTTGTTCTTTGTTAAGTGGTCGCTCTTTTGTGTCGAGCTGGATTCTTTCCCTGTATGGAATTAGTTTGTGATTAGTTCGAGTAAAGTACGTTTTTTTACTCAGTTCTGTGTCCTGTGCCTGACTCCGTCCTACCCGCTGCACACTGACACTTGACAGTCATTGTGTTCTTGACACGAGGCACAAAGTACACCTACAATTGGCCTAGGAGACATGTTTAATTTGCTGTTTAATGTTGTGGGTTTATTTTTTATTTCTTGTTTAGTGTTCTGGGGTTTATTTATAATGCGTCTGCCCCCCAATACCCCCGGACATTCCTGTTTCATAGACAACAGCCCTAAGGTCACTACAACATGATGGGGGCCATACTCTTTGAAATGTTCAAACACATCCCCCAGTTCAACGAGGTCCCTACACATCAATCATCATGACAGCTTCAAAGGAACAGATGCACTATATGCTTAAATAAACACTCACTCTAAAGCGTGAGAACCGAACGACAGGATGCCCATATATGCCCATATATGGGCGCTCCCTAGAGCATGTGAGAACTTATAGGCATTCACACGTGACCCATGACCTAAGGTTATAAATCACACGTTTGACGTGTGCCGTCTACTGTATTCTCTCTGCCAGATACTGCCATGGGTACTTAGCCCAGGAAGAGACCCACTGTCTTACATAAAGCCTTTCAATATACTCCTGAGCCTATATCTTGGAACTCATTTCTTGCCACAGTGTGACATCAAAACGTACACACAAAACAATCTGGATTTATTTTTTCAAGAATAGTGTTTTAATGAAAAACTTTGATTCCAGAAAGTTACATCATTTACTTTAGAGCTTGAAAGATGTCTCAAGGGTTGCAGGTGAATTTCATTTTCTTCTTACATCTGCAGAGGGGGAAATGCAATGAATAGATAGATACAGTACATGTAAGAAATGAATGATTTAACAAACTGACCAGCATTTAGGGAAAAGGATTGAAGGAATATTGACTCAGTTAACTAAATAATGTATAGTACATACTGTATAGTATATGAGTCAGACACACTACATTACCAAAAGTATGTGGACAACTACTCATTAAACATCTCATTCTAAAATCATGGGCATTAATATGGAGTTGGTCCCCCTTTGCTGCTATAACAACCTCCACGCTACGCGCTTCAGCACTCGGCAGTCCGGTTCTGTGACCTTGTGTGGCCTAAAATTTTGCGGCTGGGCTGTTGTTGCTCCAAGACGTTTACACTTCAGTACAACAGCACTTACAGTTGACCGGGACAGCTCTTGCAGAGCAGAAATTGTATTAACTGACTATGACGGTGCCACATTGAAAGTCACTAAGGTCTTCAGTAAGGCCATTCTACTGCCAATGTTTCTCTATGGAGATTGCATGGCTGTGTGTTCGACTTTATACACCTGTCAGTAACGGGTGTGGCTGAAATGGCAGAATCCACAAATAGTTTTGTGCAGTGCATTTGTAAAGTATTCAGACCCCTTGACCTTTTTCCATATTTTGTTATGTTACAGACCTATTCTAAAATGGATAAAACATATAACAAATGTCATCAATCTACACACAATACCCCTAAATGACAAAGCAAAAAGTATAATTTTTTATGAAATATCACATTCACATTAGCATTCAGACTTTTTACTCAGTACTTTGTTAAAGCACCTTTGGCAGCGATTACAGCCTCAAGTCTTCTACAAGTTTGGCACACTTCTCTGCAGATCCTCTCAAGCTCTGTCAGGTTTGATGGTGAGTGTCGCTGTACAGCTATTTTCAGGTCTCTCCAGAGATCAAATCAAATCAAATTGTATTGGCCACATACACATGGTTAGCAGATGTTAATGCGAGTGTAGTGAAATGCTTGTGCTTCTAGTTCCGACAGTGCAGTAATATCTAACAAGTAATTTAACAATTCCCCAACAACTACCTAATACACACAAATCTAAAGGGGTAAATGAGAATATGTACATATAAATATATGGATGAGCGATGGCCGAGCGGCATAGGCAAGGTGCAATAAATGGTATAAAATACAGTATATACTGTACATATGGTATGAGTAATTTAAGATATGTAAACGTTGTTAAAGTGGTATTATTTAAAGTGACTAGTGATCCATTTATTAAAGTGGCCAGTGATTGGATCTCAACGTAGGCAGCAGCCTCTCTGAGTTAGTGATTGCTGTTTAGCAGTCTGATGGCCTTGAGATAGAAGCTGTTTTTCAGTCTCTCGGTACCAGCTTTGATGCACCTGTACTGACCTCGCCTTCTGTATGGTAGTGGTGTGAACAGGCAGTGGCTCGGGTGGGTGTTGTCCTTGACGATCTCTTTGGCCTTCCTGTGACATCGTGTGTTGTAGGTGTCATGGAGGGCTGGTAGTTTGCCCCCGGTGATGCGTTGTGCAGACTGCACCACCCTCTGGAGAGCCTTGCGGTTGAGGGCAGTGCAGTTGCCATACCAGGCTGTGAAACAGCCTGACAGGATGCTCTCGATTGTGCATCTGTAAAAGCTTGTCAGGGTTTTGGGTGACAAGGCAAATTTCTTCAGCCTCCTGCGGTTGAAGAGGCGCTATTGCGCCTTCTTCACCACACTGTCTGTGTGAGTGGACCATTTTAGTTTGTCTGTGATGTGTGGAGACGTTGTTTGCTACCTTCACCACCTGGGGGCGGCCCATCAGAAAGTCCAGGAATCAATTGCACCGGGCGGGGTTGAGGCCCAGGGCCTCCAGATTGATGATGAGCTTGGAGGGTACTATGGTGTTGAATGCTGAGCTGTAGTCATTGAAAAGCATTCTTACATTAGGTATTCCTCTTGTCCAGATGGGATAGGGCAGTGTGCAGTGTGATGGCGATTGCATCGTCTGTGGACCTGTTGGGGCGGTATGCAAAGGGAAGTGGGTCTAGGGTGGCCGGTAAGGTGGAAGTGATATGATCCTTGACTAGTCTCTCGAATCACTTCATGATGACAGAAGTGAGTGCTACGGAGCGGTAGTCATTTCGTTATTTTTGTAGTCCGTGATTTCCTGTAGACCCTGCCACACACGTCTCGTGTCTGAACCATTGAATTGCGACTCCACTTTGTCCCTGTACCGGCATTTCGCTTGTTTGATTGCCTTGCGGAGGGAATAACTACACTGTTTATATTCAGCCATATTCCCAGTCCTCTTTCCATGGTTAAATGCGGTGGTTCGCTCTTTCAGTTTTGCGCGAATGTCGCCATCCATCCACGGTTTCTGGTTAGGGTAGGTTTTAATAGTCACAGTGGGTACAACATCTCCAATGCACTTCCTTATAAACTCACTCACAGAGTCAGCGTATAGATCGATGTTGTTCTCTGAGATTGACCAGAACATATCCCAGTCCGCGTGATCAAAACATATCCCAGTCCGCGTGATCAAAACAATCTTGAAACGTGGATTCCGAATAGGTCAGACCAACGTTGAATGGTTCTAGTCACTTGTACATCCTGTTTTGAGTTTCTGCCACATGGCATCGTGGTCGGATTTGCCGAAGGGAGGGCGAGTGAGGGCTTTGTATGCATCGCGGAAGTTAGAGTAGCAGTGATCGAATGTATTACCCCCGCGTGTAGTGAAATCAATATACTGATAGAATTTAGGTAGCCTTGTTCTCAAATTTGCTTTGTTAAAATCCCCAGCTACAATAAATGCAGCCTTAGGATATATGGTTTCCAGTTTACATAGAGTCCAGTGAAGTTCCTTGATGGCCGTCTTGGTGTCTGCTTGAGGGGGAATGTAAACAGCTGTGACGATAACTGACGAGAATTTTCTTGGGAGGTAATACGGTCGTCATTTGATTGTAAGGAATTCTATGTCGGGTGAGAAGAAGGACTTGAGTTCCTGTATGTTGTTATGATTAAACCATGTGTCGTTAATCATAGAGCATACACCCCCCACCCTTCCTCTTCCCAGAGAGGTGTTTATCTCTATCGGCGTGATGCATGGAGAAGCCCGGTGGCTGAACTGATTCCGACAACATATCCCGAGAGAGCCATGTTTCTGTGAAACAGAGAATGTTACCAATCTCTGATGTCTCTCTGGAAGGCAACCCTTGCTTGAATTTTGTCGACCTTGTTGTCAAGAGACTGGACATTGGCGAGTAGTATACTCGGGAGCGGTGAGCAATGTGCACGTCTACGGAGCCTGACCAGGAGGCCGCTCCGCATGCACCTTCTGCAGCGCCGTTGTTTTGGGTCAGCTTTTGGGATTAGATCCATTGTCCTGGGCGGTGGTCCAAACAGAGGATCCTCTTCGGGAAAGTCGTATTCCTGGTCGTAATGTTGGTAAGTTGATGTCGCACTTATATCCAATAGTTCTTCCCGGCTGTATATAATAAGACTTAAGATTTCCTGGAGTAACAATGTGAGAAATAATACATTAAAAAAACAAAATACTGCATAGTTTCCTAAGGACTCAAAGCGAGGCCGACCATCTCTGTCGGCACCATCTTGCTAACGTTAGATCGGGTTCAAATCCGGGCTCTGGCTGGGCCAATCACGGACCTTCAGAAACGTGTCCCAAAGCCACTCCTGCGTTGTCTTGGCTGTGTGCTTAGGGTTGTTGTCCGGATAGAAGGTGAACCTTCGCCCCAGTCTGAGGATCACTCTGTACTTTGCTCTGTTCATCTTTCCCTCAAGCCTGACTAATCTCCCAGTCCTTGTCGCTGAAAAACATCCCCACAGCATGATGTTGCAACCACCATGCTTCCAGACGTGACGCTTGGCATTCAGGCCAATGAGTTCAATCTTGGTTTCATCAGACAAGAGAATCTTGTTTCTCATGGTCTGCGACCCATTTGGGTGACTTTTGGCATACTCCAAGCGGGCTGTCATGTGTCTTTTACTGAGGAGTGGCTTCCGTCTGGCCACTCTACCATAAAGGCCTGATTGGTGAAGTGCTGCAGAGATGGTTGTCCTTCTGGAAGGTTCTCACATCTCCACAGAAGAACTCTGGAGCTCTGACAGAGTGACCATCGGGTTCTTGATCACCTCCCTGACCCATGGCCCTTCTCACCCGATTGCTCCATTTCGCCAGGCAACGAGCTCTAGGAATAGTCTTGGTGGTTCCAAACTTCTTCCATTTAAGAATGATGGAGGCCACTGTGTTCTTGGGGACCTTCAATGCTGCAGAAATGTTTTGGTACCCTTCCCCAGATCTGTGCCTCGACACAATCCCGTCTCAGAGCTGTACAGACAATACTTTCGACCTCATGCCTTGGTTTTTGCTCTGACATGCACTGTCAACTGTGGGACCTTATATAGACTGTTGTGGGCCTTTCCAAATCATGTCCAAGCAATTGAATTTACCACAGGTGGACTCCAACTACTGAGACCTCCTGTATGATGTCCAGGGTGTGTTTGAAAGGAAATAATGATGGTAACTGTTCGGAGGAAAAAACATTGGTGACAATTATTTAAACATTAATTAAAAGTTTCCAATCAGCTTTGCTGACTGAAGGACATCCACACAAAATAACTTCAGAGTAGATATATAGTACAAGTAAAACGTACTATAGAAACTTTGGAGTGTTTTCTATCCAAAGCTAATAATTAATAATAATTATGCATATTCTAGTTTCTGGGCAGGAGTAATAATCAGATTAAATCGGGTTCGTTTTTTATCCGGCCGTGAAAATACTGCCCCCTATCCATAACAAGTTAAGTTTAATTAACTCTACCTACATGTACAGTTGAAGTGGGAAGTTTACATACACCTTAGCCAAATACATTTAAACTCAGTTTTTCACAATTCCTGACATTTAATCCTCGTAAAAATTCCCTATCTTAGGTCAGTTAGGATCAACACTTTATTTTAAGAATGTGAAATGTCAGAATAATAGTAGAGAGAATGATTTATTTCAGCTTTTATTTCTTTCATCACATTCCAAGTGGGTCAGAAGTTTACATACATTCAATTAGTATTTGGTAGCATTGCCTTTCAATTATTTAACTTGGGTCAAACGTTTCGAGTAGCCATCCACAAGCTTCCCACAATAAGTTGGGTGAATTTTGTCCCATTCCTCCTGACAGAGCTGGTGTAACTGAGTCAGGTTTGTAGTCCTCCTTGCTCGCACATGCTTTTTCAGTTCTGCCAACAAATTTTCTATAGGATTGAGGTCAGGGCTTTGTGATGGCCACTCCAATACCTTGACTTTGTTGTCCTTAAGCCATTTTGCCACAACTTTGGAAGTATGCTTGAGGTCATTGTCCATTTGGAAGACCCATTTGCGACCAAGCCATACTTCCTGACTGATGTCTTGAGATGTTTCTTCAATATATCCACATAATTTTCCTGCCTTATGATGCCATCTATTTTGTGAAATACACCAGTCCCTCCTGCAGCAAAGCAGCCCCACAACATGATGCTGCCACCCCCGTGCTTCACGGTTGGGATGGGGTTCTTCGGCTTGCAAGCCTCCCCCTTTTTCCTCCAAACATAATGATGGTCATTATGGCCAAACAGTTCTATTTTTGTTTCATCAGACCAGAGGACATTTCTCCAAAAAGTACGATCTTTGTCCCCATGTGCAGTTGCAAACCGTAGTCTGGCTTTTTTATGGCGGTTTTGGAGCAGTGGCTTCTTCCTTGCTGAGAGGCCTTTCAGGTTATGTCGATATAGGACTAGTTTTACTGTGGATATAGATACTTTTGTAACTGTTTCCTCCAGCATCTTCACAAGGTCATTTGCTGTTGTTCTGGGATTGACTTGCACTTTTTGCACCAAAGTACGTTCATCTCTAGGAGACAGAACGCGTCTCCTTCCTGAGCGGTATGACGGCTGCGTGGTCCCATGGTGTTTATACTTGCAAACTATTGTTTGTACAGATGAACGTGGTACCTTCAGGCATTTGGAAATTGCCTGAAGGCACCAATTGTTGTAAAAATAAAAAAAATTGTATATATTGTTATTTCTTACTGCTGCTCTTTAATTAATTTGTTACTTTTATCTCTTATTCTTATCTGTATTCTTTGAAACTGCACTGTTGGTTAGGGGCTCGTCAGTAAGTATTTCACTGTAAGGTCTACACCTGTTGTATTCGGCGCATGTGTCTAATAAAGTTATATTTGATTTGATTTATTATGGCAAGAACAGCTCAAATAAGCAAAGAGGAACGACAGTCCATCATTACTTTAAGACATGAAGATCAGTCAATACGGAATATTTCAAGAACTTTGAACGTTTCTTCAAGTGCAGTCAAAAAACCATCAAGCGCTATGATGAAACTGTCTCTCATAAAGACCGCCACAGGATAGGAAGACCCAGACTTACCTCTGCTGCAGAGGATAAGTTCATTAGAGTTAACTGCACCTCAGATTGCAGCCCAAATAAATGCTTCCCAGAGTTTAAGTAACAGACACATCTCAACATCAACTGTTAAGAGGAGACTGCGTGAATCAGGCCTACATGGTTGAATTGCTGCAAAGAAACCACTACTAAAGGACACCAATAAGAAAAAGACTCACTTTGGCCAAGAAACGCAAGCAATGGCCATTAGACCAGCGGAAATCTGTCCTTTGGTCTGATGAGTCCAAGTTTGCGATTTTTTTTTTGTTCCAACTGCAATGTCTTTGTGAGACGCAGAGTAGGTGAACAGATGATCTCTGCATGGGTGGTTCCCACCGTGAAGCATGGAGGAGGAGGTGTGATTGTGTGGGGGTGTTTTGCTGGTGACACTGTCAGTGATTCATTTAGAATTCAAGGCACACTTAACCAGCATGGCTACCACAGCATTCTGCAGCGACACTCCATCCCATCTGTTTTGCGCTTAGTGGGACTATCATTTGCTTCTCAACAGGACAATGACCCAAAATACATCCAGTCTGTTTAAGGGCTATTTGACCAAGAAGGAGAGTGATGGAGTGCTGCATCAGATGACCTGGCCTCCACAATCACCCAACCCCAACCCAATTGAAATGGTTTGGGATGAGTTGGACCGCAGAGTGAAGGAAAAGCAGCCAACAAGTGCCCAGCATATGTGGGAACTCTTTGTTGGAAAAGCATTCCTCATGAAGTTGGTTGAGAGAATGCCAAAAGTGTGCAAAACTGTCATCAAGGCAAAGGATGGTATCACGTCCTGACCAGTAAAAGGGGTCATTTGCCATAGTAGTATGGTCAGGGCGTGGCAGGGGGGTTGTTTTGTGTGTTTTGGGGTTTTTTGGTTCTAAGGGATTTTGTTCTAGTTTTCATTTTCTATGCTTCGTTTTCCATGTTTGGCCGAGTATGGTTTCCAATCAGAGGCAGGTGTCTTTCGTTGTCTCTGATTGGAAGCCATACTTAGGCAGCCTGTTTTCCTTTGGGTTTTGTGGGTGGTTGCTTTCTGTTTAATGTGTGAGTATACCTGGCAGAACTGTTTGGCTGTCGTTTGTTTTTTCTTTGTGAAGTGCTTTCATTCAAAATAAAACATGAGCACTCAACACGCTGCGCCTTGGTCTGTTCACTACGATGCCTATGACAGGTGGCTACTTTGAAGAATCTAAAATCTAAAATATATTTTGATTTGTTTAACACTTTTGTGGTTACTACATGATTCCATATGTGTTATTTAATAGTTTTGATGTCTTCACTATTATTATACAGTGTAGAAAATAATGAAAATAAAGAAAAACCCTTGAATGAGTAGGTGTGTCCAAACTTTTGACTGGTACTGTATGTGTAAGGGCCAACGCCAGACAGGAGAAGCAGGTACGGGGAGTCAGACATTTATTCAGGAACAGACATAGAACACAACAGGAACAGCGTCAGCACACGGGAAAACAAGGACATACAAGGACAACTGCCAAGGGCGTGGGAGCCTGGCGAGCCGGCTGAGGCATAGGAGCCTGACGATCAGGCTGAGGCATGAACGCCTGTCGATCCCGCTGCGGCGTAGAAGCCCAATGATCCGGCGGGGACGGAACAGTCTGACAAGCAGGCTGGGCAAACAAGACCTGACGATCCGGCTGAGGCCCGACGTGGGATGGGCGCCCTCCGAGCCAACCGGGGCAAGGAAACCTCTCGAGCCAGCTAGGGCGTGGAAGCCCGACGAGCTGGCTAGGCACCCCCGGTTCCATCGGCGGCGACCCAGGACCGACTTCACCACCAACAGGAACACCAGTACTCCCCGATGCTTTGTGTAATGGCTTCAGGATTCTGTAAGGGCAGATGCCCTTACAGAGAAGCAGGTACGGGGAGTCAAACATTTATTCAGGAATAGACATAGAACACAACAGGAACAGCGTCAGCACACGGGTAACATGGACATATGACAAACAATCCCGAAGCAGGGAACAGAGCTAGGAAACAGACAGATATTGGGAAGGAAATTACACAAGTAATTGAGTCCACGTGAGTCCAATGAGCACTGATGCGCGTGACGGGGAAAGGCAGGTGTGCGTACTGAAGGTGGTTTGAGTGCGTAATGTTGGGGAGTCTGGCGCCCTCGAGCGCCAGAGGGAGGAAGAGCGGGAGCAGACGTGACAGTATTTTATCAGAATTACATCAATATATACAGTATATGTTATTTAAAATGAATTTCATTATATTGAGAGTGCTATGTGCACTGTTCAAACTGGTCTCACCTCTCTCAAGTACATTAACACATGGTCATCTTTGGTATCGACACGATCCACTCGATCTGAACCCCTCAGCTGTGAAGACAGGCCATTCACTGATTATTCATATTGCATGGACAAAAAATGTCAGTTTCTGAAATGTTCACAGATGAGAGGCAAGAGCTACATGGGAAAAGGTTATAGGTAACACCATAAATGTATGTTATGACAAAAACTCACCCTCCCCAAAGACTCTGGGTCTGGGACAAACCCAGACAGCATTTTCAAATCCACTATAATCATATTGGTGGTCAGCTCCTTTCCATGATATCTGTGAAAGCAAAGAGATGCCTGTCATATCAAAGTTTGATTTTTACAATTGCTTGCAATAAAACGAATAGATAAAATCTATACTTTTATTATTTTAGCCATAAAAAGACATGGTTGCCTGATATATTTTCGTACTGTTACTGGTAGAAACTAGGAAACCAAGTAAGTTGGGCCAAAACCATTCTGTAAGACATGCTCCAAAATAAAACTTTGGAGTGTCATCAATAAACTGATTGAAAGAATGCTTCTGTGAATGCAAATAAGTCATTCATTCTTACTGAGACTGGAGATTCAGCGTGACTCTGGGTCTCAAAGAGTTACTGTTGCAGTCCACCTCTGGCTTCACCTGGATACTGAGTGTTGTGCTGTCAGTAGGAGTAGGGATGTTGTAGTGGAGCGCCACCTGGGAAAGAGGGAAGAACAAGTCAGGGAAACCATCATGTCCAACATATACATTTTAAAAGATAGCGAAAAATAAACATTTCATAAACTAAATATCAAGCCAGACAAAGTTTCTTAAACGTTTGAACTTCGCAGTAATATACAAAACCATATCTTGCCCTTTAGTATTGGGAGGCGTGTATTCACTGACCTGCACTGAGGCACAAGCACTGCCTTTTACTTCCACGCTGTACCTCCCTTCTGTGTCCTGCAGCGCCCTCTCCTGGTAGAGAAGCTTGTTGTTTTGGTTCACTTCGAAGAGGTGCTGTGCCCCACTGGGACACTGTACTGTGACTGTGCTGGCACCCTCTCTACTGTACACCCTGGTGGAGTAGAGAGCCAGGGCCTGGAGGGCCACCACTGTGTCCTAAACACACACACCAACAGACCACAGACAAATGTGTTCAAAATGAATGAAAATACCCCATTTTACATAAAGGGGGGATTTTTACATTGGTCAGTTTCTAGAGTAATTATTTCCATCCATTATGATTTCTTGGCTCCATTTTAGTGGAAGTTATCCTTGCCAGGCTTGACATGACAAGAAGCACATACATGCCTGTTGTGAAGTCAAGGTAATAATGCCTCACTACAAGTGCACAGCACAGGGTGCCAGTTCAGAACGGAGGTGTTTTGGAAACATACCTGTGTGGAAGAGAAGCCTCCGTAGGCGTTCTGCTGTCTCACCAGCCACCTGACGATGCGGGAGGCGTAGCCCAGGTCAGTGGTAGACAGAGGGGAGGCACTGAGGGAAGCCAGCAGAACATAGGAGCTGATGTCCACCGCCAGGGAGGCTGAGGTCTCTGAGGAGGTCTGAGTCCAGTGCAGAAGATCCCCTGAGGGATGAGTAGCGTACACACACACACACACACACACACACACACACACACACACACACACACACACACACACACACACACACACACACACACACACACACACACACACACACACACACACACACACACACACACACACACACACACACACACACACACATAACAGGGACTAGCTTATTCATCATAATAAAAGATACAAAGTTCTTATCTGACCTACCCAATTCATTTTATGACGAAAAGTGAATTATATTACAGACACCTGAGTTCAAATTGTATTTGTGTTCTATTAAATAGTTTGGGTGTTTGATTGAGCTTATCTGGAGTGCCAGAGGGAGGAGGGTTTGCACTTTTGGGATTACTCCATTGGGTCCATTGCCCAGGTAAGCTCAATGAAAGCAAGACAGCACAAAAAGATGTTGGACCATGATATGTCTCACCTTCTTGTAATGAGATCGTGTCCAGGTGCTGCAGAAGCTGAGCCCGGGTCTCCATGTCCCCTGCCAGGGTAAAGGTGTAGGCCAGCAGAGCAGTAGTGTAAGTGTTGGACAAATCACTGGTGGAGTTCCTCAGGCAAGACAAGCTGCTGTACACAACAGGATCCTGGAGCACAAAATAACAGAGCAGCACATTAAGAGACACGTTAGCCTGGTCCCAGATCTGTTTGTAATGGCAAGGCAATACAAAGAGATCTGGGATCCGGCTAAACACATTCATGCTGGAGCACTTTTAGTTTTTCAGTTTACAGTATTATAACTATGCCTGTACTTTATTTGTTAACAGCACACTGTCATTCAGGAATGCTTATGGTTACAGCTATTCTTATTTCTATTCCATATGCTACTTTCAGATAATTTTTTACACAGAACTCACTACATTTTAGAATCTCTAAATGACAGTTGACATAAGATGTATACAACAGACTTCATACAGGAGGCTAAATCAGTTTCCTGTAATGGACGTTGTTGTAGTGAGAAATGCTACGTACCGACACTGACATGTTGAGCTCCAGCATTGAAGATGTGATGTAGGCCGTCAGCGTGACTTCATCTGTCACACCACCCTACAAAACAATATGTTAAATACTAAAACATGTGTAAACTGTAGCCTGATACAATTCTGTAGAAATCATAATTCCCAAATTTATGGATGGTCTGACGAGACTTAAAACGACATCTTCTTCCATCTTCTATCAGTTTATTATCAATATAAATACCTTCATTCTGTTGTTAAAGAGTTTCCCCAATCTGACGAAACAGCCATGTTTGTCTTGTTGACGTTCCAACCAAGTCTTGGACTGCTCAATTTTTGCCGGGTCAATATAAATGAAAGACTTTGCTTTGCCAAAGGATCTCAAAACAAAAGCAGTCAGCCTGAGAAAAGAGAACTTGATTTAATACCCACATAAAGTTGTCATAAACATGACTTAGAGCTTGACACTACATGCAATGAGAGCTTATGTCAACTTATGTCACATCAATGGTCTCCCTGTCAGAGACAATGCCATTTGGTTGGTCAATACTTAATTGAAACAGACAGTTATGATGAGGTTACCAATAAGTGAATAACACATCCAAGTACTCACCAAGTGTTCCCTGAGCCTTGTCCAAATGTGCTGTATGCACCATCAACATGCTTGTAGTTCAGCTGCCTTTGGTAACCTGTCGGTGAGTTTTTAAAGCAAACAACAGTAACCAGGTGTTCCCTAGTGTACTCTATTCTGCGGGAATTAACCTATTCCCTAGTGTACTCTTTTTGCCAGGAAAAAAGTTGTGCACTATGTGGGGAATAGAGTGCCATTTGGGATAAAAATCTATAATCTATAATCAAATGATTTTAGCAAAACATCTGGAAGTCCCTGCATGTGTTGGGTCACTGATGCTCTGTTGATAAGACACCGTGATGTCATCTATAGTGTAGCTCTATAATTTATATGACACCAGGGTCATAGTCATTAGGGCATACCGTGGTGAAACGTTTAAAAATGTTCTTCAATGGAAAACAAAAACAAAGGGCTCTTATTGGACAAATCCAGCACTGTTTCAGTCAGTTTTCATCCGTTTTGTGCCTAATCAATACGACCCATATTTTGAGGGACTCTCTTACCACTAGTGAGGAACTTGGTGGCCTTGTCTCGGATGGCTGGAGTGAGCTGCTCTGTGTTCGTCAGGTACTCCAGGATGTAGATATTGGGGGTGAGGAGGGCCATATTCTGCTCTCCACACCCATACGGCATCTGCAACAGTCCATCCAGGTTCTTGAGGGCCCGACCCAGGATGTCCCCTACAGAGAAACATGGGACTTCCGTAAGATTATCCTCTTTAGGTCAGTGCCTAGTTAAATAAAAAAATAGAAACTACAATTTGCAAACAGCAGCATTATCATTGGAGAAAGGTTGCTTTTCCCACCACTACGCCTGTCTAAATAATACAATGGTTTATTTTACCCAGGACTGAGAGAGAAATTCAATCAGATCCATCCACCACGTTCTTCGGGAGTTGCAGTTCCACCTCCTCTGTCATAGTTACTCCTGTGGACACACAGATGATAAGATGAATGGAGATGATCAATTCAATCAAAGTGAACATTCAACGTTCATTCATTACTGACTGACCAGTTGGACACAGCAACCAGTTGTAGGTGTCGGTCTTCTCTGTTCCCTCAGCCTGAGAGGAGAGGATGTTATTTTCAGTCAGGAGCAGTTACACTAGGTATCTGTACAACAGTATGTACCGTCACAACAATAGGCTGCATACCTTCACCAGCAGGCTCTGTGTGACTGTGTCGATGCGACCTCTCTCCGGTACGTTCACAATCTCATTGTCACACACAGCGTGGGACTGGACAGCCTCTGCACTAATGGACACATTCAAAACCCCTACACACACATTGAAAGACCGAGTGCAGCACAGGTTACACAACATCCAAAATGGTGACAGAGTACACGACTCAGGCTGACATCCATTCTGCTGTCTGAACGGTTGAATGAAGACTGGTGATTTACCCAGGATAGAGGGTGCCATCGTCCAACTGAAGGTCTTTCGTCCATTGGCACACAAGCATGATGAGTACTGGACATCCTTCAAGGGTGTGAGAGTGTAGTCTAAGGAGTGAGCTGGAGTCACAGAAACCTGCCAAATAGGAACACTTGTAAGATAACATGGAAAACTCATGAAACAACTCAAGAAACGATCATGTTGCAGTGTCGTACCATGATGCACTTGGACAGGTAGTTAAACACAGTGGCCTTCAGCTCAAAGTGCTCTCCACGGATGATGGAGTAGGGCAGGGTGAGTTCCAGGAAGAAGGGCTGGAAGACAGTGAGCTCCGCTGGAGGAGCCAGGCCGAAGCCGCTAGGAGCCAGGCAGAATGCCTCTGTCTCCCAGGTGGTGATGGTGTCTGGAACTGTGAGGGGCACATCTGCTGATCCAGACCCCCTGTAATGCAGAGGTCAGAGTTCAAACAGAAAGACACTAAGTGTCCCATGGAGAACAATGGAGTACAATTTTAAAAATTCTTTGAACACTGTTTCTTTAAATGTTTAAGCTTCATCTAACCGGGCAGTCCTATTGAGGTCAGAGGCCTACAGTAGGTAAAAGTGGAGCAAGTTGAGCCATCCTTGTTTCTAGGAAACCATACACAAAATTAATAATTTGACCAAATATTTAGTAAGAGAAATAATTTAATGGAAAAAGTGGTCAGCAATCATGTCCAAAAAACACATTTTCACCAAGTCAAATAAATGTATTCTGGTAGCGGTTTCACTATGATTGTATCTAAACCAAAGTAGATCATTGTAAGATTGTTCTATACATCAGCTGGGATCTTTATAAGCTTAATTTCGTTAATGTCCTAAACCTAGCATGAAAGTGCATCTCTGTAGCTGTGTGGGCTAATATAGTCAAAATGTTTGTCTTGGGGTAAATTGAGCTGATGGCCATGGGGTAAGTTGAGCCAATGGTAAATTGAGCAAATGTACGTGTTTTCTTCCTAGGCGTAATGCAAGGCAATATTTCATTATTTTGTATTTATTTTGTATTTAGAGCTGTAAACCCAAAGACTTCCAGTCCTTACGTTATCGCAAATTACAAAGTGTTTTTTTAGGTGTTAAGTGTTTGTTAAAGGATGCTTAGAAGTGTTTGTGATTGTGTTGAATTGTGTTTGGGAAATAAAGATAGACATGGGTTTAGAAAGGTAGTGGTAATATTTCATTCAGAACAGACATTTGTAGGCAACCTAACTTAACCTATCACGCGACTCAATTTACCACTTTTTTTGGACAAGCTATGTTTTCCAAACTGTAATGTTTCCATGAATTCTGTTTATTTCAAGGGATACACAACATCCTGAAAAATATGTAAATGTTTGTTAGAAAGAATACTGTGTTTTGCTTGACAGAGTAATGCTGAATGTAAGCAATGGCTCAACTTTGCCCACTCTCCCCTACTTTGTAATGCAGTTTAATGAGGTACAGGTTCCTAATCTACACCACGACTGTATGTTTTGATATAGACCAGTTGGTTGTTTAGCAACAAAACCGACACGTGCGCAACTATGGAGCAAAACAGACGGGGTTGGCTTAGATTGTTGACAACATCTAAACTATATTTTGCCTTCAAATGTCTATTGAAAACATAAATACATTTGCACAATGAGCACTTGTTGTCTCTCAAATACATCGTTACAGTTGTTGGTTAGCTAGCTAGCTAGCTAGCAAATTTTACCCGCAACAAGTACATTTGATGGAAACACATCTCTGGTAGGAAAATAAGCATATTGTTTTTATGCAGATTTTAGAACATATTCACATGAAAATCTGTTGCCAATTGGATGGAAACCTAGCTATGGTTTTAATAAAGTAGTGGTAATATTTCATTCAGTTCAGAAATTTGTAGGCAGCTTAATTGACCCTGTCCCGTGGCTCAACTTACCCCATACCTGGGGTGTTGTGCCAAGAGACCACTTTTTTTGGTCAAGCTATGTTTTCAATCTGTAATGTATACATTAATTCTGATTATTTCCAGGGATACACAACATCCTGTCATGCCCTGATCTGTTTCACCTGTCCTTGTGATTATCTCCACCGCCTCCAGGTGTCACTTATTTTCCCCAGTGTATTTATCCCTGTGTTTCCTGTCTCTCTGTGCCAGTTCGTCTTGTATGTTTCCAAGTCAACCAGCGTTTTTGCATTCTCCTTTTTCTAGTCCTCCTGGTTTTGACCCTTGCCTGTTTCTGGACTTTGTACCTGCCTGCCTGACCATTCTGCCTGCCACTCTGTACCTTCTGGACTCTGATCTGGTTTTGACCTTTTTGCCTGTCCACGACCATTCTCTTGCCTACCCCTTTGGATGAATAAACATTGTAAGACTCCAACCATCTGCATTTGTGTCTCACCTTGTGCCCTGATACATCCTGAAATATATGTCTATCTTGGTTAGAAATAATACTACACTGCTCAAAAAATAAAGGGAACACTAAAATAACACATCCTAGATCTGAATGAATGAAATAATCTTATTAAATACTATTTTCTTTACATAGTTGAATGTGCTGATAACAAAATCACACAAAAATAATCAATGGAAATCCAATTTATCAACCCATGGAGGTCTGGATTTGGAGTCACACTTAAAATTAAAGTGGAGAACCACACTACAGGCTGATCCAACTTTTATGTAATGTCCTTAAAACAAGTCAAAATGAGGCTCAGTAGTGTGTGTGGCCTCCACGTGCCTGTATGACCTCCCTACAACGCCTGGGCATGCTCCTGCTGAGGTGGCGGATGGTCTCCTGAGGGATCTCCTCCCAGACCTGGACTAAAGCATCCGCCAACTCCTGGACAGTCTGTGGTGCAACGTGGCGTTGGTGGATGGAGCGAGACATGATGTCCCAGATGTGTTCAATTGGATTCAGGTCTGGGAAACGGGCAGGCCAGTCCATAGCATCAATGCCTTCCTCTTGCAGGAACTGCTGACACACTCCAGCCACATGAAGTCTAGCATTGTCTTGCATTAGGAAGAACCCAGAGCCAACCGCACCAGCATATGGTCTCACAAGGGGTCTGAGGATCTCATCTCGGTACCTAATGGCAGTCAGGCTACCTCTGACGAGCACATGGAGGGCTGTGCGGCCCCCCAAAGAAATGCCACCCCACACCATGACTGACCCACCGCCAAACCGGTCATGCTGGAGGATGTTTCAGGCAGCAGAACGTTCTCCACGGCGTCTCCAGACTCTGTCACGTCTGTCACATGTGCTCAGTGTGAACCTGCTTTCATCTGTGAAGAGCACAGGGTGCCAGTGGCGAATTTGCCAATCTTGGTGTTCTCTGGCAAATGCCAAACGCCCTGCACGGTGTTGGGCTGTAAGCACAACCCCCACCTGTGGACGTCGGGCCCTCATACCACCCTCATGGAGTCTGTTTCTGACCGTTTGAGCAGACACATGCACATTTGTGGCCTGCTGGAGGTCATTTTGCAGGGCTCTGGCAGTGCTTCTCCTGCTCCTCCTTGCACAAAGGCAGCGGTAGCGGTCCTGCTGCTGGGTTGTTGCCCTCCTACGGCCTCCTCCACGTCTCCTGATGTACTGGCCTGTCTCCTGGTAGCGCCTCCATGCTCTGGACACTACGCTGACAGACACAGCAAACCTTCTTGCCACAGCTCGCATTGATGTGCCATCCTGGATGAGCTGCATTACCTAAGCCACTTGTGTGGGTTGTAGACTCTGTCTCATGCTACCACTAGAGTGAAAGCACCGCCAGCATTCAAAAGTGACCAAAACATCAGCCAGGAAGCATAGGAACTGAGAAGTGGTCTGTGGTCACCACCTGCAGAACCACTCCTTTATTGGGGGTGTCTTGCTAATTGCCTATCATTTCCACCTGTTGTCTATTCCATTTGCACAACAGCATGTGAAATGTATTGTCAATCAGTGTTGCTTCCTAAGTGGACAGTTTGATTTCACAGAAGTGTGATTGACTTGGAGTTACATTGTGTTGTTTAAGTGTTCCCTTTATTTTTTTGAGCAGTGTATATTTCACTTGATAGTGAATGTAAAAAATGTCTCAATTTACCCCACTCTCCCCTACCATGTAATGCAGTTTAATGAGTTACAGGTTCCTAACCGACACGTGCGCAATTATGGAGCAAAACAGACGGAGTTGGCTTAGATTGTTGACAACATCTAAACTATATTTTGCCTTCAAATGTCTATTGAAAACATAAATACATTTGCACAATGAGCACTTGTTGTCTCTCAAATACATCGTTACAGTTGTTGGTTTGCTAGCTAGCAAATGTTTTGCCATATTAGCATAGACATGACATGAGTCAAAACACCTCAAAACAAGACATGGCATGGCATCAATAACAAGATAAAACGAGCTGAAACGAGACACTTACAATTCCCCACATGGCAGCCTCTTGTTATTGTTGCTATCTGACGTTCAGAATCATAACATCACCTTCTGCCTCATCAATGTGCACATTATTTTTATGACGTTGTCAGCCAACCTGTCTATTATACAACAGCCTCATTGTGCAGTGCTCTTACCCAACTTCCACAAGATCCCATATCCACGTCTCAGGGAAGAACGTACTGTCTGTATGGCACCTTCTACTACACGCAGTAAAGATCGATCAAGTATCCCACCCGCTGTGCCTTGTCTACGTCTGGCCATGACTCCAGGGTGGCGTCTGTAACCTACAACTAAAACAAAGAATAGTCATTATTCTCGTGTTAGAATCAGCCTGGTTAAACCAGACTGAATGCTGCTTTCAACGGTGATGCATGCAGCATTCAGACTGGTTTAACCACGCTATATTAGAATAACAAAAGCCATACATTTCCCAAGATTCACTGAATTCTTCTGGCAATGACAAGAGTAAAAGGTGTGAAGGAGGACATCTCACCATAGGGCCCATTGTACACTTCCCCTTTGTACCTGAGACAGGAAGGTACTATTATAACCAGATTAGTTGCCAGCTTCAGTCTCAGTTTCTAGAAATGTCAGAATCACAAACAAGAGATCTCAATATTAATGAATATCTCTTGAGTTTTATGTTTCTATTCTGTAGTTGTTTTCAGCCTCAAACAGGGTATTTTAGCAATTCATAATTTAAGAAGATGTGTGCATGGTAACAGGATGTTGACTGATTCTTACGAGAGGGGAAAAGAGGCTTCAAGTTAAGAGAAAACAAGGCTGAAGTTACCTTAAAAACTTCATGAGGTTCATTTTCCTCCTCAGTTTGTCGTCGGTGTGGCCTTACGTATCTCCTTGGTCTTACATGTAAACATGCTACTGGATCTTCAAGCTCGTAGGGAAAGTGTGTTGTCTCCTTGACTGGTAACAAATGAAATATCTGGAATGGGATAACAGTGAGATGTAAAATGAACTTGTTCACTGGACACCAAACAGAAGAAAACAAACTGTTACTGTGAAGGACTACTTGGACTTGTCTAAAAAGAAACGCTCAATTTCATTTTCCATTGCTAAACGTTATTAACCCCCAAACTACCGACCCCAGAGGCATATTTTTCATCTTAGCCAAAAGGTGGTTTATTGAAATCTTAAAATTATCATGACTTTGACAATCAACTTGTTCTTAGTGTTTCTGTATCAATATAGACTTTGGGGTCATTTCGACCCCAGCCCAAAACACCTAATTCCAACTATAGTAATGAGATAGATAGGACCCTTATAATAATTTATGTTTCTCTGTAGACATAATAACAAATTACCCATACTGACCTGTATCAGTTATGTTGACCAGATAGACAGATTATCTACAGAGATATAGCTCCCCATGTACCTGCCTAAGATTGCAGTTTTTTATACCATGTATTTTATGTATGTGTACAAAACCAAAATGAATTCACTTTTCTGCATATAAAAATCTGCCAATAGTATAAAAAGCCTGCCAATGGTATACATACTTGATAGAACTGCAATACCGAACTTAGATACACTCTGAATCTACACAGAGAGCTGTTCCGGTGTGTAGTCTCCGAAAAGTAGTTATTCTAGGGCAAATCTAAAAAAGTATTTATTTGAATCAAGGTTTCTCTGGAGATGTAATATTAAGTTATACATATCCTCAGAGGGTGGAGGGGGACCTGTATCAGTGATTTTGACAAGATAGACAGATCACCTGCAGAAATAAAGCTCCTTTTGTTCTCGGCTATGTTTTAAACTGGTTATAAATGGCATTCGTTTTTACCACATAATATGACAGAATTAGTATTTACTTCAAAATTCTAAAAACGAAATGATGCTATAATCAAATTATGGCAAATTTTGTTTTTAGTACTTATGTGGATTGTACGTTGGAAAACAACAGCACGTTATTTAAGGAACAAATGTATATTTTCGGTTTACAGAATATGCTAATTACTGTAATTTTGAAAAAAAAAATCTATTTTGGTTCATTTTTATTTCAGATAACATGATTTACATGTCTAATGATGTTTTGAATTAAGTTGATATGTTGCTATGACTGTTGTTTTTTCCAACAGTTTCTTCTTGGGGTCAAAATGACCCCAGTTGGTAATCCATGCATGTAAAATATGTTAGCATGACGGTTAAAATTGCAATAATAAACACAACCCAGACTATTAACTTATTAAGTACCAATAGGGAGGTGCTTTCCAGTTACTTTAATGAAAGCACACCAAATGGCCAACAGTGAACAGACCCACTCCAAGTCTGCCGTTGTCACTACTTAGTCCCCCGAAGCTGGTTGTATTGCTAGCACCACAAAAGCTGTTTATATGGTTGTACTGTATGACCGTTGATATTCACTACACCGAGCTCTGTTACCTTGTCAGCATCCAGCCTCTTCCCTGGCTCCATGATGTGAACACTCTTGTCCACAGCACTGAGGCCACAGAGGGAGCCGGGCTGGGCCGAGAGCTGCAGGGTGTTCTCCTCCCCTGGAACTGCTTTTGAGGGTGAGAACTCCACCGACACCTGGTGCATATGACATACATGTGTACATTATACACCTTTATACAAGGAATGATATCTATGTGCATGGAAATACTTGACACTTTTTATACCTTCTATAAAATGAACATAGTATGTTTGTGATGTGCAGAAGTCAGAGGGTATAACACACGAAGAAGCATGCCCACATATACACACACCTTGTGCCTGAAGCATTTCTCAGTGGGGAAGTTCATGCTGTGGGCGATGACTGTCTCACTGGGTAGCATACTGTACACAAGGACCTGTACCACAGGCGCCATCTCTGGAACCACTGCCAACTTCAAAGTAACTTCACTCTCAGTTGCTGTAACGCAAGAGCATGTCACACTGTCATTGTCACCAAGCACCTTCAAGTACGTTCATAATTAATTAATGAAACTCCATCACCAGGACTCCCGTGCTGCACGGTAACCTTCATGTGTCCATGCTGAACTATCACCCCTCTGGATAAGGCCTGGAGGAGGGAAAGGGAAAAACACTTGTCCCGGTTATCCCATCAAGTCAGCAAGAAGGATATGATGAGAAGAACTGGTTTTGTATAGAGATATCCTTCCTTTGAAGATGAGAGGCTGGGACTATGTCTGAAATGACCCTGGTCAAAAGTAGCGCACTAGAGAATAGGGTTCCATTTTGGATTCACCCTGGGTTTGCAGGTTGTCACAACTTGTTCCTGGTTCTACTCACCAGGTAGATGACATCCACAGAGCCCTTTGGGACCGTCTCCCCTACGATGGCGTACTGGATGGTGATTGATACTTCCTCCCAACATGCCAGTGGTTTCTCCATCTTCTGAATAGCCAGAGAGCTGGACGTTTTACTGTAAGGGTCAGTGGGCTGGATCAGGGAGAGCTTGTGGTGCCCTCTTTTGAAATAGGGGACCCTGTATCTAATTTTCTCCATTTGTGGTGTGTTGCTAACCTGGAAAGCAACAGAGGAGAGAGAGAGTATAACTAAAGGCCCAATCCCAAATCTACCCTTAGACCCTATGCCATATATAATTGTGGAGATCTGAGAGATTTTGTTTATTTTATTTGACAGGTGTAAGCAATAGAGTATGTCAACATCTCCACCTTGCCCTCTGATAAGCTAGGTGGAAGTTTCACCATAGTGTTTGTTATACACATGGTATCTTCTCAGATTTTAACAAGAGCTTGATAGGCCCTAGGGTGTAGGTTCAATTGTGTGCGCTGGAATCATCAGTCTTCCAAAACTTAGAAGAAATCATACTTACTATGAGGTTAATATTCTCTTTGGGCATACTGGTTGTGTTGAGGGAGAAACTGGCAATACCATGACTGTCCGTGGTTAGGTTCTGGAGATGATGTGAGGACCAGCCTTTCTTCTCCAAAAGGTAGACTGACATGTCTGAGATAGGTGTGTTGTTGAAGTGAACAACGTTTATCTGAGGAAAAAGGGGGGGAAAGTTGTAAGTAGTGATGCTACACGTGTCACTGTTACCTACCATTGGTAGTTAAGTAAACAGGAATGTCAAAGACAAATGGTATCTACAATTCAACTAAGTGTAATAAACAATAACACTGGATTTGGACGCACCTTGCCCTCGATAATTGATCCATGCTCATAGATTTTGGGTGTGTCGACAAATGTGAGTTTTCCAATCACATCTGAGAGAGCTATGTGTTTTTCCTTTGACTGTGTAATACCTGTGAAAGGAAAACAAATGAAAATAGGATGGTTTATTTCACAACTACACACGCCACCATGATGCACAATGGCAGCTCACAATGCAGAAGCTGAATTCCAATGCAGCTTACTCAACGTATTAAAAACATGATTACAAACAGAAGACATGAATAAAAACAGCATCATATGAGGATGTAGCACCAAAGGTCAAATACGCAGGTCACGCCAATCTTCATGATCTAATTAAACATGCAATCTTGACATTATGTAATTCACTCTCAAGAAGAAAAACTGTTTTCATTTGACTTCAGGCAAATGTTATCATCACTTCTACCATCTTCAAATTCTTGTGATAATTGACTTGCCTGTCCCCTCCTCCTCTACTTTTGCATTAAAACTCAGCCTGTCTATGAGCATTTTCTGGCCAGCATCCTTTGTGAAAATTGACATGTTGAAGACATGAGAAGCACAGCCAGTTAGGTCCATCTGGGAAAAGCAAGCAAAACCACATTAAGAAATGATTTAAATAAATGTAACCAGATCACATTCAAATGTATTATGATGGTAAAAACAAGTATATAGTTTCTTCATGAAAGCATACAGACCTCTATTGACTCTTTATGGCAGGGGGGTGTATAATCAGGAACTTCTTCTGGATTTTTCTCATCAATTCTTATTGGTATTATTATATTGGGCACTAAGGGTCGGCACAACTCTACCTCTGCTTTACCAGGTACAGGCTGCCCATAAGTGTATCTGATTTTATTTCATAATAAAACACAAACATACATCAGACACATCAACTATCATACATTTCCTACATAGAGAGACATACCATATTATAAAAGTCTCATATGAGACATTATAAATCTCATACCTGCGTGCTTATAACAATACATTATAATGATTTAACCTGCAAGTTTTAAGTAAAACGTTTTCAACATTGTCAATCGATCTGGACCAGTATTCATAAAGCCTATCAGAGTATGCGTGCTGTTCTAGGATCAGTTTTAACTTTTGGATCTAATGAACTAGATCTCATGTACAGGGGAGCCTTATCCTAGGTCAGCAATCCTACTCTGAAATGCTTTATGAATACTGGCACAGCTGTTCATGTACTGTACATGCCACTGTCCCAAACCTTTGAAGTCTCAGGGACTCATAAGAACAGTTCATGACATTGAGCAGTAGCATTGTAGGTCTTCAACTACAAAAGTACATTTCTTAAAGAAAACGTGTGTGTTTGCTAGCTTGTCTTGAGTATTTATGGTTGTGAGATAAGTTATAGTAGTGGTAGTGACTGCAGTAGTAATGGTAGTGACTGCAGTAGTAATAGTAGTTGTCAAAGTTGTGACTGTGGCAGTAATAGTAGTAGTAGAAGTGACTGCAGTGTTAGTGGTATTAGTAGTGACTGGTAAATGATAGCATTAAGCTGTATTGAAGAAATCTAAGTTGGGTCAGTCTGCACATCTGAAATCCAAAATGTACTATTCTAGTCTATGGCGCTCTGTGCAAGCTTTGAGCTTTGAGTAAGCACACTAATTAGTCATTAGCTGTCATTACCTAGACCTGGGCTCAAATACTTAATTTCTGTGCATCAGTATTTTCAAATAATGTGGCCAAATCAACTACTTCTATTTGAAGTATTTGAAAGTATTTTCATATAATTTCCTATAAATATCCTACTATTTGAAACTATTTTAAATTACTTGTTTCCAAATACATTATTTGAAATACCCCTATGACTAAACAGACCTGGGTTTAAATGCATGGGGTATTTAGATATTTGTATTTGAAAATGCACTTGTCTATGTATTTGAGTAATTTGCAACTACAGTGCATTACAGAACAGAGATTGTGTTGACTCACGTTGCACACACTTCCACTTTATACTCCTCTTGAACAAAGCTGACCTTATCGGTGAGGTTCATTTTGATCTCAAATTTCGGCAACACTAGAAATACATTAACAGCAGTTAACTCATGAATGTTCCAGGATTGTGATGCATTGATTCAACTGCTGGAGCCATGACAATACCTAGCATGAAAAGTAAAAGAACAAAGCTTAACCTACCATACTTTTCTACCTTGAAGTGATGGTATATTTTGTTTTCACCAATCCACACTACAATAGCATAGGATCCTACGGGTGCTTCAGAGTTCAGGGGGTGAGAAAGCTGCAGAATGTTGCCACTGGATGTCATTTTGACCCACTGTCCAATCCTGTTCTGATGAACATCCTGTTGGTTCATAGAACAAGAGGCACATTGAGCACGGCTCTACACCTATTGGAACCCCTCTTAGAAGAATTGGTTCCAAAAGGGTTCTTTGTCTGTCCCCATAAGATAAACGTTTTTGGTTACATTGAGAGCCCTTTTGAGTTCCACTTAGAACCCTTTTGGGCTCCATTTAGAACCGTCTACCTGGAACCAAAATGGTTTTACCTGGAAATAAAAAGGGTTCTTCAAAAGGTTTTCCTATGGGAACAGCTGAAAAACCATTTTAGGTTCTACAAAGCAATTTTCTTTTTAGGAGTGTAGGTTATGTAGTCCAAACATCCCTGTCTGACATGTAGAATCTATCTGCAACGTTCTGAAGTTTGCTTGCTGAAGGTAGCCCAGATGTGATCACATAAAGCTGATAGGGAGTCTTCTGGTAACTGTCATGTGGAAATGAATGATGACCTACAGTACCTAGTTGGTGGAGTCATTGTCTTATAATGTAGTACTATTTACAGTGACAGTCATCATACATTGATAGACTAATAAGGGTCTTACCTGCAGTTCCACAATGTTGTACTGTGAAAGGCAAAGACAAGATATTGGTTCATGTTTTATGAATAACTCTCATATTCCCCCAAAAATCTGCAGAGTCCCCAAAAATCTACAGAGGAGCATAGCAGATGTCTACAACCGTAGGAACTAGGCAGGCGATTGGCTTTGTCTCTTCAAGTAGACATCACATGTAGCATTTGCATCTGACTTGGACTCTAACATCAATTTAGTAGATCAACTCAATCTCATGAAAGAAAATCCCATACATTCCAATCTGACCTTTTATGAAATTGAAAACCCCTTGTCCTGTGGTGAATGTTTGAGGACCTTCAAATTAGCCCACGCAGGTTTATTTAGAGAACATCTGTAGACATGTACTTTTGCCCTGAGTACTATGTGTCACAACTATTTGTGTAGTCTGATTAAACAGACAACACAGACTAAAAAGCATACCTTCAGATATTTGGATTTTACCCAATAGTTTCCCATTTCCAAAGTCTTATTGTTCATGGAGTACTGACGAGACATGTATGACATGGGGTGGCTAGTTGATTGCTGAATTTAAATAAGCATTTACAGTATACTGTACATAATAATCTTTGTCCAAATCAGTATGGCCAATAGGGCAGGAGCCTATCTCCTGTTTCTGTAGCGTGAGGTAGTCAGGACAGAACACTAGTCTGTCACCGGGGGCGATTGTACACCAGGAAGGCCCGAAAATATTTTTGGTATCTCAGATTGTTCTGGCCATTCTCACATTGAAAATGAATTGGGATGAACAATGTTTCATATGCTTTTTACATTTGAATCACAAACCATTAAATAAAAAGGATGAAAGTGACCATTTTAGACCTGTTTTACACCCATGCCTCTTGTAAGACTCCATGATCCATGAACCGCACATGATGAAGACATCATCTTGGTGTCATTACACTCCTTATAGTGTGCTCTAAAATATGGAGCATGTGTAGATTCAGGAATAAAAATGTTCACGTTAATTTATACAAAATTAAAATATTGATATGAATATCACAAAAGTGGCCTTTTTGATTTAGCTTTTTTTAGACTTACTGTTTGGAACAATATATCCTTCAAACGCGTCATAATTAAAGTTATGCCCTGCTATTTTTGAAGATATGACCCATTTAATACATCGACATTGACATTATACTGTAGGTCAATAACCAATCACATACAGCAAATCACCAGCAAACGGAGTTCCCTTTGATTACATTTCCCATTCACAGTGGTACTGGTGCTCATAAAATGTATCATAACTTCAAAAATAGCAGAGCACCCACTCTGGAAATATGATGTGCAGGAGTATATTGTTTAAAACTATTGTGGAGATGGTGATTGAATTCAGGAAGCATCCCTCACTATCTCTCCCCCTTGAAATTATTAGAGTAGCTGTAAGCATGGCTGAGACATCCATCATCTCCCACAACCTCAAGTGGCAGGACAACCTCACAGCGATCACCAATAAGCCACACCAGCAGATATACTTCTTACGTCAGCTGAAGAAATTCAAACTCTCACGCACAATTCTGGTTCAGTTCTACGCAACCATTATCGAGCTCATACTCACCTCCTTGATCACTTTCTGGTTTGGGAATGCGTCTGCCTGGTCCAAGGGCGAACTGCAATGGATTGTACGGTCTGCTGAGAGGGTCACCGGGTGCCACCTGCCCTCCATCGAGGTCCTGCACGACTCCAGAGCATGGAAGCATGCAGATAAGATCAACCCCAACCCCTTCCACTCCATCTTCCAAAGACTCCCCTCTGGCAAACGGTTCAGGTCAATCACAAACAAAACCTCCCACCACTTGAACAGCTTCTTCCCACGGGCCCTAGCCCAAATCACCTGGTCCACGATGATCTTCTCATTCATGGACTATGCACTCTGTACTACCCATCCACGGACTATGCAGCCTACACTATCATCCAAGAGCTTAGCACTTCTCTTTGCACTATTTGCACATCCTAATATGCTTTTTTTTCATATACAGTTGGGTCTGAAATGATTGACACTCTTGATGAGGATGAGCAAAAATTACTGTGTAAAAGAAATAATTAAAATACTGGGAAGTTATATTATAATAATACAATTGCTCAGAGAAATATATTTTGTTTAATAAGGGGGTGTAGAAGTCAAAATTATTGACAGCCCTGTTTTCAATAGGTTTCATTACCTCACTTTGTGAAGATAATGGCACTGAGCCTTTTTCCAAAAATGTTTTATGAGTTGGAGAACACATAGGGAGGAATCTTAGACCATACAGAATCCTTCCAGATTCTTGACATCCTTCGTCTGCGCTTATGGACTGTCATCTTCAATTCAAACCATAGGTTTTCAATGTGTTTTAAGTCCGGAGACTGAGATGGCGATTCCAAAATGTTGATTTTGTGACCACCATTTCTTTGTGGATTTCAATGTGTGCTTGGGGTTATTGTTTTGCTGGAAGATCCACTTGAGGCCAAGTTTCCGCCTCCTGGCAGAGGCAGAAATGTTCTGGTACTGAATAAAGTTCATGATGCCGTTTACCTTAAAAAGGGCCCCAGGACCAGTGAAAGCAAAAATGCCCAAATAACATCCACCACCATATTTTACAGTAGGTATGGGGTTCTTTTCGAAGCCTCACTGTACATATTTCCCAGACTGCACATCATCATGTGTAGGGTGGCGCCTTTCGGATGGGACGTTAAACAGGTGTCCTGACTCTCTGAGGTCATTAAAGATCCCATGGCACTTATCGTAAGAGTAGGGGTGTTAACCCCGGTGTCCTGGCTAAATTCCCAAGCTGTCCCTCATACCATCACGGTCACCTAATCATCCCCAGCTTACAGTTGGCTCATTCATCCCCCTCCTCTCCCCTGTAACTATTCCCCAGGTCGTTGCTGTAAATGAGAATGTGTTCTCAGTCAACTTACCTAGTAAAATAACGGTAAAATAAAAAAAATAAAAAATGTAAATCCTGTAAATGCTTCATATATTTATACATCCCTACATACTACATATATAATGTAGCTATGTTTTTATAGTGAACCTTGTAGTTCTTATACTACAGTGTACATAGCACAGGAGGTTGGTTGCACTTTAATTGGGGAGGACGGGCTCATGGTGATCCCTGGAGGGGATTAGTGGAATGGTTTCTATGAGTTGGACGCCATTCCATTTGCCCCGTTCCAGTCATTATTATGAGCCGTTCTCCCCACAGCAGCATCCACTGGTAAATAGTGTACATACTGCATGTGGATTTGTGTAAAACTCTGCTTCTACATAAGTTGTCTGTATATCCTGTTTATTGTCTGTCTGTATATTCTTATTGTGGCAGCACCATTTTAGTCAAATTCCAGGACATATACATATATATACACATATATATATATACACATATATATATATATATATACACATATATATATATATATATATATATATATATATATATATATATATATATATATATATATATATATATATATATATATATATATATATATACATACACACAGTTGAAGTCGGAAGTTTACATACACCTTAGCCAAATACATTTAAACTCAGTTTTTCACAATTCCTGACAGTTAATCAGAGAAAAAAATCCCTGTCTTAGGTCAGTTAGGATCACCACTTTATTTTAAGAATGTGAAATGTCAGAATAGTAGTAGGGGGAATGATTCATTTCAGCTTTTATTTTTTTCATCACATTCCCAGTGGGTCAGAAGTTTACATACACTCAATTAGTATTTGGTAGCATTGCCTTTAAATTGTTCAACTTGGGTCAAACTTTTCAGGTAGCCTTCCATAAGCTTCCCACAATAAGCTTCCCACAATAAGTTGGGAGGCCCATTCCTCCTGACAGAGCTGGTGTAACTGAGTCAGGTTTGTAGTCCTCCTTGCTCACACATACTTTTTCAGTTCTGCCAACAAATTTTCTACAGGATTGAGTTCAGGGCTTTGTGATGGCCACTCCAATACCTTGACTTTGTTGTCCTTAAGCCATTTTGCCACAACTTTGGAAGTATGCTTGGGGTTATTGTCCATTTGGAAGACCCATTTGCAACCAAGCTTTAACTTCCTGACTGATGTCTTGATGTTGCTTCAATATATCCACATAATTTTCCTGCCTCATGATGCCATCTATTTTGTGAAGTGCACCAGTCCCTCCTGCAGCAAAGCAGCCCCACAACATGATGCTGCCACCCCTGTGCTTTACAGTTGGGATGGTGTTCTTCGGCTTGCAAGCCTCCCCCTTTTTCCTCCAAACATAACAATGGTCATTATGGCCAAACAGTTCTATTTTTGTTTCATCAGACCAGAGGACATTTCTCCAAAAGTATGATCTTTGTCCCCATGTGCAGTTGCAAACCGTAGTCTGGCTTTTTTATGGTGGTTTTGGAGCAGTGGCTTCTTCCTTGCTGAGCGGCCTTTCAGGTTACATCGATACAGGACTCGTTTTACTGTGGATATAGATATTTTTGTACCCATTTCCTCCAGCATCTTCACAAGGTCCTTTGCTGTTGTTCTGGGATTGATTTGCACTTTTCACACCAAAGTACGTTCATCTCTAGGAGACAGAACGCATATCCTTCCTGAGCGGTGTGGCGTCTGTGTGGTCCCATGGTGTTTATACTTGCGTACTATTGTTTGTACAGATGAACGTGGTACCTTCAGGCGTTTAGAAATTGCTCCCAAGGATGAACCAGACCTGTGGAGGTCTACAATTTTTTTCTGAGGTCTTGGTGGATTTCTTTTGATTTTCCCATGATGTCAAGCAAAGAAGCACTGAGTTTGAAGGTAGGCCTTGAAATACATCCACAGGTACACCTCCAATTGACTCAAATGATATCAACTAGCCTATCGGAAACTTATAAAGCCATGATTTTCATTCATCATTTTCTGGAATTTTCCAAGCTGTTTAATGGCACAGTCAACTTAGTGTATGTAAACTTCTGACCTACTGAAATTGTGATACAGTCAATTATAAGTGAAATAATCTGTCTGTAAACAATTGTTGGAAAAATGACTTGTGTCATGCACAAAGTAGATGTCCTAACCGACTTGCCAAAACTATAGTTTGTTAACAAGAAATTTGTGGAGTGGTTGAAAAACGAGTTTTAATGACTCCAACCTAAGTGTATGTAAACTTCTGACTTCAACTGTATATTGTACAGTGCATACTAGTATCTGACCAAAACCAGGTAAGAATTTCAGCCTGAATGCCAGAAAGGTTATAGTGAGCCACCACATTGATATTTCCCATGAAATAATCTGGTATTACATAGAAAATTAAGAGATGCATCACAAAGCAGAGAACTACAGTACATTCTTATTGGAATGGTTCTGGATGTTGACCAGTGCTGAGCTGACCTGAAACTGGAAGCAGCGGTGAAACTCTTTGTCAGAACTCTCCTGGAGAAGAATTTTGATCTGCTCATTGGCAATCAGAGATATGGTCATGACCAGGGTCTCATTAGGCTGCAGAAGGCTGGCACAAAGCTTGGTCTCTGAGCCTGCCTGGATTACTGCAGGAATGGCTACCATGTAAACCCTACAGAGAACATACACATGCACTTACACACCAACAAACACAAAGGAAAATCAGTTCAAAATGAGAGGGTACGTTGGTGAAATCAACAGAAGAAATATCTGCAGAAAGGGTCGATGGAAAAACAGCTCTTAATCTGCTGACTGAGAGAATGTTACAGCAAGATGAGACGCCATGAATCTGATTACTCAATTCTAACTTTATGACGGTGCAGATTTACTTACGGCCTTGGAGTTTCTAGACAGACACAAAGCCAGTGAAAGCAAGCAAATAGTATCCATCTCCAAACCTGAAGCCCAGGAGGAACCATGACAAAAAGAGAAAAACAAGTCAGACTATATCCCAGTATTCCTACCTGCAATACTTCCCTACTGCGTTGTGCAGAGGAACTGATATCAAGGTTTAAATTATTGAAGTTAAAGCCCTGTGAATGATTGACCCATTTTTGTCAATAATAGTGCTTTGCAGTATTGTGATTGGCAGATTTTCTGGCTTTGGGATTACACGTGCACCGTCAATATAAAGGTAACTGCCAAAACAAAGGAAATAACAACATAAAGTGTTGTAAATAACCAGCGCAGTCAAAAACGTCATTTTCCTGTGTTTTATATACACTGTTTGTACAAAACACCTATGCTCTTTCCATGACATGGACTGACCAGGTAAATCCAGGTGAAAGCTACAGAATGATCCCTTATTGATGTCACTTGTTAAATCCATTTCAGTCAGTGTAGATGAAGGGGAGGAGAAGTATTTTTAAGTCTTGAGACAATTGAGACATGGATTGTGTACAGTATGGTAGCCATGCATAAATAATAATTAAAAGAAAGTGGGTGGGAGGGGAGGGGAGGGGATCAATGCAAATAGTCCACGTAGCCATTTGATTAATTGTTCAGCAGTCTTATGGCTTGGGGGTAGAAGCTGTTAAAGAGCATTTTGGACCTAGACCCGGTGCTCCTGTACCACTTGCCATGCGGTAGCAGAGAGAACAGTCTATGACTTGGGTGGTTGGAGTCTTTGACAATATTTTGGGCCTTCCTCCGACACGCCTATTAAAGAGGTCCTGGATTGCAGGAAGTTTGGCCCCGGTGATGTACTGGGCGGTACGCATTACCCTCTGTAGTGACTTACGGTCGGATGCCGAGCAGTTTCCATACCAGGCAGTGATGCAACCGGTCAGAATGCTCTTGATGGTGTAGCTGTAGAACTTTTTGAGGATCTGTGGACCCATGCCAAATCTTTTCAGTCTACTGAGGAGGAATAGGCGTCTTTGTGTGTTTGGACCATGATAGTTTGGACAGCAAATCATTTGAAGTTCTCGACCCACTCCACTACAGCCCCGTCGATGTGAATGGGGGTCTGTTTGGCCCTCCTTCTCCTGTAGTCCACAATCAGCTCCTTTGTCTTGCTAACATTGAGGGGGAGGTTGTTGTCCTGGCACCACACTGCCACGTCTCTGACCTCCTCCCTATAGACTGTTTTATCATTATCGGTGATCAGGCCTTGCACCATTGTGGTGTCAGCAAACTTAATGATGGTGTTGGAGTCGTGCTTGGCCACGCAGTCGTGGGTGAACAGGGAGTACAGGAGGGGACTAAGTCAGCGTGGCAGATGTGTTGTTGCCTAACCTTACCACCTGGGGGGTGGCCAGTCAGGAAGTCCATGATCCAGTTGCAGAGGGAGGTGTTTAGTCACAGGGTCCTTAGCTTGGTGATGAGCTTTGTGGGCACTATGGTGTTGAACGTTGAGCTGTAGTCAATGAACAGCATTCTCACGAAAGTGTTCTTTTTGTCCAGGTGGGAAAGGGCAGTGTGGAGTGCAATTAAGATTGCATCATCTGGGGGGGCGGAGCTAGCATGTTGGAGCGAACGGCTGTGTGTGAGAGGCTCCTGCAACTTTTTTGCGAAATAATCTAACCTAACCTACTTTATAGCACTTTTTACAACAAACGTTTCTTTCTAATACAATATTGTAACTTTCTATGTGAAAATGCCGAGTAATAAGCGACCAAAGTACAATAGATCCACTTCGGAGGCCTACTCCCTGCCAAACAACGAGACAGACATGGCGGAAGGCACAGGTAACAACGTGACACTTACAGAACTTACCCGGGCTTTGGGAGAACTACGTGTTGCTATAGCTGAGGATCTTAAGGCTACTATTGCTGAACTGGACACTAAAATTGAAAGCACCATTCGAATGGTCGCCTCGCAGGGCCAGAGTATTGTGGACCTTGAGAAAGCTTCTGAATTCAACGCTGGTAGGATCGACGAGTTAGAGAAGCTATGCACGTCATTGCAGGATAGTGTGCAGAGGCTTTCTGTGAAAGTGGTCGACCTGGATGGCCGATCCAGACGTCATAACCTTCGCGTTGTTGGTCTGGCAGAGGGGGTAGAGGCTGGCTCTCGCTCCACCGACTTCTTCGCCAAGCTATTGAAGGATGCAATGGGATCGGATGTTTTGGCTTCAGATCCCCAACTGGACCGTGCACATCGCGCCAGTGTCCCAGTGCCTCGACCGGGCCAACGTCCTCGCCCAGTAATCATCTGTTGTCACAGTTTCAAGACCAAGGATCTTATCCTGCGCGAGGCTCGAATGAGGGGCAACCTGTTACATAAAGGGCATCCCTTCCGTGTATATGAGGATTATGCGCCCGATGTGGCAAAGCACCGTGCCGGCTACAGAGATGTCATGACCAAACTCTACAAACTCCATCTTCGCCCAGCCTTGCTCTTCCCTGCAAGACTAAGAATTACCCCGCCTTCTGGGGAGAAGATTTGGCTCTCCTCGGTTTTGGACGCAGAGAAGTTTATCCGGGAATATACGCCAATCCCCCGTACAGGTTAGAGTGCCTTGTCATTGTGTTTTAGGGTCTGCTTATGGACTCGAACCCATACTATACCATAACGGGTGAAACCGTACTAAATGGTCTCAACAAGGGCTGCCGAACAGGTAACACGCTGAGCTGACCAATGGAGGGCGGTCAGAGCTCTCATTTAACGTTAATTTAACTTTAATTCCGACTGGGTTCAGAGCGATGCCTGTTTGGGAGGCCTTCCACGTCTGATCATTGACACTTTCGGATGGATATACTTATATTCCCCCATTTTTTTTTTGTTTCGTTATTTATTTTTAAATTCTTACATTATTCCTATTACCATACCATTTATTTATTGCTTGCGGGGGACTGGGGGTGATGGCTGTTAAGGGGCAGACACCTGGATAGCAAGTTGATGTTTTGTGCTGTTCTGCCTTTGTCATAGCCTGGCCCGCTCTCACGATTAGATTCCCACCAGACCTCCGTGGTGCTTGGGTCTGTGTAGGTGTGCGTACATATAATTACTATTTGTACTTTATTATTATTTTCTCCTAGCATTTTAGTATAAGGTATGTGTATATTTTAAATTAGTGTAGATTACTATTCTGGGGTGTGTATGTAGATTGTGTGTGTGTGTGTGTGTGATATATTTAAAAATATTTATTTTTCTAAGTATATTTTTTGGGATGTATGTGTGTACATGTGTACGTAGATGTGTATGTGCGTAAATGTATGTGTGTATGTATATGTGTGTGGATGCACGTGTGTATGTATGTGGGTATGCGTGTATATGCTTGCGCGTGTGTGTGTGTGGGTATACGCGCATCTGTGTGTGTATGTAGGTACGCACATGTGTGTGTATATATGTGGATGTGTGTGTATGTGTGCATGTCTGCACATGTGTTTGTATGTATATGTACATGTGTATGTATGTGTGTGTATGGATGTATGTATATGTGTATGTATGTGTATGTGTGTATATATATATATATATATATATATATATATATATATATATATATATATATATCACTACTGTTTTTTAATTATTTAAAAAATATATATACTGCTCAAAAAAATAAAGGGAACACTTAAACAACACATCCTAGATCTGAATGAAAGAAATAATCTTATTAAATACTTTTTTCTTTACATAGTTGAATGTGCTGACAACAAAAATCACACAAAAATAATCAATGGAAATCCAATTTATCAACCCATGGAGGTCTGGATTTGGAGTCACACTCAAAATTAAAGTGGAAAACCACACTACAGGCTGATCCAACTTTGATGTAATGTCCTTAAAACAAGGCAAAATAAGGCTCAGTAGTGTGTGTGGCCTCCACGTGCCTGTATGACCTCCCTACAACGCCTGGGCATGCACCTGATGAGGTGGCGGATGGTCTCCTGAGGGATCTCCTCCCAGACCTGGACTAAAGCATCCGCCAACTCCTGGACAGTCTGTGGTGCAACGTGGCGTTGGTGGATGGAGCGAGACATGATGTCCCAGATGTGCTCAATTGGATTCAGGTCTGGGGAACGGGCGGGCCAGTCCATAGCATCAATGCCTTCCTCTTGCAGGAACTGAGGTCTAGCATTGTCTTGCATTAGGAGGAACCCAGGGCCAACCGCACCAGCATATGGTCTCACAAGGGGTCTGAGGATCTCATCTCGGTACCTAATGGCAGTCAGGCTACCTCTGGCGAGCACATGGAGGGCTGTGCGGCCCCCCAAAGAAATGCCACCCCACACCATGACTGACCCACCGCCAAACCGGTCATGCTGGAGGATGTTGCAGGCAGCAGAACGTTCTCCACGGCGTTTCCAGACTCTGTCACGTCTATCACGTGCTCAGTGTGAACCTGCTTTCATCTGTGAAGAGCACAGGGCGCCAGTGGTGAATTTGCCAATCTTGGTGTTCTCTGGCAAATGCCAAACATCCTGCACGGTGTTGGGCTGTAAGCACAACCCCCACCTGTGGACGTCGGGCCCTCATACCACCCTCATGGAGTCTGTTTCTGACCGTTTGAGCAGACACATGCACATTTGTGGCCTGCTGGAGATCATTTTGCAGGGCTCTGGCAGTGCTTCTCCTGCTCCTCCTTGCACAAAGGCGGAGGTAGTGGTCCTGCTGCTGGGTTGTTGCCCTCCTACGGCCTCCTCCACGTCTCCTGATGTACTGGCCTGTCTCCTGGTAGCGCCTCCATGCTCTGGACACTACGCTGACAGACACAGCAAACCTTCTTGCCACAGCTCGCATTGATGTGCCATCCTGGATGAGCTGCACTACCTAAGCCACTTGTGTGGGTTGTAGACTCCGTCTCATGCTACCACTAGAGTGAAAGCACCGCCAGCATTCAAAAGTGACCAAAACATCAGCCAGGAAGCATAGGAACTGAGAAGTGGTCTGTGGTCCCCACCTGCAGAACCACTCCTTTATTGGGGGTGTCTTGCTAATTGCCTATCATTTCCACCTGTTGTCTATTCCATTTGCACAACAGCATGTGAAATGTATTGTCAATCAGTGTTGCTTCCTAAGTGGACAGTTTGATTTCACAGAAGTGTGATTGACCTAGAGTTACATTGTGTTGTTTAAGTGTTCCCTTTATTTTTTTGAGCAGTGTATATATATATATATATATATATATATATATATATATATATATATATATATTTTTTTTTTTATATATTTTTTTTTTGATTGGGGGGGTACGTTCAATTTATCAAAATCCTTGTTCCCATCTCTTAACCCACAATGTGTAATTGTACTGCTGTCTATGTCGGTTGCTGATGGTTTATGTTTAGACCGGCATTGCTTAGCAATGTAATCTTGTGATGCTATATCTTGCTCATCTCAGGGATTGACCCAAGATGAAGCTTAAGTGCACAATATGTTTAAGTTGCAACTTATTCTGTTTAGGTTTAATAGATGCTATCTGAACACTTTAATCGCGGGAGCCTCCTCAGTTCAGATGTTAGTAGAAGTTCTAGGATAGTGAGAGGTGAACGTATAGTTGGGATTTTATTTTTGTTTTACCTCTTGTTCGAGGTCGCGCCGTGCTTTTTTGGCATCGGCCATGTGTTTATTATTTTTATTTTCATGTTTTTTTTCTCCTTTTTGTGTATGCCTGTTAAATGTGGGTTGATGGGAGGGGTAAATGTTGGGGAAAGTAGGGGAACAGGGTGGAGAGTAAAGGTGCTTGCAGGGGGGGAGGGGTGGGTTGGATACTGCTCGGGTGTAGGTGCTACATATGCTGATCGTGATGGTTTGGTGCGCTTTCTTACCTTTTTAGTAACTTACATGCTATGCAGGCCACCATAGGAACTACAAATGAGAGGAGGGTGGGGCTTACATTCACTTCCTGGAATATCAAGGGTTTAAATGAACCAATTAAGAGAGGCAAGGTCCTAGCCCACTTGAAAGCACTCTCATCTGATATTATATTTTTGCAAGAAACCCATCTGAAAAACAGTTCTCATAACAGACTTAAATGTAAGTGGGTGGGGCAAGTGTATCACTCTAACTTCTCTGCCAAAACGAGAGGCACAGCAATTCTTGTACGGAAAGGAATTCCCTTTCTACATAAAACCACTATTGTGGACAAAGAGGATCGTTATGTGATCGTAATAGGAGAGATCCACTCTACTTCTGTAACTCTACTAAATATCTATGGGCCAAACATTGATAACCCCTCTTTTTTCAAAAGAGTCCTTGCCCTGATTCCAGATATCTCCCATACTAACCTGGTCATTGGAGGGGACCTCAACTGTGTACTAGACCAATATTTGGATAGATCCTCTACCCGGCGAACCCCTATCTCCTATTCAAGCGAATTCTTGAATACCTACATAAAAAATTCGAACTTATTTGATATATGGAGGATCTCTAACCCTACGGGTAGGGCATACTCCTTCTACTCTCATGTTCACAATGTTTATACTCGTATTGACAACTTTTTGGTTGATGCTAAACTACTCCCCTATACCTGTAATGTGAGATATCATGATATTATAATCTCTGACCACAGTCCACTCACCTTCTCCCTGAGATTGGGTGACATCGTTCCAAACGAGAGGGTCTGGAGGTTCAATCCTCAGCTCCTCACAGAACCAACATTCTGTGAACATCTTAAAGACCAAATTACATTTTTCTTTGATACCAACGACAACACAGAGACTTCCACAGCATTACTGTGGGAAACACTGAAGGCTTATTTGAGAGTCTGTATCATCTCCTTTCAGACTGCCAGGAGTAGGCAAAACAGAAGAGAATTGGTAGAACTGGAGGGACAAATTCACTTGCTGGATAGGGAGAATGCTAGACACCCATCTAGGGAGAAACATAAAAAAATGATGTCTTTAAAATTTAAATACCATCAGATCCTCTCTGCTAAAATTGCTAAATCTTTTCTCTATGCCAAGCAAAAATATTTTGAGTTTGGTGACAAACCACACAAACTACTCGCCAGACAACTTCGTAAGAATGTGAGTGACCGAATGATTCACAAAGTTAAATCTGCATCTGGGGAATTACTCTCTTCCCCCAAAGACATAAATGACAGATTCCGTCAGTTTTATGAGACTTTATATACATCTAAAGCGGATCCTAACCCCTTAATTATGCAAAACTTTTTGGAGGACTGTAATCTTCCTGCCCTGAACCAGGAAGACTCTTACTTCCTGAATAAGGAAATATCTCTTGAAGAAATTAGAGAAACAATAAAATCTCTAAAGAGTGGCAAGACCCCGGGCCCATATGGATACCCTGGTGAATTCTACAAAACATTCAGCAACATGCTCTCTCCCTACCTACACAAAATGTTGGTTCAGGCCAACGAGGATGGAGCGCTCCCATCCACTTTGGATGAGGCGTTTATTACAGTTATACATAAGAAGGGTAAGGATCCGGAAGAGGTAGGGTCATACAGACCAATATCCCTCCTTAATACAGACCAAAAGATTTTAGCAAAAACTTTGGCTAACAGGCTTAGCACTTTAATTGGCAAATTGGTCCATTCGGAAAAAAACGGCTTTATCCCTAACAGAAACTCAATCTTCAATCTCCGGCGCATATTCAACATTATGTATTCTCAGAGGTTACCTAATGTGGACCTTGCCGTTATATCTCTTGACGCCAAAAAGGCCTTTGACCAAGTTGAGTGGCCCTATCTATTCAATGTCCTACAGAAATTTAATATTGGAGATGGGTTCATAAAGTGGATCCAGCTTTTATATAGGAACCCCTGTGCGAGAATACTCACTAACCAATCATTGTCGCCCCAATTTAACCTTTACAGAGGGACAAGGCAGGGTTGTGCGCTGTCGCCTATGCTCTTCGCCCTAATTATTGAACCTCTCGCTCAAGCGATCAGATCTCATGCAGCAATACACGGCTATAATACTAAAGATACTCTAAATAAGATTTCCCTATACGCAGATGACATTCTCCTCTATGTAACAGAACCCCAAGATAGTATTCCAGCTATTCTGGAGGTGATTAATTTGTTTGGTACCTTCTCGGGATACAGAATTAATTGGAACAAGAGTGAATTAATGCCCATACAGTTGCAAAACACCTCCTGGCTAGAACATCTTCCAGTTAAGCTATCTTCAGATAAATGTACCTACCTTGGAATTGTAGTTACCAAACAATACTCCTTACTATTTAAAAGAGAATTTCCCCTCTCTGATGCAAAAACTTAAGGCAAACATAGAATTTTGGAGAACTCTCCCAATTTCTCTGCTCGGAAGAATTAATGCCATTAAAATGGTCTTCCTCCCACAACTGCTCTACCTATACCAGAACATCCCAATATTCATACCTAAATCCTTTCATAAACAACTGGACTCTATTAACAATCCTTTCATCTGGGATTATAAAACACACAGGAAAGGTAAAAAACACCTCTGTAAATCCAAGATGAAAGGAGGATTGTCTTTCCCAAACTTTATATTTTACTACTGGGCTGCCAACCTCCGCGCTGTTACGTTTTTGCTGGATGACGCACACCCGCCACCCAGCTGGCTTAGTGTGGAATGAGAGGAGTGACACCCCTTCTCTATTGGTGCTGTGATTTAGTCACCTGTCAATCTGGAGATGTCACTTTACCGTAACAATCCTATTGTACATTGCACAGTCCGAATCTGGAAGCAAATTAAAGTCCACTTTGAGCTTAGACCAATATCATTCATTCTTCCTGTTGCCAGGAATCCCTCCTTTGCCCCCTCTAACCTTGATAACACCTTTGAGCGATGGGGAGAGTTGGGGATAAGTACCATAGGGGATTTATATATAGAAGGGACCTTTGCTTCCTTTGAATCACTGAGGGAAACGTAATCTTCCCAGAAGTAACTTTTTCAGATACCTACAGATTAGAGAGGATGTTAGAAAACACCTCCCAACATTTGGGAATGCTAAACCTTCCATGTTTGACGGATGCATAAAAATATGCCCTACCTCAGACAAACTGATATCTCGTATATATGACGCTTTTCAATCTGTTAGCGCACCGTCTACTGATGCCATTAAGGCAAAATGGGAGGAAGAACTAGGGACTGATATTTCGGTGGCAGACTGGGAGGACAGCTTGGAGTATATCCACACCTGCTCCATTAACTCCAGACATCGTCTCATACAATTCAAGGTATTACACAGATTACACTATTCCAAAACCAAACTGCATAGGATATTTCCTGGTACATCCCCTATGTGTGATAAATGTCAGGCTGAGCAGGGTACACTACTCCACTGCTTTGCCCTATGTTCTAACTTGTATGGGTATTGGTGTGGAATTTTAGGGGTCCTCTCTGAAGTTCTGGAGACTTCAATAGACCCAGACCCGCTTCTGATAATCCTGGGAGTGTCCGATTCCCTAAACGGATTAACCAACTCCCAAAAACAACTAATCTCTTACAGTCTCATTTCGGCAAAAAAATGTATCTTGTTGTTTTGGAAAAAGAGGGAAGCGCCCTCTACCAAATTATGGCTCAGCGAATTGGCAAACACTGTACACTTAGAAAGAATTAGATATATTCTGAACAATAAATTACCAACATTTGATCAAATCTGGCAGCCTTTCCTCTCTTACTTGGACCAGGCGGCGCTGTGAATTTGAACTTTTTAACGCACTCTCAATTGTCATATGGTAATCTACCTTTGGGCAGCATGGGCTGGCCCCGCCACCCGAGCAGTTGGGAGGGGAATAGGGTGGAATAAGGGGGGATAAAGGGGGGTATAAGTGGGGGGGTTACATCAACCCTTTTTTCTTTCTACCGGTCCTTGTTTTGTATGTCTTGTTTTGTAATATTTGTTTTGTGCCCAGAACTCTGGGTCTTTTGGTTAGTGTCTGTTCTCTTATGTTTAGATAAGAACTGTAAACTTGTCTATTATACCTATACACCATTCTTGTGTATGTGTTCAATAAAAAATATTTGAACAAAAGATTGCATCATCTGTGGATCTGTTGGGAATGTGTGCAAATTGGAGTGGGTCTAGGGTTTCAGGGATGATGGTGTTGATGTGAGCCATGACCAGCCTGTCAAAGCACTTTGTGGTTACACATGTGAGTGCTATGTGGCAGTAGTAATTTAGGCAGGTTACCTTGGCGTTCTTGGGCACAGGGACTATGGTGGTCTGCTACAAACATGTAGGTATTACAGAGTCGGTCAGGGAGAGTTTGAAAATGTCAGTGAAAACACTTGACAGTTGGTCCTTGCATGCAGTACACATCCTGATAATTCATCTGACTCTGCAGCCTTGTGAATGTTGACCTGTTTAAAGGTCTTACTCACATCGGCTACAGAGAGAGTGATCACACAGTCGTCCGGAACAGCTGGTGCTCTCATGCATGCTTCAGTGTTGCTTGCCACGAAGCCAGCATAAAAGGCATTTAGCTCGTCTGGTAGGCTCTCATCACTGGGCAGCTCGCGCCTGGGTTTCGCTTTATAGTCCATAATAGTTTGCAAGCCCTGCCACATCCGACGAGCATCAGAGCCCGTGTAGTAGGATTCAATCTTAGTCCTGTATTGACACTTTGCCTGTTTGATAGTTCGTCTGAGGGCATAGCGGGATTTCTTATAAGCATCCAGATTAGTGTCAAGCTCATTGAAAGCGGCAGCTCTAGCCTTTTAGCTTGGTGCGGATGTTGCCTGTAATCCATGGCTTCTGGTTGGGATACTTACCTTCAGTCACTATGGGGACAACGTCATCGATGCACTTATTGATGAAGCCGATGGTATACTCCTCAATGCCATCGGATGAATCCCAAAACATATTCCAGTCTGTGCTAGCAAAACAGTCCTGTAGCTTAGCATCCGCATCATCTGACCCCTTCTGTATTGAGGGGAGTCACTGGTACTTCATGCTTTTGCTTGTAAGCAGAAATCATGAGGATAGAATTATGGTCAGATTTGCCAAATGGAGGGCAAGAGAGAGCTTTGTACGCATGTCTGTGTGTGGAGTAAACGTGGTCTAGACTTTTTTATCCCCTGGTTGCACGTGGTAGAAATGAGGTAAAACGGATTTAAGTTTGCCTGCATTAAAGTTCCCGGCCACTAGGAGCGTCGCTTCTGGATGAACATTTTCTAGTTTAACACCCAAAGGACATCCAGCCAACTTCAGACAACTATGGGAAGCATTGGCGTCAACATGGGCCAGCATCCTTGTGGAATGCTTTCAACGCCTTGTAGAGGTGCAACTCAATATTTGGAAGGTGTTCCTAATGTTTTGTAAACTCATTGTATATCGTATACCTTATCCGGGGGCCTGTCATGCCAAATAGTGTCCCCACGGCCAAATAGTGCTCCTCTCTGCATCACAATGGGATTCAATGAGTTCTAGCTTTTGTTGCTAGGGCTGTTGCTAGAACATGCAAATTTACGTAATGAACCAAAGCGTCCATTCTTATGCTGGTTGCATGGCTCTATTTTAACTCATAGAGGTCACGAAGGAAGGAGGATGCTGGCAGCTCTAGTTCCATTTCACCGCATAAAAGCTCGCTCAGTCTGAGCAAAATTATTACCTCAGAATTTCTCTCCAAGGAGGGTGTTTTTGACAGTCCCAACCTGCTGACTACCTGCTGCTTCAGACTGGAAAGAGAACACTCTTTACCATATATTTGTCTACATATAAGTAAATATTGTTTAATAGGAATACATAATTTAAGCTGTTTTTAGATTGACGTTGCTAGCTACTGAAATGACTTACATCAGACTGTCTAGTCAGCTAGCCAGCTAGCGAGCCAGACAGTTTTATTTAGCTAACATTAGCTGTAACTATTATCATAGCTTTCTGTTTGTATGTAGCTTGCACTTTAATGGCATCCCTCGGGGAGATTTTATTTTATCTTTCCAACCAGGCAAAGTATTATGAAGACAACACTGATCTCGACAAGAGGCGCAACATTCAGAGAAATTCACAATTCAGGGGGAAGGGGGGCAGGTGGGAAAATAGTGGAAGACAGACAGAGAGAGAGAGAAACAGAGAGAGAAAGACAGCAGTGCAATTGCACTTAAACTTTAGTATTTCAACAACTCTTCTCTTCCAACTTGTTAGGCAATCATATCTACCTACGGGGGAAGGATGGCCAGCCACACAGGAGGGTGATTTTTACTAAGGAGGAGAAAGAGGCCGTGCTGACCGAGATGCATGCTGGCCATTTCGGAGTGAAGCGCATGATTGCCAAAATCAACCTACGCTTCCTCTGACAGGGAATTGTCAAGGAAGTGGACAGCTGGGCAAGTGAAATAAACTTTTGTTTATCAATCACATTCTATATTATCTGAAATGATTATGATTTCAATGAATGTCATATCAGAGAGCACACAATGTTTAAATTTGTCACTTTTTGCTTAATGGTCAGTACCCTGTCTAGCCTGCCAGAAGTTTGAGAGGAAGACTGTGGCGCCTAAGTTGAAGGCCATCAAAGTTGTTTCACCATGGCACATGATCGGTATGCGTCCCAATTCAAATGGTACCCTGATAAGTACTTTTGTAATGGTTGTTTTATTTGACCACAGCAGAATTCATTATATATATATAGTTGAAGTCAGAAGTCTACATACACCTTAGCCAAATACATTTGTTTTTCACAATTCCTGATAGTTAATCAGAGAAAATATTCATTGTCTTAGGTCAGTTTGGATCACCACATTACTTTAAGAATGTGAAATGTCAGAATAATAGTAGAGATAATGATTTATTTCAGCTTTTATTTCTTTCATCACATTCTCAGTGGGTCAGAAGTTTACATACACTCAATTAGTATTTGGTAGCATTGCCTTTAAATTGTTTAACTTGGGTCAAACGTTTAGGGTAGCCTTCCACAAGCTTCCCACAATAAGTTGGGTGAATTTTGTCCCATTCCTCCTGACAGAGCTGGTGTAACTGAGTCAGGTTTGTAGTCCTCCTTGCTCGCACACGCTTTTTCCAGTTCTGCCAACAAATTTTCTGTAGGATTGAAGTCAGGGCTTTGTGATGGCTACTCCAATACCTTGACTTTGTTGTCCTTAAGCCATTTTGCCACAACTTTGGAAGTATGCTTGGGGTCATTGTCCATTTGGAAGACCCATTTGCGACCAAGCTTTAACTTCCTGACTGATGTCTTGAGATGTTGCTTCAATATATCCACATAATTTTCCTGCCTCATGATGCCATCTATTTTGTGAAGTGCACCAGTCCCTCCTGCAGCAAAGCAGCCCCACAACATGATGCTGCCGCCCCCGTGCTTTACGGTTGGGATGGTGTTCTTCAGCTTGCAAGACTCCCCCTTTTCCTTCAAACATAAAGATGGTCATTATGGCACACATTACAAACAGTTCTATTTTTGTTTCATCAGACCAGAGGACATTTCTCCAGAAAGTACAGTCTTTGTCCCCATGTGCAGTTGTAAACTGTAATCTGGCTTTTTAATGGCGGTTTTGGAGCAGTGGCTTCTTCCTTGCTGAGCGGCCTTTCAGGTTATTGTCAGGGTTTTCGCTGCTGGTCATTCGAGACAAGTGCAGGAGAGCAGAGAATAGGTGATCAGGCGACTTTATTAGCCAAGAGCAACAAACAGACGGGCGCAAACAGCTACAACTCAAGCCAACCGGCAAAAGTGACAAGCGCAAAATGCAGTCAATAATATAACAATAAGGTTCACCAATAATTCCCCAAATAGGGTACAGGCAATGCCCAGGGTGAAAAACCAGACTGGCGCGATACATCTATTTGCGCCCATACTGGATGGAAATTACAAGTGTAATGGCTGTGCTCAATGCAATGGCACTTATAAATGTAGATCCTTCAAACACCCCCAAACAGGGAAATCTATCCCAATTAAAGGTGTTATTACGTGTTCCACTAAGGCAGTTATTTATCTTATAACTTGTCCTTGTGGTAAAAATGATGTGGGTAAAACAAAGCGTGAATTAAAAGTACGTATCTCAGAGCATCGTAGCACCATTAGGTGCAAAAACTTGACTTACCCAGTTGCGGCCCACTTTTTGGAAGCAAACCATTCGATTTCGTCTCTGCGTTATATTGGCATCGAACATGTCACCCTCCCGAGGAGAGGGGGTGACCTTGATAATTTATTGTTAAAACGAGAGGCTGCCTGGATCTTTAATTTAAAGACCCTTGCTCCCTTCGGTCTCAACATACTTTGATCTGAAGCCATTCTTGTGATTATTGTGATTTTGCCATTGTAATTGTTTGTTAGATACATTTTAGACTACAAATGCTATGATCGTATGCTATCCATTTGTCTTTTTGTATGTTCTTTGTATTTTTTTTTTTTAAATATTTGAGTTAACCAATGATATTAGGCCACACTTGGCCATGATTACAAACACCTGTGTGTCTTCTGACACTATATAAATGACTCATCTCGCAGTGTTTGTGATGATACCCTGATGAAGACAGCTTTGCTGTCGAAACGTTGGTTATTAGGTTATTACATTTTTGCATCTGAGCTCTTAGAGTGTGCGGCTTTCCCTTATTTTCTGGCGCGATACAACAAACACAAAACAAAACAATTCCACACAAAGACATGGGGGGGAACAGATATGCAGTGTGATTAGGGAATGTAAACCAGGTGTACGGGGAACAAGACAAAACAAATGGAACAATGAAAAATGGAGCGGCGATGGCTAGAAGGCCGGTGACATTGACCGCCGAACGCCGCCCGAACAAGCAGGGGAGCCGACTTCGGCGGAAGTTGTGACAGTACCCCCCCCTTGACGCACGGCTCCAGCAGCGCGCCGACACCGGCGACGACCCGGAGGACGAGACGGTGGAACTCCCGCAGCATTTCAGGGTCCAACACATCCGCCACCGGAACCCAGCACCTCTCCTCCGGACCGTACCCCTCCCACTCCACGAGGTACTGAAGGCCCCCCGCCCGACGCCTCGAATCCAGGATGGAACGGACTGAGTACGCCGGGGTCCCCTCGATGTCCAAAGGGGGCGGAGGAACCTCCCGCACCTCAGACTCCTGGAGCGTACCAACCATCACCGGCCTGGGGAGGTGAGCTGACTTCGGCGCAAGTCGTGATAGTTATGTTGATAAAGGACTCGTTTTACTGTGGATATAGATACTTTTGTACCTGTTTCCTCCAGCATCTTCACAAGGTCCTTTGCTGTTGTTCTGGGATTGATTTGCACTTTTCGCACCAAAGTACGTTCATCTCTAGGAGACAGAACGCGTCTCCATCCTGAGCGGTGTGACGGCTGTGTGGTCCCATGGTGTTTATACTTGTGTACTATTGTTTGTACAGATAAATGTGGTACCTTCAGGCGTTTAGAAATTGCTCCCAAGGATGAACCAGACTTGTGGAGGTCTACAATTTTTTTCTGAGGTCTTGGCTGATTTCTTTTGATTTTCCAATGATGTCAAGCAAAGAAGCACTGAGTTTGAAGGTAGGGCTTGAAATACATCCACAGGTACACCTCCAATTGACTGAAATGATATCAATTAGTCTATCGGAAACTTATAAAGCCATGACATCATTTTCTGGAATTTTCCAAGCTGTTTAATGGCACAGTCAACTTAGTGTATGTAAACTTCTGACCTACTGGAATTGTGATACAATCAATTATAAGTGAAATAATCTGTCTGTAAACAGTTGTTGGAAAAATGACTTGTGTCATGCACAAAGTAGATGTCCTAACCGACTTGCCAAAACTATAGTTTGTTAACAAGAAATTTGTGAAGTGGTTGAAAAACGAGTTTTAATGACTCCAACCTAAGTGTATGTAAACTTCCGACTTCAACTGTATGTTTTCAACACCCATGTGAAGACCCCCTCGAGTGAGAGCCCGGTTTTGCTGACTGAGTTCCCCTTGAACACCCAGTCAGACAGGGAAACGACTTGCAGGATGATGTACGAGGGGCTGGGCGTCCCTGCATTGTACCTGGCCTCTCAGTCACTCCTGGCCCTGCTGTCTTCAGGTAGGGTGACCGGTTATGTGGTGGACTGTGGCTACGACGTCACCCACGCTCTCCCAGTATTTCGAGGGCCACTGCCTCCCCCCACGCTATGCATCAGCTGGGCCTGGGAGGGCAGGATGTCACAGCCCTCCCTACTCTGCTGCTGAAGGGGTCCGGAGCTCAGTTCTCCAGCGCCACACTTAAACATGACATTGTGACAAACATCAAGGAGCAGATGTGTTACGTATCCACTGACCCCTCCTCAGAGACAGCCAAAACCATGAAAAGCAGTGCCGATGCGGACTACCAGCTCCCCAACGGACAGATGCTGAGGATCGGCGGCTAGATCCTCTTCTCTCCTCAGACTGTCCGCATGGTGACACAAGGCATCCCCAGCCTTCTGGTGAGCTCTGTGTTGGAGAACGATGCAGACCTGTGGCAGCTGATCCTAGACAACGTGGTCCTGACAGGGGGATCCAGCCTCCTTCCCGGGATGGGCCACAGACTGAGGGAGGAGGCCTCGGCTCTGGCCCTGCCAGGGGACTGCATGGGGCCAGTCCACGTGATTGATATTGCCTGGGTGTGGGGCTCCCTCATGTCCTCTTTCTCCATCTTTGGAGACATCTGCATCAGTGCCTTGGAGAACCAGGGGATGTGCCATCACAAGTGCTGGGGGGGGTCCATCACAAGAGTGATGCCTGATGCCTTTCCCTGGCCTGCTCACCAAAGACAATTACGTGATCTCTGATTCTGATTCAAGGTATTTTTCTTAATGTTTTCCAAGGAGAATAAACAGCACAAAATAACTTGGATATAGCATAGGCTGCAAGGGGCAGACATAGGTTGGAAAGAAAAACTCAGAGTAAAAACACATTGGCCTATGGGAATAAGAGCTCATGTTTGGTATTGAAATGAAATTATTTAATTCCATGCTAATAATAATAATAATAATGATGAGTGGTTTTTGAAATGTTCTTTCACCATGGCATACAAAGCTGTCTGATTCCTTTATGCATGTCTCCAGAAACCATTATGCACACTGCAACCGGGAAACTGACTACCATCCCACTCCACTGTCTGCTCTTACGGGAAACCCCAGATAAATAATGCTGATTGAACGACAGATTGATTACTTGTCAGGTCTCTTAGTTGAAGAGACTTGCGCAATGGAAAAGTCAATCGGAATTGATGAGGACCGATCTGTAACCTGTCTGTGACCTAATCGAGATGCTGAGCTCGAGAATAAATGACTGCCCGTACACATCCCCGTCACACCATGTCCATAAATAATTATCCAGATTGTCTTAAGAGCGCATCGTAATCCATCCCCTAGATAGGACTACCGGGAATCACTGTTAAAATGCACTCAACTATCTGCCTTCCCAAGATGTCAATAAGAGTCTGTTTGCTACTGAAATACTGGCGTTGAATGTATACATTTCCCTCAATGTATTGCCAGTGTTATCTACGTATCTATACCTCAGTTGTTGTAGATTACATTATGTATAGGTACATCGAAAACAGTTTGCCTTTCATTGCATTATTGTAAACTGTGCCGTTTATTGAGCACTAGATGGCGGTACAATATTAGGCAGAAACATACGCTAGAAATATTGAAGTCTAAGAATCTGTCATCCGTGCATACACTTGTTGGTTTGGGTGTAATTTACTATAGCTGGGGTAAACCGTTTTAACACCTCCAATCCCAAATGATGTGTCAGGATGTACAAATAGTGATATGTATACACTTTCTATAGCAGACTGTCCACCAGTGCAAAAATTGTCCTTGAAAACCTTTGTCTTGCCTTTAGTAGGTCTAGGTCTACTCCATTTCTGTGTCAGACATTAATATATATATATATATATAATATATATACACACACACTTTTTAAAATAAACAATTTACCTTGGAGAGAAGTGCAAATTATGTTACAGAAATGGCATGAAATGAATACAATCTCAACAAAAAGACAAATGGTTTGGGGAGAATATTTGGTTGCAGTGCTATATGCCAAAGTGTCATTGCTCTTATTTGATTGCTGTTGATGGAGAGATGCACACATTGACACGCAAAGACATATTGTTTTGTTAAAGCACACAACAGTATTTTGATACTGTAGCCTACAGGACTTAGATTGTATTTGCTCACATGTTCTCCACAGTGTCGTGGGCATTGTTATGATACTCTGTCTTGGTGCGTTTTCTTAGGTTTCTCAAGTGTCCTCAATTGTGAAGATATCAAAACTATGAAATAACACATATGGACTCATGTAGTAACCAAAAAAAGTGTTCAAATCAAAATATATTTTAGATTCTTCAAAGTAGCCACCCGTGGCTGTATATTTACCACTACAGACAGATGCTGGCAATAAGACCGCTCAGTCAGCTGTATAAGGAAATAAGCAAACAGGAAACCACTCACCCAGAGGCGGTGCGCCTAGTGGCCGGAAACTTTAATGCAGGGAAACTTAAATCAGTTCTACCCATTTTCCATCAATATGTTAAATGTGCAACCTGAGGGGAAAAAAATTATAGATCACCTGTACTCCACACACAGAGATGCATACAAAGCTCTCCCTCAATTTGGTAAATCCAACCACAACTCTATTCTTCTGATTCCTGCTTACAAGCAAAAATGAAAGCAGGAAGCACCAGTGACTCGGTCTATAAAGAAGTGGTCAGATGAAGCAGATGCTAAACTACAGGACTGATTTGCTATCACAGACTGGAACACGTTCCGGGATTCTTCCGATGGCATTGAGGAGTACACCACATCAGTCAGTGGTTTTATCAATAAGTGCATCGAGGACCTTGTCCCCACAGTGACTGTACATACATACCACAACCAGAAGCCATGGATTACAGGCAACATTGCACTGAGCTAAAGGGTAGAGCTGCTGCTTTCAAGGTGCGGGACTCTAACCCAGAAGCTTAGAAGAAATCCTGCTATGCCCTCGGACGAACCATCAAACAGGCAAAGCGTCAATACAGGGCTAAGATTGTACTACTCCGGCTCCAACGCTCGTCTTATGTGGCAGGGCTTGCAATCTATTACAGACTACAAAGGGAAGCACAGCCACGAGCTGCCCAGTGACACGAGCCTACCAGATGAGCTAAATCACTTCCATGCTCACTTCGAGGCAAGCAACACTGAGGCATGCATGAGAGCTTCAGCTGTTCCGAACGACTGTATGATCACGCTCTTCGTAGCCGAAGTGAGTAAGACATTTAAACAGGTCAACATTCACAAGGCTGCGGGGCCAGACGGTTTACCAGGACGTGTGCTCCATGCATGTGCTGACCAACTGGCAGGTGTCTTCACTGACATTTTCAACATGTCCCTGATTGAGTCTGTAATACCAACATGTTTCAAGCAGACCACCATAGTCCCTGTGCCCAAGAACACGAAGGCAACCTGCCTAAATGACTACAGACCCGTAGCACTCACGTCCATAGCCATGAAGTGCTTTGAAAGGCTGGTAATGTCTCACATCAACGCCATTATCCCAGAAACCCTAGACCCACTCAAATTTGCATACCACCCAAACAGATCCACAGATGATGCAATCTCTATTGCACTCCACACTGCCCTTTCCCACCTGGACAAAAGGAACACCTATGCGAGAATGCTATTCATTTACTACAGCTCCGCGTTCAACACCATAGTACCCTCAAAGCTCATCACTAAGCTAAGGATCCTGGGACTAAACACCTCCCTCTGCAACTGGATCCTGGACTTCCTTACGGGCCGCCCCCAGGTGGTGAGGTTAGGTAGCAACACATCTGCCACGCTGATCCTCAACACTGGAGCCCCCCCCAGGGGTGTGTGCTCAGTCCCCTCCTGTACTCCCTGTTCACCCACGACTGCATGGCCAGGCACGACTCCAACACCATCATTAAGTTTGCAGACGACACAACAGTGTAGGCCTGATCACCGACAAGAAGGCCTATAGGGAGGAGGTCAGAGACCTGGCCGGGTGGTGCCAGAATAACAACCTATCCCTCAACGTAACCAAGACTAAGGAGATGATTGTGGACTACAGGAAAAGGAGGACCGAGCACACCCCCATTCTCATCGACAGGGCTGTAGTGGAGGAGGTTGAGAGCTTCAAGTTCCTTGGTGTCCACATAACCAACAAACTAGAATGGTCCAAACACAACAAGACAGTCGTGAAGAGGGCACGACATGCCTATTCCCCCTCAGGAAACTAAAAATATTTGGCATAGGTCCTCAGATCCTCAAAAGGTTCTTCAGCTGCAACATCGAGAGCATCCTGACTGGTTGCATCACTGTCTGGTACGGCAATGGCTCGGCCTCTGACTGCAAGGCGTACGGCCCAGTACATCACTGGGGCTAAGCTGCCTGCCATCCAGGACCTCTACACCAGGCGGTGTCAGAGGACGGCCCTAAAAATTGTCAAAGACCCCAGTCACAGACTGTTTTCTCTACTACCGCATGGCAAGCGGTACCGGACTGCCAAGTGTAGGACAAAAAGGCTTCTCAACAGTTTTTACCCCTGTTACACACGCCTCTAGTAAGAGGGAACGCAACACCCTGCTACAACTCAACTCTCTGTGGTGTGAAAGAGGTATGGGACTGTAGGTGTGAGTAAGGATGACAAAAAGGCAGAGAACACCATTTACAGGGAATTTATTCCTTCGCACGGTAAGTTTGGGGAAAAGGGGCTGGATGGAACCAATGCAAAGAAAGTAAATATTAAAGCCCCCTCTCTTACCTTACCTGCCTACCCACTACTTAACTAACTAGCACCACCTGGTGCACTAACCAAAATACAGGGGATGGTCCGCCCAGGTCTTTCCTAGTGTGCATAGACAATAAACTACTACGGGTAATGTATGCCCGCGGGCCTCTTGCCTAAGCACTCCCTAGGTGCCTTCCCCCCTGGGAACAAATGAAACAGAATAACACAAATAAGTTCAATAATCAAAACACTGCATCCTATTGACACACAGAAAACCAATCAGCTCCCTCAGCAACAACGAACACAGTACATACCAAAATTCTTAGTAACAGCCAACATGCTATAACCCTCAGCCATTAGCCTCCTCTCAGCAAATATCTCTCCCCTGTGAGCAACAGAACACTGGCTTATAAAGCTTCAGAAGGTGTTGTTAATTGGAGACAGCTGCGTCCTGACGAGGGGGCGGGGTCAGCTCTCCAATCAGCAATGGGGCCGACCAATCAGCTGCTTGGGGAATTTCAGGAATCCATTTCCTGAAATACATACATGAAAATACACAAACCACAACACAGAAACTAGGGAATGTAACAACCCCCAAGCCATAAGACTCCTGAACAGGTAATCAAATGGCTACCCGGACTATTTGTATTGTGTGCCTCCCCCCAATCCCCTCTTTTACGCTGCTGCTACTCTCTGTTAATCATATATGCATAGTCACTTTAACTATACATTCATGTACATACTACCTCAATTGGCCAGACCAACCAGTGCCCCCGCACATTGGCTAACCTGGCTATCTGCATTGTGTCCCGCCACCCACCACCCGCCAACCCCTCTTTTACGCTACTGCTACTCTCTGTTCATCATATATGCATAGTCACTTTAACCATATCTACATGTACATACTACCTCAATCAGCCCGACTAACCTGTGCCTGTATGTAGCCTCGCTACTGTTATAGCCTTGCTACTGTTATTTTTCACTGTCTTTTTACTGTTGTTTGTATTTCTTTACTTACTTATTGTTCACCTAATACCTTTTTTGCACGGTTGGTTACAGCCTGTAAGTAAACATTTCCATGTAAGGTCTACACCTGTTGTATTCGGCGCACGTGACAAAAAACTTTGATTTGATTTGATTTGCACACTCTTGGCATTCTCTCGACCAGCTTCATGAGGTAGTCACCTGGAATGCATTTCAATTAACAATTGTGTGTTGTTAAAAGTTAGTTGGTGGAATTTCTTTCCTTCTTAATGCATTTGAGCGATTCAGTTGTGTTGTGACAAGTTAGGAGTGGTATACAGAAGATAACCCTATTTGGTAAAAGACCAAGTCCATATTATGGCAAGAACAGCTCACATAAGCAAAGAGAAATGACAGTCTATCATTACTTTAAGACATGAAGGTCAGTCAATACAGAAAATGTCAAGAACTTTGAAAGTTTCTTCAAGTGCAGTCGCAAAAACCATAAAGTGCTATGATGAAACTGGCTCTCATGAGGACCGCCACAGGAAAGGCAGAACCAGTTACCAGTTACCTCTGCTGCAAAGGATAAGTTCATTAGAGTTAACTGCACCTCACAACATGCACTTAAAATTAACTTTACAATTTGCAGTGTTTTGCAATTTGGAAAGCCATAGTCAGTCAATAAATAATATAATAATACTCATAGGAAAGGTTTTCATCTTTAGTTCACAATCTGTGGATAATATACGATTCGAAATGTAAAAAAATTATGTAAAACATCACAGCACAATGGAAAAATATATGGCACATGGAAACCAAACGAGGGTGGTCTATGATGATAGGTGGGATGGACTGAAAGTGGCTGAGGGTTGAGATTAAAGAGTTTATGTTTGGTAAAGTATTATTGTTATGTGACTGCTTTATATAAAAGTACCATCTATGTAAAATGTGTATACAAAATGTGTATATAAAATGTGTATGTAAAATGTATGTAAAATGTATGTATATGTAGCAAAGAAATCTGTAAAAAAAATATATATATATTTGTCCTCTGAAGAGGGGTTAATAATTGTAAAACAAAAATTGAAATACAATAATATATATATATTTTTTACTGCCCCTCAGATTGCAGACCAAATACATGCTTCACAGAGTTCAAGTAACAGACAAATCTCAACATCAACTGTTCAGAGGAGACTGCGTGAATCAGGCCTTCGTGGTCGAATTGTACTGTAAAATTAAGCATAATGATTATGGCTCTAGTTTGCAGGAAAAGGCTGTTTTATTTATTTGAAAAACGCAAAATTCTCAAATGTATGAATGGAGGCACAGCCCCCCCTCCCGGTCCGCCCCCCAGGCATCCTCACATATTTTGTGTCCGCTATATTTTTCAGGTGCATTATGGCCCTGCTCATCAGCAAACCGTGGAAATATGAGCACCTCAATATCCAAATAGCCACTTAACAGTGTAGCCTAATATTAATTTTGATCGAAAAGTAGAAGGGTATAGTGGATGCTTTTCAATGGAGTGAAAATCCAGGAGCGAACAGTTCCAGATTATTTATGTGTATCTCTACTCGAACGGAAAAGTCAGGCAGAAAGTTGGAGTTCCCCGTGGTGCTTTGGCCAGGCTTGCGGATGTAGATTGTGTTGAATGTGTGTTGGTTCCAGAGCTCACTGGTCGATATACGTTAAAAAATACTCTCACTTCCCTCCACGGAGGGGCACTGCTCACCGGGGCACTAGCGTGCTCCACTCCTGGCCTTTTCGCAGGCTCACACTCCTTAGAAAGTTGTTTCCCACCAGACATTATATGAATTATTACAATTAAATAATAGCAGGAAATGATGGCAATGTGATTATACTCACGAAGTTATAGGTACATTTTTTTTTGTGTAAAAACACAAGCAGTTATGCATGATTATTCTAACACCCAGCACCCGTTTTGGTCAAAAGCATAACATTTTGGTAAAAAGGCACAAGAACCAGATTGAAAAGCAGTTGCACATATAAGAGTTAAAAAACAAGTTATAATAATAACTATTATTATTAGGCTATTATTATTATTAAAAGTATTATTATTAAAAGTATTATTATTATTAATGTTGTTAGTGTGATTTATTTATATATAAATATAATTATCGGCCTATTTAAAATGATTTTGTTATTAGTGTTATCATAATAAAAAGTATACGTTTCATAAATCAAAAGACTGCTCAGGCATAGTTATTAGGCGCATACAATTGACTTGACAAATTATTATTTACATTTTTTGTGATGGGAGCATTAATGCCGTATTATTATTTGTATATAATAGTATAGTCTACACGCTTTATCCTCGTGGTCAATCTCCTTATTTAATTTCAGAAACGTTTTGCCTGGGCATAGCATTGATAAAATATCGCTGTTGATCACTTGATTGATTACCTTGCTCAAAGGTCACGCGGGTGCGCAGTAATTTCCTTGTGCCGGAGGCTCCCTTCTCACTTTTAGTCTAGCTTCGACAGCTCCTATTAAAATTATGTACTTATTTTAACACCTAAACAACCCCCCCAAACATAACTAAATGCATTGAAATAACCAATCAATTGCCCGATATTAACGTGCGTTCTTATTTTATGCAGAAATTACGCAAGGAAACGCACTTAATTAGGTTAAAATAGGATCCAAACGTTGTGGACTGCCCAACCACTTTTTTCGATTGGAATTAAATTCGAACTATGGGACAAGCAAGCTAATAATTTAGCTATACTTGCAAAGGTTCTTGAACCCAATGAATGTCTAATAATTACAACCCACTGGGCTGCACATATCTCTCCAGCGTTCCCTGGTCCTGCCATTCCGCGCCTCCGGGTCAGCGTGTCATAATAAAGTATGTATTCTGAAAGTGGTCTCGAGAACAGTGAGTTATTGCAATGAATGAAAACTGTTTCCATTTAGGCTAATTGGGGGCGCTGCCTAGAGCTGTAGCTGTGGGTCTGAAAGGCTGCATGCCTGCCTGCGTCTCAAGCCACACTCTCCAGCACAAGGTGTACTTAATAGCTCCATTTATGTCATTACTTTGGGGCTAGGCTGAGGTATAACCACAATAAAGTACCTATATAAACCCTTCTTGACTTGGTGACTTAAATTACTTGGGGATTTCACTAAACTGTAAGTATGTTGGATGAATAACTTGAGACAGTATTTCCTTAATGACACCTTTATGAACATTTAACATATAGTTTGACTGCAAATGTGTTTGACTTAATTGGATAACACACACACACACACACACACACACACACACACACACACACACACACCACGCACGTTTTCTATTGATAGTGTGGTACTGACTCAATTGCCCACAGTTATCAAGGACATATAAGCCTTTACACTTGAATTCAGATTTCAGAGAGGTATATTAGCATAAACGGGGTCCTACCTATAGGCGTATACCTGATTTCACTAATTTGCCATATTGAAAGGTATATTGGACATCGGCCAAAAGGATATCTTATTTTTGTCGTTTACAATTTATATGATGTCATTACTTAAATCAATTTCAACATACTTTGGAATCAATAAATCGAGTTCACAAGCCATTAAAGTGTTCACGTGCTAGATCAACATGACCTCATGCGGATCTAATTAACGAGCAATTACCTTAATTATACTCAGTTTTAATTAATAGACAAATACACCTTACAGTTAATATCTCTCCACTACCACTACACTGCAATAGCCCAATAAGATTGTTGGGGTTTTCATTGTTAGGTTTATTGGATCAGTCTTATGTTGATACGTTTGTGCCCAAATCCGATGAGAGTGAAGCAAAGTAAACCATTTCAATTGTGCAGCAGCCATACCCAAAAGTTATAATAGACTATGCGAGTTCAACATTGATTTTGGTTATCAATTTGCATGCAAGCGATGGAATTTACGCATGCATGCCAGCAGAAAGAGGTATTCGTTCAAAATATTAATAATTGTCACCACTTCACACAAAAAAAGCTTCGGACAGCCTCATATTAGAGCTGTCAGTTCAACTGCCCACATACCAGGGGAGGGGAGGAGGGATTCATTCATTTCATAGTGGTCGCTGTGATGGTCAAAACACAATTAAAACGTATAAAACATTTAATGAAAATGTTTCACATTAGTAATTTAGCCGAGCATTCATGAATGTGATTTCATTTGAGCACAATAGGTAGGCATGCATGTTAAAAGTTTGAGAATAATAATTCATTATAATAAATGTGTCCGGCTCTCCGTAGATCCGGGGTCGTGGCGTCTCCATTTCTGACTCAGTGATCTTTAAAGATCTGACACGGAGGGATCTCTCTCCGATTGCCATCTAACTAGATCAGTCATATCAAGAGATACATCGTTCCAAACTTTTTTGGCGGTGCTGGTAGTTTTGTTATGCGCATGTGCGAAGGTGTCCAAACTGACAATGCTGGAGAGATAGCGAGTCTGGATTGAGAAACACAGAGAAAAGGACAGAGAAAAAAGAAAAAGGAGGAAAAGATCCAAGAAAAAATCTAACAAACCCACGCCGAAAGACTGGCATCATGAGGTCCAAAGGCAGGGCACGGAAACTGGCCACAAGTAGGTGCAATATCCCTTTCTTTGCCTTTTGAAACTGCCATCTTGTAAATGTGTAGTTATATCTCAGTTATCAATGTTGTTTCGCATATACAAATGAGGTACAATATATTGTATCTTGTTACATGAGTGTCAGTAGAAAATATCTCCCACTCACGACTGAGCAGCGGTACAGTTTGGAGAAGTTGGTTCAGCGGTACAGTTTGGAGAAGTTGGTTCAGCGGTTTCGAGTTGATGCTGTCAGTGCCAGTTAGTTTCGCGAATTCTGACAAATTAAATTGGCGTTATAAGTATTAAAAAGTTGTGCAAACGGGAGAGGCACTTCCCAGGGAACGAACTACTATCGTTATTGCGTTGTGCTTTGTATAGTGGGCGCTACAGCGTTGGCCAATTCTCATCCCGTCCTGCGACGCTGTTGTTGCACGCGCTTGGTTTCTGGCCACTTCAATTTGCAGGAGCGACTTTGAAAAGGCAGGTTGGCTCATTCAGATTTAGGAAACGAAAGATCCAGACTTATGCATTTAAATATAATCAGGTACCATTGCTGGCGCAACGACAAAATGCCCAAAACATATATTTTTGCCCTGCCAGAGGTATCATAGAATAAATGCTTATGGGGTGTTCGCTCTACCTATCATTACGTTATAGATTTGGGTTATTGCGCTGTGTTGTATCTTTATTATGGTGCATTTAGTTTGAGCAACAAGTAAATCATCTTTGTTATAGAATTAATGTTACGGTTTGGGTACGAAACGTGTTTACGTCTTTATGTTAGGCAGAAATGTAATGTCAGTTCTTGATCAACCACCGCCTCCCGCACCTTAATAAGTTGAATTTATTTGTATTTTACCACTGCACATTGAGGGACAACGAGGTTTTGAACACCAATATTGAGTAGCCTAATAAACACATTTTCTAATTGTGAATTGGTTAATTATTAGTCTGAGTTCTGGAAGCAATTCAACCCCCTTGGAGCAACACACTGATTTGGGTAAAAAGTGTTTACTCCAATAAACTGTTATTGTGGTCTACAGCAATCTACCAAAATGCACAACAATGTTTATATAAAATGTAGGCCTATCAGCAAAATGGCAAGCGGATGCAGTAGCTATAATCATTATTTACATTCCTTCAAGTAGTTTAGGCTACACAAATATAAACGTTTTCGAGAATATTTCAAATTGTGTATCGGCAATTGAATTGCATTTTCCGAGTCACTAACATCTCCAATTGTGTTTAACCTTTATGAATGTGTATAGCCTGTTGTCTAAGTTTTTACAGTATTTTTCAGAGAGAAAAAAACGTTGTAATTTGAAGTATATGATTTGAATGTTTTTAATGATAGTTTCCTCATGTCTGGACAACAGTGTAGCCATAGGTCAACATCGGTAGGTTGCCGTCCTGGAGCCAGGGTTCGCAGGTGTAATACTTTCAATAAACGTCCGCGAGACCTGACAGTCATCTCATTGTGTGTGTTTGTGTGTGTGCGCGTCCCTTTCTGTCTATATATTTCTGCTACACATGGATCATTTCTCTGGACCTTTCTGGAGTTCCGACAGAGGAGAAAGGACCTTAAAACCCTTTCCTCTTTAGGATGTTAGCCTACTTGATTTAGGCCTACACACTACACTCAGTGGATGACACTCATCCAACCAGCAGTTTAATTTAGAAAATCGAATTGTGAGTGTTTTGTTAGTTCAAACAATTCTGGGCATCGTTTCCCAGTTGCGATGTAACTTAACGATAATCGTACCAGATGCATCGTTATTTACGAGCCAACTTTTTAAAGTGTTTCCCAAACAAGCACGTAGAGAGAACGTTCGCTAAGTGCATGGTTAGACCATGTGTCGATGCTGATAGAATTGGAAGAAAAGCAGAGCTGCTCTCGGATCAGCTTTCTCCATTCAAATCAACATTAACATTCTAATTATTCCATAATACTGACGATGGATCAGCTTCTAATCTAGAGAGATGTTACCACCTATGGCTACAAATAGGCTATTGAGGCGGCTCATTATGCGTACCCAATAATAATGCTCTAAATCACAGATTAAGCACATCGTTGCCCACATATTGTCACACATGAAATACATTTAGGCCAAAATCACAGACAGTAGCCTTGTCGCAAAATATAACTAAAATAGAACAAATATATTGTACATATGGCCTATATAGATAGGCATGTAGCCTATGTATCTTTTAATGCAGTCATCTCTGTTCTCATTTGAAGCATCAACTTCATTCTGAAGTTATCTGCAGTCACCAGGTGTGGCCCAAGCCTTTTGGGGGCCCTATGCGAAATGTTGTTGCCATTTCCTGCAATTCTACACATTATGCCATGGGGTGCAGAGAAAATGTTGCAGTTTTAAAGTAACTTTGGTGCAATTCTACACATTTTGCCATTGGGCAGAGAGAATATTTTACAGTTAAAAATAATAATAATAATAATAATAATAATGCAATTCTAGAAATTTTGCCATGGTGTGGATAGAAACATTTGCAGTTTTACAGCTATTTTCCTACACATTTTTTACTTATGCCATGTTAATATGATATTTGAGTGAGAGTGACTTACAAAATCAATAGGGGCCCCCTGGAGGTCAGGGCCCCTGGCCAAGTGCCCTTCATGCCCGGTCCATAATTCAACCATGATTACTACAAGTTTAGATAGCTGGCTAGACTAACTTACCAATCTAAAAATGGTTAACTGACATGGGCTAATTGAGTGACTGTCAGTGACTGACAACAAGAGAAGTACTTCTGATGCACATCCAAATATAACAATTTCACCTTGTGTTTTCTACTATTCTAACTCGCAACGGTAAGTTGACACCCAAAATGAGTTATCTCAAAAATAATATATATTGAATATACAGTACCAGTCAAAAGTTTGGACACACCTACTCATTCAAAGGTTTTTCTTTATTTTTACTATTTTCTACATTGTAGAATAATAGTGAAGACATCAAAACTATGAAATAACACAAATGGAATCATAGTAACCAAAAGAGTGTAAAACAAATCAACATATATTTTAGATTTTTCAAAGGAGCCACCCTTTGCCTTGATGACAGCTTTGCACACTTTTGGCATTCTCTCAACCAGCTTCACCTGGAATGCTTTTCCAACAGTCTTGAAGGAGTTCCCACATCTGCTGAGCACTTGTTGGCTGCTTTTCCTTGGACTCTGCGGTGCAATTTATACCAAACCATCTCAACTGGGTTGAGGTCAGGTGATTGTGGAGGCCAGATCATCTGATACAGCACTCCATCACTCTCCTTCTTGGTCAAATAGCCCTTTCACATCCTGGAGGTGTGTTTTGGGTCATTGGCCTGTTGAAAAACAAATGATAGTCCCACTAAGCGCAAACCAGATGGGATGGCACATTGCTGCAGAATGCTGTGGTAGCCATGCTTGTTCAGTGTGCCTTGAATTCTAAATAAATCACATACAGTGTCACCAGCAAAGCACCCCCACACCATCACACCTCCTCCTCCATGCTTCACGGTGGGAGCCACACATGCGGAGATCATCCGTTCACCTACTCAGCATCTCAGAAAGACACAACGGTTGGAACCAAAAATCTCAAATTTGGACTCATCAGACCAAAGGACATATTTCCATTGCTCGTGTTTCTTGGGCCAAGCAAGTCTCTTCTTCTTATTGGTGTCCTTTACTAGGGGTTTCTTTGCAGAAATTCGACCATTAAGGTCTGATTCACGTAGTCTCCTCTGAACAGTTGATGTTGAGAGGTGTCTGTTACTGAACTCTGTGAAGCATTTATTTAGGCTGCAATCTGAGGTGCAGTTAACTTTAATGAACTTATCCTCTGCAGTGCTTGATGGTTTTTGCGACTGCACTTGAAGAAACTTTCAAAGTTCTTGAAATGTTCCACATTGAATGACCTCCATGTCTTAAAGTAATGATGGACTGTCGTTTGTCTTTGCTTATGTGAGCTGTTCTTGCCATAATATGGACTTGGTCTTTTACCAAATAGGGTTATCTTCTGTATACCACCCTTACCATGTCACAACACAACTGATTGGCTCAAAGGCATTAAGAAGGAAAGAAATTCCACAAATTAACTTTTAACAAGGCACACCTGTTAATTGAAATGCATTCCATGTGACTACCTCATGAAGCTGGTTGAGATAAGGCCAAGAGTGTGCAAAGCTGTCATCAAGGCAAAGGGTGGCTACTTTGAAGAATCTCAAATATAAAATATATTTGAACACTTTTTTGGTTATTACATGATTCCATATGTGTTTTTTCATAGTTTTGATGTCTTCACTATTATTCTACAATGTAAAAAATAGTGAAAATAAAGAAAAAACCTTGAATGAGTAGGTGTGTCCAAACTTCTGACAGGTACTGTATATCTTTTATAATTTTCTGGTCTGGTGCCCTCTATCATCGGGGCCCTAAGCGACTGCTTAAGTATGCCTAGAGCCGACCTCGGCAGTCACAGTCAGACAGATAGCCTAAACATCTTGATTCTATGTTTAGTGGCGATCTTATGTGAATAAAGGGATGCAGAAGGGCAAAAAAAAAAAAAAAAATCGAATAATGCTCTTTGGCTGCTCTACGAGGGGTCTGGATCAGTCATAGATGTGCAAAGGTTTTTTAAGAGCCACGTTACTTACGAATGCTCTGGGTAACACCTTGGCTAGTAAAGATACATTGTAAGAAGGTTCTAACGATGATCTTAACACTACGAAGGCTCTGGGAAAGGAGGCCCTGACTCAAAGATAAAGGTGTTATTCATGTAGAAATATATCCAGTTTACATGTTGTGTGCATGTTGTGTGCTGCCTTTTTGTATTAGAGAACCCCCCCAGGGATTATGCAAGTATTTGTGGATTTTGTTCAGTGCAAGATACTGAATAAATGAGATACATTTTTCACATTCGTTTTATCATTTTTGGTTGGATATTATATTGTCAGTGTGTTTCAAAATGCTCACCAAAATAATATTCAGAAGGGAAATGATTGGACAATTAGATTTGACGTTCAAAATACACTTAAATGAGTCACAGTCACTTGACAACACCAATGCGAGTCAAAGAGCTTAATAACCATAGGCCTACTTTTAATATGAAAAGTTTGTCAGGAAGAACTTTAAGAGCTACAGTATACAGACAGGGACACTCATTTTTTATGTCTTGTGCTTCATGAATTTGTCTCGTGAACTTCGGTGTCATTGCGGTGCCTTTGGCACCGAGGATCGGTCAAGACGGTATGAAATAAACCCAGCAGACGGTCCCCTCTCATCAGGATCTCTTACAGACTGTTGTTTATGGCAACATGGCCCAGTATTGGCATATTTACAGAATATGCTTCAAAAGCAAACGATATGCATATTTTTCTGGGATCACTGACCAGGCAAAGGGCACGCACGCATGCACACACACGCACACACGCACACACACACGCACACACACACACACACCACATCAACAATGGTTTTGTAGTGCATTTAGTACTGGTGTTGGCGCCTGCTGCAATCGGCCTAAATATTAACAGTCCTTTGAAGGAATGTGCCAGGCTACAGCACCAGCCGGTCCGCACTTCCATAGTTCTAAATCATTTCTTACAATCTGAGAATGGGGGGATAATTTGAGCGATATTTAAATATGATTATTTACTCAAGATGTAAGAGGAGGATTTCTAGGCTACCTATTAAATCAGAGGAAGAGAATGTGAATGTTCTAATAGCTCGTTCTGGCCTGTAGCCAGCTCTGCATAATGTCAACAGTGAATATTTAAATTCCCAGACTCCCCATAAGAGGTCTGCGGGTAAATGTGTTCAGTGTGCGGCCTGTCCGGATAAGTTCTGTTCAGAGACATGTAGGTCTCGTCGCTCAACAGGGAATGTTTGTGCTCAATCTCGATTGATGTGCGCATGGCAGGCAGATGATAAAACATAGTGGAGTGAGTTAATGGAGGGGGAGTTGGTACACAGTAAAAAAGGGGTGTAAAAATTACAGTGTTGACTTATTTTAACCCAGGATGAGTATTTTCAACATTATGAGGAGTCAATGAGCTCTAGTGTCGGAATTAAATTGGAGTGTAAAATTATGCAGGCATTGCAGTGTAAATTCAACTCAATTCAGTGATGAAATAACACTGGAGAGTGTAACTAAACCAGTGTTAAAATTCACACATAAATGTGTAATAATATTTAAGTCAAAGACCATTTTGTGTCAAATTAACTCTGAAAATGGGACACTACCTGTAGAGTAACTTTAACACTATGTAGACTGGTAGCAAATGTTATCTGAAACAGTGTTGAATGTGTAGGTGGAGAGGTGGTAATAGAAGTGTATTTGTTCAAACTCACCCCTCATGCCGTCCCCCCCAGAAAATAATCTCAGCTAGGACTATAGGCTTAAGGTAACTCCATGTTTCCAAAATTACTTCTCAACTAAATGCTCAGGGGGTAGTGTGAGATGTCTGACCCATGGTGCACCACTTGTAATGTCCTCAAAAAGAAGATATAAGACTCATATGAATGCTGAATTGGATTGTAATTTTCCAATGCACACCCATGTATTTACAAAAAAAAAAAAAGGTTTGGTTTATTCACACATATATGAACGACATAGGTTTGAAACAATGAGAGGATATTAGGCATGCTCATGCCGCACTTCTAAATTATATGTACCCATCGAAATAGTGTTAAACTAACATTTTTCCAAGTGTTCACAGACTAACACCCCTAGAGTGTTTTGTAAAGCCTTATTCGCATATTTCCCAGCATGCCTTTCACGTGAACATGAGCAATACCCACCCATGACTGTATTTGTTAGTGACAGAGACATGGTTATTGCATTCAATAGATATATGTCCTGAAGTGTCTATCAAATGAGTGCCTAAATTGATGTGTTTGAGTTTAAAAGTTAACCCATGGTGACCATATATGATGTATTTGAAAAGGCCTTTGGTTATGGTCTAGATACCCTCAACATTGTGACTTTATAAACTTGGCTCATGGTCCACATCAGACCTGCAAGTCACAATAAAACAGTTTGTGAAGTGATTAGTAATTCCTATCAGAATGAAGCCAGAAGAAGAACATCCCAAAATTGGAACCTTTTAAAACCCACCACAACCTGCATTTAGAAAGATTGGTAGGGTGAATGATTTGCTTGACAAAACTACCTAAACCATCTAAAGTGGAACAACCATCTCAGTAACGGGTAAAATAAGTCCAACCCCTTACATATTGGATTTGTTCAGAAAAATGTAAGTTATTTATTGGTGTATAGTACAAGATCAATGAATCAATCAATGTGCATGCAGAAACATAGATATTAAAACAAACTATTCTAAAACTCAACCTGCAACAAAGCATTCTGGGAAGAATAATAATGAGGCCCCTCCCAAATCTTTTTCACTCTGAGAGAATTAACGGAAATGAACTCAACACAGTCCAGTAACAACAACACCATGCAGTGTTGATTCAACTGTGATTCAAATAATTCATGTGGTATCCATTTCAATCCCACTGGTGTTAACCCCACTAGAGTCAACACTCAGATATAACACTCACAACACTTTTAACCTTGTCACCGAGATTTTAACACTTGCAAATTTGCTGTGTGTGTCAGTTTATGTGAATAGTCCATAAATCAATGTCTCGCCATGCACTGCATTTGAAATTGTATTAAATGTATTTGACATTTCTAAATAAAAACGTTGAAAAACATTTGTTTTATTTTGATTATTAGGTTATTTTTTGTTCCCTAATTTCTTTAGTGGGTTAGTATTCCCTCAGAGGCAGGAGTGAAGCCTAGCTAAAGCTGATTGGAATAAGCTATAATAGTTTTAAGATTGCAGGTCGACTCTGTGTGTTGAGGACATGCTATTGAGAACTGGGTAAAATTGAGTCACTATACCTTACTCATCAATGTAAAGTGTGTGTGTGTGTGTGTGTGTGTGTGTGTGTGTGTGTGTGTGTGTGTGTGTGTGTGTGTGTGTGTGTGTGTGTGTGTATACAGTGGATTCGGAAAGTATTCAGACTGCTTGACACATTCCACATTTTGTTACGTTACAGCCTTATTTTAAAATGGATGAAATAGTTTTTTTCCCCTCATCAATCTACGCACAATAACCCATCTTGACAAAGCAAAAACAGGTTTTTGGAAATTTTTGCAAATGTAGATATTTGTTTTTTTAAATATCACATTTACATAAGTATTCAGACCCTTTACTCAGTACTTTGTTGAAGCACCTTTAGCAGCGATTACAGCCTTGAGTCTTCTTGGGTATGACACTACAAGCTTGGCACACCTGTATTTGGGGAGTTTCTCCTATTCTTCTCTGCAGATCCTCTCAAGCTGTCGGGTTGGATGGGGAACATCGATGCAAGCTATTTTCAGGTGTCTCCAGAGATGTTCAATCAGGTTCAAATCCAGACACTGACTGGGCTACTCAAGGACATTCAGAGACTTGTCCCAAAGCCTCTCCAGCATTGTCTTGGCTGTGTGCTTAGGGTCGTTGTTCTGTTGGAAGGTGAACCTTTGCCCCAGCCTGAGGTCCTGAGTGCTCTGGAGCAGGTTTTCATCAAGGATCTCTCTGTACTTTGCTCCGTTCATCTTTCCCTCGACTCAATTTCGAGTCTCATAGCAAAGGTTCTGAATACGTATGTAAATAAGGTATTTCTGTTTTTAATTTTTAATACATTTGCAAACATTTCTACAAACCTGTTTTCACTTTTTCATTATGGGGTATCTTGTGTAGATTAATGAGGAAACATTTGATTTAATAAATTTTAAAATAAGGCTTTAACATAACAATAAGTGGAAAAGTCAAGGTGTCTGAATACTTTCCAATGCACTGTGTGTGTGTGTGTGTGTGTGTGTGTGTGTATAGATAGATAGATGTGTGTGTGCGTGCATGTAGGCTGGCCTAAAAGCCAATTTATGTTTGATCCGAAATGTGGACAGAGGAACTGTATGCACGGTGTGACGCAATTCATCTGGAGGCATGCAGGTAAAATTAAACTCTGAACCGCATCGCTGTGTGCCTCTCAAATGTAACAATGTGGAGGGCTCAGTATAGCTCCACATTGACATGATTGGTTTATGGTAGGTTAGGGCGCGAGGTCCTGTGTAAACACAAACTAACTTCCTTGACAACAGCTCATCACAACGTGTCACCGTAAATGCTGTACGGCCAATGCAGATTACAGATTGACCATGTGAACCCTTTAAAAGAGTGTAATAGGCATTGCATGGTCAAATTGACCGTACAGCATTTCCTGCGATGCAGCCTCCGCAGACATCAGGGCTTTCATACTTCTTGTGCTTACGGAGCAAAGCTATTGTGAAGGAAGTTGTCAAGGAAGTGAGTTTGTGTAACGCCCCCACCTACCGTCAACTCGCGCCAATAAATTAGCTTTAATTCTGCGCTCGTACGTGCATGTTTGTGTTGGTGTGAAAGCGTGCGGCGCATTCTGCCTGTCAGCGCTTCCTCCTTGCATTGTGCAATGGGCCATGCATCTCGCGTTTGTCTGGCGGACCTCATTAAAAGGGTTAATGTATCGTGCCATTTAAAAGGTGAGAGGAAGTGGGTGCGAGCTGAGAGACCCTGTTAAATAGTCATTGTCCCGTCGCAGCACTCTGCATGCACTCCCGTTCCGTTTAGATCCAAAGTTCGGTAAACAAATGTTCCGTATCTCCCTGCGCAATGATCCGTCTCAACTCGTCATATTTCATGCGCACTGTGGACGAGAATATGTTAATATTATCTCACGCTTCAGCTCCTGAAAGTATAGGCCTAAAGTCTAAAATGGGATACATTACGTTGTTCATTCATAGGCCTAAATATTTCTTCCAAATGTACAGGTATGATTTTAATATAGACCTTTCTTATTCTCATCCCAATTAGTAGGCTGTCTTTTTTTGGGAAAAAAGTGGGGGCTGCATGGTTTGGTAGTATAAGGAAAACCTTAAACTTTTTTTGGGAAACACATCAGGGAACAAACCAGTCATATCCCACCAAAATGTTGGCTACTTTGAGATGTTGAAATGGTCAAGAAACCCATCTGTCAGATAAGAGTGGTAGGCTACTGTATTTGCCTGTCTCGGTAGTCAGTCATCTCAGTGTATGGTCGTTGTAACATTAACATGTTGTGCTTGTGTAGTATGTGCACAAAAAAACATGCATCACTCTGTGTGTGTGTGCGCGTGTGTGTGCGCGTGTGCGCATGCCTATGTTTAAATGTGGTAACATGTAGGCCTATTGGGTCCTGGGAGTGCAGGGGGACAGTGAGACAGCCCCCCTCATCCACCAACGCCCCCATCTGCATGAGTCGCCCGTCCACTCTCCTCACCCACTGTGTCAGAGACCCCCCCCACCCCACCAGGTCTCTGATGTTAATGACACTGTGACCATACCTCTATGCTGTAAACAGTTAGGCCTAGTCACTACGTTAGTGGTTTGTTTATGTGTTGTTGTCAGGGCGATGAAGGATGGCCCTGTCAGTGGGCTTCAGGAGCCCCACGTCCCCTGGGTTGGTCCCTGGGGGCCCGGCTCAGTGGGTAGCCCTAGGGACCCGTGTCACAACATCCCCTCCTCTCACTCTATCTACACTGCAGGGTCTGGCATCTCCAATCACTGTTTAAAGAAAGACAAATAAACCTATACGTTTGTGAGTGTGTGTTTGTGCGGCTTGTTATATAGTGAAGTGGAAGCTAAAAAAGTGAGTGTATTTGTAGCATCAAGTGATGTGCTCTGTGTGTGTGTGTGTGTGTGTGTGTGTACGCGGCACTGTGCTGTGATGGGTGAGGCGGGAGGGAGGAGGGTAGGTCTATGTCACGGCGACCCAGAGTGTGGGAACACCAAGGGAGGAGGCTGGGGGGATGGAGGAGGGGGACCCATGTCAAGCCTGGGAACCAGTGTGTTTACTGCAGGGAAACCGTACCAACACAGAACAATGAGCTAACCTTACCCCCTTCTAAATAAAAAGTAATTTCTGCTTTCTTCCCAAAGGTCAGTGAGTTAGAGATAGGGAGGTTAACACAAAAGGCTACAGTCTGCCCGGCGACTACAGTCTGGGCCACTCGGGTGCCAAGGCTGAGGTCATTATCAACAGCAGGCCCAAGCTAAGCATATTTTTATAGATGCGTGTGTGCGTGCGTGTGTGTGTGTTAGAGAGAGCGAAAGAGAGGAAGATACAGAGAGAGTGAAAGGGAGGGAGATAAAGAAACATAAAAAAACATTTCCTCTTATGTATGAATAAGATTCCATTCCTGTTTGTTCGAACCGTTCCCCAAACATCTGATTGATTTGTGTGTCTGAGTGCAGTAGTTATTGCGTGGACACATTGCTGATGGTGCAGTCTCTTTCCCCTCAATTAATGAGGCAATATGATTGGTTGGTACGTGTGGAGAAACGACGTCCCTTAGCTAATTAAAGGACTTCAATCATGTAACTGCTCCAATTCATTACCTGGAGAAGGTATCAGCTCGCCTGGATCCCAGATCTGTTTGTGCCGCCTTGCCAACTCCTTGTCATTACAGATGGGACCCAGGCTAGGTATCAGCTAGCGCCACCACCATGCTAGCACAATCCCTCACAGTCACAGTCACACCAAACTCTCACACTACTACAGGCACTTTGGTCTGGGGAGGGTTGTAGCATTGGGCGGATGTGGAGCAAGTGGGTTAAATAAAGGGTCTTCCATCTATTTTATGGCAATCAAAGACAACCTGGTGCTTTCTACGAGTGTTATTTACACCTGCACTCTTTTGTAAAGGTGTACTGCATTGTTGAGGGAGCTAGCATGTAAGAATTTCGCTGCACCTTTTATACCTGCTGTAAACGGCACGTGTGACGAATACATATGCCATAAGTATATAGAATATTTGGAAAGTATTCAGACCCATTCACCTTTTCCACATTTTGTTATGCTACAGCCTTATTCTAAAATTGATTAAATAGTTGTTTTTCCTCATCAATCTACACACAATTCCCCATAGTGACAAAGCAAAAACAGGTTTTTAGAAATGTTTGCCAATGTATTAAAAATATCACATTTACATAAGTATTCAGACCCTTTATTCAGTACTTTGTTAAAGCACCTTTGACAGCGATTACAGCCTCGAGTATGACTCCACAAGCTTGGCACACCTGTATTTGTGGCGTTTCTCCTATTCTCTGCAGATCCTCTCAAGCACTTTCAGGTTGGATGGGAGCGTCACTGCACCGTTCATATTTCGCACGATCCTGACTAGTCACCCAGTCCCTGCCACTGAAAAACATCCCCACAGCATGATGCTGCCACCACCATGGGGATGGTATTGGCCAGGTGATGACCTGGTTTCCTCCAGACGTGACGCTTGGCATTCAGGCCAAAGAGTTTCATCTTGGTTTCATCAAACCAGAGAATCTTGTTTCTCATGGTCTGAGGGTCTTTAGGTAAACTCCAAGTGGGCTTTCATGTGCCCTTTACTGAGGAACAACTTCCATCTGGCCACTCTACCATAAAGGGCTGATTGGTGGTGCTGCAGAGATGGTTGTCCTTCTGGTAGGTTCTCCCATCTCCACAGAGGAACTCTGGAGCACTGTCAGAGTCACCATCAGGTTCTTGGTTACCTCCCTGACCAAGGCCCTTCTCTAGGAAGAGACTTGGTGGTTTCAAACTTCTTCCATTTAAGAGTGATGGAGGCCACTGTGTTCTTGGGGACTTTACATTTACATTTTAGTCATTTAGCAGACACTCTTATCCAGAGTGACTTACAGTAGTGAATGCATACATTTCATACATTTAATTTCATGCATTTTTTTGTACTGGCCCCCCATGGGAATCAAACCCCCAACCCTGGCATTGCAAACACCATGCTCTACCAACTGAGCCAAAGGGAAGACCTTCAATGCTGCAGATCTGTGCCTCGACACAATCCTGTCTCGGAGCTCTACAGACAATTCCTTCGTTCTCATGGTTTGAATTTTGCTCTGACATGCACTGTCAACTGTAGGACCTTATTTAGACAGGTTTGTGCCTTTCCAAATCATGTTCAATCAATTGAATTTACCACAGGTGGACTCCAATCAAGTTGTAGAATAATTTCAAGGATGATCAATGGAAACAGGATGCACCTGAGCTCAATTTAGTCTCATAGCAAAGGGTTTGAATGCTTACATAAATAAGGTACATCTGGGATTTTTCTGTTTTTTCTTCAAAAATGTCTAAAAAAACTGTTTTTGCTTTTTCATTATAGGGTATTGTGTGTAGATTGTTGAGGAAAAAAGTTGATTTAATCTACTTTAGAGTAAGGCTGTAACGTAACAACAAAATGTGGAAAAAGTGAAGGGGTCTGAATATCCGAATGCACTATATGTGAGCTTGTTCATGTGTGGACAACAAGTGAGTGAACTCTCTCACTCCCTCTACAGTACAGTAGGCTACATCCCTCATAGATATAGGGTTTGGCTGGTGTGCTAAGGTGTGTACAGCCAGACAGTGTGTATGATGTAGGTGTGCATGCGTACAACAGTGTGTGTGCTTGCATATGTCTCCGTTTGTCTGCATTTTTGCATGTTGTTCTTAATAATGTCTCTGTTGTGAAATATTGGGAGTGCTGCCAGGCAGAGCGGGTCCTTTCTTTGTCATACCGGACTGGATCGCAGCCACAAACAGGAATTATCCAACAATCTCTTTGTGAGAACGGCGATAACAGTGTTCCAGCGCAGTGGGATCTCCCGACAGGCGGGGACGGATTTGAGGGCGGGTATTGGGGAGCGCTCCAGGGCTGCAGCTGGAGGCACTCGATTATGATTAACTCAGGGGAAGAAAAAAAGAGGGAGAAAAAGAGATAGCTGAGAAGGAATGGTGAGAGGGAGGATGGGGGGGGCTGTAGTGTACACCTTTCTTCTCAGCCACACCAAAGCCCCCACTATCCAGCCTGGAACCTCATTAACCGGTGACCTCTGACCCCTCAGGGCAGGAGAGATGAGGGGAGGGAGACGTGATCAAAGCCCCGGGTCGTTTCTGATGGAAGCTTTACCTGATTGTTGCCGATAGCCTCTGTCTTGTCAGTGTTGGAATGGCGATATGTTGATGAATGCTCCAGATGTTTTGTGACGTGAAGAACTTCCACATGGTAGTCTGGCACCCCTAGACGCCCTCAGGTGTGAGGGACGGGAACATGTAGTCCCCCTGTCCTCTGAGATGTGTCTGCATCATTTCCTCCTCCTGTGTGTGTGTGTGTGTGTGTGTGTGTGTGTGGTGTGTGTGTGTGTGTGTGTTGACGGTCGGCCAGGGTCGCAGTGGGGGGAAAGAATGTGCTTGTTGAAAGGAATGCGGGGCTGGCTGATTAGTGCTGTGTCTGTACCTGGCGGTGTACTGGACATCCCGCGGCAATGCAGCAATGTGATTGGGATGATGAGACTGAGGAAAAACTTTGGAGAACAATAGAGACAGTGGAGATTCTTTTCCGAGGCGCATTCCAGCCAATCGCGTTGCCGTTGGCCCCCGCTCGGTGCTTTGATGAGCCTCTCTCTGGGCTTCCTGGGATTGTCGCCCATCCACAAACACAAAAACAAAGCCAGCGGTAGAGCGAACCTACCCGTCCTCCTTAGGATGTCCTGTTTTGATTAACGTTAGCATCCCTCCCGGCCCTGTGGCAATATTATTCTAACACTGCTTGGAAAGCTGCAGCTAACTGACACAGACACTGTTTTCCACTCAGTGAACCCAAAGGTCAGATCGTTGACAATGAGCTGGGAAGAAAAGGTGTGCTCTTTTAAGAGGTCTGTATTTAAAGGGGATGTCATGTGATGTGATTGGAACGAGGCCTTGGTGTGTTGTGAGTGGAGAAGCTCGGGCTTAGGCTACAGATCAACTTGCTCTCACAGTCTCACGTCCGAATTAGACGTTCAGCCATGTTTTTCAAACTTCACATTTCGAAGTTCTTGCAAACATCAAATTGCGAAGTTTTTAACCTTAAAGTTTGGGTATCAACTCCGAATTTCGAAATCTTAAGGTTGAGCATTAACTTTGAATGTTTAAGATAAGGGTTAAAGTTTGGGATAGGCTTAAAACAAAAATAACTTTCTGTCTGCTGTATTTGAACTTGCAACCTTTGGAATTAGAGGTAAATGCTTACACCTATCAACCATTCCTGTCCACAACACTTTAGCAGAACGGAAATCTACTTGAAAGTAACTGCGCTCACTGTTGCCCCTAATGGCAAATTTCTACATCATCTCCCGACGTCCTCAGACATGGATGGACGTTGAATACTGTCTTGTATCATGGGTGACCTGGCTGTACAGATTGGGGAACAGTTGTAGCTTTGGGTCGAGTAGAGAGGGATTGTGGACTACAGTTCTGGAACAAACACACAGGCCCAACTCCCTTTCTCTTTCTCCTCTTCCTCCCTGTTTAAACTCTGATTCTAACCGACACAAGCCAGTCAACACTTTCTCTCTCTCTCTCTCCCTCTCCCCCTCCCTCCCTCTCCCCACCTCTATCCCCCCATCTCTCTCAGAATCAGAGAGCAGTGAAGTGGTGAGGTAGTGTGTTTCTTCTTTGCTTGGGGGCTCAGTTTGACAGGAGGGCACCACTTGTTCACCCCAGTGTCCACAGAACCAGGAGACAGTGGGCCCGTAGGGGCCTCTGGAGGCCCCAGGCCTGGATGTCTCTGTCAGGGCCCAGGCTGGACCAGGACCCCCTGTGTTCTCCGGGTCACTGGAGAAGCTAATCGATTTTATCTCTGGCTCACATACCCAACCCAAACCCTTCCACCAGGGACATTCACATGTTTCTCTCTGCTCAGAAGACTATTATTCTTCAAAAGCCTGCACTTGTTCTCAGCCTCTTTCCCCCTCTCTCTCTCTCTCTCTCTCTCCGCTCTCCCTCTCTCTCTCTCTCTCCCTGTTTCATTCTGTGTCTCTTTCTCCTCCTCTGTCTCTCTGTCTCCCCTACACAAGGGCCAGTTTAAATTTAACCCCCGTCCCGCTTCAGTCTGGGCCCTGGCCCCTAAGGGACGCTGGCAGAGCATAGGAGACCTTGTTTTCTTGCCCGTTCCCGTGGATGAAGCATCTGAATGGGGGAGCGGAGGCTTTGGAAATGGCCTGGAAACTTCCCATTCATCAGTGTAAAGAGATACTGCGCTGACAGTTAACAAACCGCCAGCCAAGCACAACACGGGGCCGCCGCGTGGGTCCTGAGCGCTCAACTCAACCCAGCCCACAGACTGGAGGCTGGCCTAGCTGCTCATCCTACCACTGTCCCAAGGCAACACACATATGCAGGCATGCACACTCACACACAGGCAAGCTCACACACTTTTTATTTTTACCATCTCTCTTTCTGTACATTCTTCCTTGTTTTTTTTTCTACAATATCTCACAAGCTCGCTCCTCCCCTTTCCACTCTCAATTTCCAGCTCTACTTGTTCTCCCTCCCTCCGTTTCCTCCCTCTCTCCCTGACTGAGGGTCGCAGCGGGGAGGATCGCCGTAGGCCTGGGTTGGGTGGGGGTGGGGGGAGGGAGGCAGTAATAAGGGGGTTGTTGGGGTGATGGCTTGGCATGGCTCATCACACACCTACGGTTTGGCAGGGTAAGTCGGGGTAGGGCCGAGCATGGCAGGGCTGGGCAGGGCATGCTTTAGTAGTACAGGTTTAAGCATAGCAGGAATGGGCAGTGCAGGGCTGGGCAGGGCGGAGGGCTGCAGGTGGGGTGTCTGCCCACGGACTCTCTGCCCGCCCATCAATTGCCGACAGCTGACAGTTTAATCTGTGCGACCGGGCATGTCATTACTGAGCATGTGGGCAGCCAATCGCATCAGCGATCAATGACAAAGGCTGCTACGGGTACCAGGAAGAGAGAGAGGGAGAGAGGGAGGAGAGAGCAGGAGAGAAGAGGTAGTTATGGAACTGAAGGTCAGTTCTGGGGAGGCTGTCAGGCGCTGAGAGATGGAGGTATTCCTCTGACGCTGTGCTCTGAGAAATATGCCCCCCCCCCCCCAGACACACACACACTGTTGTGCACAATGAAATACTGCCCACCCTCACACACACATACACACCACACAGACACATTCACACTCTAGTTTGATTGAGAACCCTATTGGAGAATTTAATGCTGGCATTGTTTTTTAAATTCCATGCCGGCTCGCTTTGGTGGGCAGTGGGGGAAAATGCAGCCGTGAAAATAATCACCACTTATGAATAAAAAGTCTGTTTATGATAACGCCACAGCTCCCAGGACGCCGTTCCCCCTAGTGCCCTACAGGTTACCACGGGAACGGACGAGGTGAGGTCCAGCCATGTTGACACAGCCCCCAGAAATAAAACACAGACTCGCTAACAGAAGGAATTCCCCAAGCTTTACGACTGTTTCATAACCCAATTAATGTCATTTTCACCTCTTCCCCCACTCGTTGTGTTTTCCTAAAGTTTTTGGAACGTTGACGAGCAATTTGATGGCCGTGCGACAGTTTTGGCTCTAGCCGGAGATAAAACAACAGTGCTTTTCCCTGGGGGCGATATCCCAGCAGAACACATTCATTTATCCTGCTGCTATCTCTCAGCACATCCACTAGGTCCCGTCTCTGTTTGTCTCCCTCCGCTATATCCCCAGCTGCCCCAACATGGACGCCACTGACTGATGATGACTCATGACGACATGTCCGACCCCTGGCCCCTATGATGTGGACGTCGATTAAGGCAGCCCCCACAAACCTCTGATTCAGAGGGGTTGGGTTAAATGCGGCAGACACATTTGGGTTGAATGCATTCAGTTGTACAACTGACTAGATATCCCCCCTTTCCCTTACCTCCCATCCCCCTATACAGTCTTTATGGATCTGTCTCTCTGGCAGCCTTGGTGCCAAGTTGGCCTTATGTCTGTCTGTCCCTCAGGACCGGTCCTCCATCTTCTCTCCATCTCTCTAAAGCTTCACCGCCCAGTTTGTCCCAGACACCTCTTGTTTTTAAGGGAACCATATAAAAGCTCCTCTCTCCTCCCATCACCTGACCTTTAACCTAGTTCAGCTATATGCATTTTACGATTTTTGTTTTGTCAGCAATTAAAGTTGATGTGCTGTAATGCTAGTAGTCAAACCAAAAGCTTTAGCCTGGCTGTGTGCCAGTATCATATTGCCCAGTTAACCTCCACCCTCTCACAGAACTAACACACAAGTACTGCCCACCTCATCCATGTTTGGGAGAATGACATGCTAACATCGACATTTTGTATTTCTGACTGCCAGGTATGTTGACTGATGAGTTTACAGACTGAATTTTCCCCCACTTCCACCTTGCATACAACACTTGTAATTGCTCAGTGCACAGAGGCACACCGGTGAGTGAAAGGCAGGAGTAACAACGGCCCGATTAGATTTTCTGCACGTCTTCCTTTTTTATTTGATGTTTCTGTGCTAATCCAATCTTGTACCGGGGGTATTCCGCCCGGATCCAGGTGTTCGCATTCGATCGTCCCGCCAATAAAATCTAATTCCTTGGTTGTGATTTGATCAGTCTCGGGAAGGCATGTAAACCTTCCAGACAAAGACTTAAATGTTTAAAGAGGCGAGGGGTGCGTCTGCGGGGGCGAGTGGTGGGGGTTGGGGGGGATTCTATTACAGGTGTCCCCTGTTCCGTTGAGGGCCTTCTGGCTCTAATGAAATGCTCTGCTGCTGCTAATGTAATTGTCATTACATTTGGGCATGCAGCCCTGCGGACGGTGGCCCTGTGGGGACACATAGGACTGATACAGTGGGGAGAAGTAGCCAGCGGATAGCGTGGGTGGAAGGCTACATGCGGATCAGGCTCAGTGGGAGCAGACCTGTAAGGCCATGAGGCTCCTAGGGTTCAGGGCCCCTGGGGGCCCCTGCTCTGATAGCTATCACATGTTCAGACTGCCCCCACCCCCCCACACCCACTGTGATCAAGACCAGCTGATTTATGTCGGTTGTCTTCCGATCCTTCAGGATGTGTCAGTCTGCCATGTATTGATTCTGTGGAACCGGACACAAACTACACGTCACTTTCACTGTGTCTCCTCTCCCTACATGTGTAGGAGTGGGTTGGCTAGGCTAGGGGGTCATCAGAAACGCAATTTAAATGTCTATATAAAACGAGCAGTCTTGACTGCTTAATTGTGGTTGTGTGTCCAGAGACAGGATGTCTGTCTGTCAGTCCGTCTGTGGGGTTCTCACCTCACTGCTGGCGCCACTGGCTGTGGCAGGAGGTCACGACCTTATGACCACACGGTCATCACGGTCACAGATCTGTCTCTCTTGGACTGAAATGGGACCTTTGTTCTAGAACGATAGATGCGATTGGTGACATTATAAACAACATAGCACTAATGACTAAAGTTCATGCTAAACTCCTGTGAAACCATCTTGTCACGGCTGGATTTATGTAGCTGTTTATCAAATGCCCAATGGTTACTGGTTTGTACTCGCTACTCCCCCATCACCAAAAGGGGACCATCTCTCCCAGAAGTTTGGTTGGTGAGTAAAACCCGTGAATTCAGATAATTCTGAAGAGGGCCGCAAAGCCGAAACATCTGTGTACGCTGTCCCTGATGCAGTGAAAATAATACAATCAATTAAGTAAGCTTTATGCGAAATCTTTTTGAGTGCAGACCCAATCACCACCAGGGCTGCATTCCAAATTGGACCCTATTCCCTATATAGTGAGCTACATTTGACCAGAGCCCTATGGAGCCTGGTCAAAAGTATATATTGGGAATAGGGAATAGGTTGCCATTTTGGACACTGCCTAGGCTGGGTATCTCTTAGAAGGTTAAGCCTGTGAAATTTAGGTTAAAGCATTTAGTGTGTGCCATTCTATTTCACTTCATGTGTAATTAGGCCACGCAGCTCTGTCTAGACTCTGATCCCTGACCTTTAGGTCTGCAGTGGGTGACAGTCCTAGGTAGCCAGGTGGGCCTGTGTTCCCTACACACACACACACACACACACACACACACACACACACACACACACACACACCCCTCCTAGTTACACCACTGTTACTAAGTCTGTAGCCCTCTGCATGCCAAACTCTCTCATTCAGCCTTTCTTTCTCTTAATGTTTGTCTCTGACTTTCTTTGTTCTTCTCTCCTTTTGCCCCTCTCTTTTCCTTGTTACAGTCTCTCTTTTCCTTGTTACAGTCTCTCTTTTCCTGTTACAGTCTCTCAGTTTAGTGTGTTGTAATTCTGTTATTTCTGTCCCAAGACTTCATTAGTCATGTCCCTGTCAGCCACCAGCTGCACACACACACACACACACATACACACACACACACACACACACACACACACACACACACACACACACACACACACACACACACACACACACACACACACACACACACACACACACACACACACACACACCACACACACACACACACACATTCCCTTGCACATCCACAGGTATGGAAGTCATCAGCCAGGGGTCAGAGGTGAGCCTCATTACCCAGCTCCAGTGAAAACTTGTGGTGTGTTTTATATGGCTGGGTATCAGAGAGCCCCCCCCCAAATTCCCCTTTCCCCTCACCAGACCTGTAAACTAGATCAAGATGGGGGAGAGGAGGGGGGAAGAAAACTGGAGAGAGGGGGGAGGGGAGTTGAATGGGACTCAGAGGGCCTGGTCGAATCGCAGTGCCCTCACTGAGCGGGCCAGTCGGCCACAGAGGCCTGTTGGCCAGCGATTATGAATGGTGTTTCCTGACGTAAGCCACAACATCTCTAAACCAAGTCATTAGAGTGGCCCAACAGAAGCCCATTCATTGCCCGGTGTGTCCGTCGTGTACACAGACAGAGAGGGGCTCTTCTGGGGCTGTGATACGCTGACGTGACGGAAAGCAAAGCGTCTGTGTTCAAAGGCTGCCTGGGAGGTCAGGACATGTAGGAGTGGGATGGGGGCGGCTGGAAGTAGTCAAGGGGACGTTTGTGCTCGGGACTGACGTGGGACATAAACAAACTGATCTGTCGTGACGGCGGCCATTGTCTGGTTGTCTCTGAGAGTGTGTCCCTCTCCGTTAGTCTGTCAGTCTGTCTGTCTGTCTGTCTGTCTGTCTGTCTGTCTGTCTGTCTGTCTGTCTGTCTGTCTGTCTGTCTGTCTGTCTGTCTGTCTGTCTGTCTGTCTGTCTGTCTGTCTGTCTGTCTGTCTGTCTGTCTGTCTGTCTGTCTGTCTGTCTCTGAGTCTGTGTATGCCTACATATGCATACACATGTTTACGTCTGTGGTTATACCTCTATAAAGGTACGGCTAGGGAGGTGTAGAGCCCAATTGTTTGTATCGGATGGTGGTAGCAATGTGTGTGCTTGGGATGTGTGCAGATGTTGGTTGGTACATGAAGGGAGTTAAGGGATTCTTTCATTCTGGGCTAACTGGAGGGTTGAAGGTGCGTGGAGGGTATGAGATGTTAAGGGTTAAGGTGCTGGGATTGTGATGAGGTGCGAGGGATGTATGGAAGTGGATGAGAGGGGGTGGGATGGGGACCCAAGGTGCTGGGACATGTTGGACGGCTCTTGTGTGTGTGTGTGCGTGTGTGCGTGCGTGCGTGCGTGTGTGTGTGTGTGTGTTTGTGTATTGGGATATCAGTGATGGGGAAGTATGGAGGTTATTAGAAGGTTTAAGGTCCTCCTTGTCACCAAGTTTCCTTAACAGCTGAAACTGAGGTTAACAGGCCAATGTTCTCTCTCTCTCTCTCTCTCTCTCTCTCTCTCTCACTCACTCACTCACTCACTCACTCACTCACTCACTCACTCACTCACTCACTCACTCACTCACTCACTCACTCACTCACTCACTCACTCACTCACTCACTCACTCACTCACTCACTCACTCACTCACTCTCTCACTCTCTCTCTCACACACACACACATTGACTCAATGTTTGAGGCATTGGCATTCTTGTATGCACCACATACATGTTTCTCATACAAGTATGCTGGTGTTTCCATTTAAGATTTCTTTTCTCAATGCACCTGGCACTACACAATCATCATTATAAATAAGAATGTGTTCTTAACGTGGAAGTGACAGTACTTTAACTACTTTGCAGATATGAAATAAACAGACAATTATAATATCAGTAAAAAATGAGAAATTCACAGTTTATGCTACAAACCAAGTTTATGAGTGGTTTTAGAAATAGGTCATATTTGACTCGATGACATAGAGTAAGCAGTGTATAATTTGAGCTGGATCCTGCCGGAGAGGGATCCGGCACCTCTCTGTTTTGGTCTGTTTTGTTCCATAACCTAATTGGCCGGATCGAAGAGATCAAAGTTCATTCGAGTTGCCTCTTCATTATTTATAAAAAAATGTGGATTCTAATTTCCTCCTCGTATTGTATCCTACAATATGTCTCCACACACCTAGGTCTATTCTATTGATGTATTCAAGACAAGGTCATTTTTATTGATCTCAGATTCACAGTTTGTTAGGGCCAAAGCAGCCTGTCGTTTCGATAATTTGTGTGGTATTAAAAAAGATTCTGCCAAAGTCTCCAGTAGTGTAAAATTGCATAGAATTGCACGAAATGTGTTTTATAAAAGGCCACATTTCTCTTAAATAATTATGAATAGATCCACCATCTCTTAAATAATTATGAATAGATCCACCATTGAGCACAAAAACAACACTTGTTACAGAATATTTTACATAGAAATAATCCAATGTTCCCCATGTGTGCAACTTTTGTAAGTGCCTCTACTCTACTGCTCTATACCACTACACAAATGCGATGAAATGCATGCAATGCTTTATTATAAAGATGATTTATTTTCTCATGCGTTCCGTTACCTCAGAGCTCCCCGGGTCACCCCACAAAAACGGATGTAACTAAGACAATCAAGCTAGCAAGGGCAATGATCACAAGTCTGTCATAACTTGGCTAACAGGCTAGCGTATCTATTTATGTAGCTATTTATTTAGCAAACTAAAAACATGGAGTCTAACATTAGCTAGCTAGCTAGATGCTGGGAGGATGTCATGTCTATGGACGAGTGTCCAACTTTTTCCCCTCATATATCGTTTTTGGTGGCTACAGTTAGAGATGCAGGTGTCATTTGGTTAGCTAGCAAGAAATGTGAATCACTTTGCTAGCTAGCTATGGTGAACTTGAATGACTGTTATCCACAGTTAGCATGCATATCTCTTAGTTGTTAATGAAATGTATTTGGCATCGATCAAATGGGCGAGCAGACAGTTCATATTCAATTGTCAAATCGTGGGTTGGGACAAGCATGCATTGGCAGGCAAGCTGCAGAAGGGCGAGCAGGCTACTATTCCCCATTGTTTATCATTGTAATTTTGACAGCCAACTACAAGTTTGAGAGCGTTTATCTCTTGCCTCATTAGGTTTCAGCTCATTTCGCTCTGGCTAACATTAATTGATCGTAGGGAGGGAGAGATAGCCTACTTGTTCATGGTTGTTTGATCAATGGGACTGTAAAGTTCCCAAATGTAAGATGACTCCCGTGGTATTTACATATTTGCAGAAATCCATTCAGGTGTATTTTGTGGCTTTTGGCGAATGCTTTTTCTAATGGTCTAATGTCGCGCTGTTGTTTCTGCTTGTTAACACACAGTCCAGTTCAATGTGAATGATGGCAGGCCTGTGTGGCAAATGGCTTATTTACATATTGGTCTACTGTAGCTCTGATTGGTTATGGAGCACCGGTCTGTTTAGAGTCCAGTCCTGGACAAGACTGACATGTTTTTATTAAGTTTTATTTACTGCAGTGTCTATTAATTGTCCAAACGCACAGCAGCTTTCCCACTCTATATTGCTATAGAATTTTCACAAATGCCTTACTCTACGTCATTCCCACACATTCTATAAAAGTATGAAAATGTGAAAATGACCATATCTAAGTGCTCACCTGTCAGAAAATGTAAAAAAGCTGTCATAATATTCCTGGTGGTATATATGAACAGATTTTACAATATTTCATGTTACTAAAATGTTGTCAGTTCCTCTTAAAATGTACCTATATAAATAAAGGTAAAAAAAACACGACTCTTTTTCAATCAGAGTCACTCTAACAGCTTGAATAGCCAGTGTCAACCCAGCCAGTCGGTCCAACAGTAACCACACTGAAACTGGAGTAATCAGACCGTTTAGTGCAATGGTCTGATTAGCAAGTAGCCCAGTGATTGACAGGTCAGTGAAACACAAAGGGTTTTTACAGTCGTCGATCTGAATGACATGTTTCCATATGTATAAAGGCAGTAGTCAGTCTAAATGCAGTTACTTCACTGACTTCTGCGCTCTGTGAATAGCTTCAGCTTGAGCGCTTCACGACCACGGATCCGGGCGGCTTTGCTGCTGTTTATTGTAAAAGAGGTGTGGATGTTTATACTCTCGACGGAGCAAAACAAACCAGGCTGAAGTGTGAGGTGGTTCTAAAATAATCTAACTGAGGCCCTTGACTTGACTTGGCACGTTCTCGCTGTGTAGTCCTCACTAGTCTAAATGGCTATAGAATCTCTTTTCTTTCATTCTCTTGATTCAGATAATATGAGCAATCAGTCAACTGTTGATTGAACGTTCTTCCAATGTTTCTGTTAATCAGTGTTTATTATGCACCATGTCATGTTGTTGACATGCTATAAATAGGCGGTGAGGTTGACACACAATGGGTGCTAGGTCGCTGTGACGCCTGTGTCATTGGCCCGGGAAGATGAGAGAGATAAAGCGTCGTAGCGGAGTTAGTCACGTCACCGAGCACCGCTCACCTGCCAGTCCATCATCCAGCTCCAATGAACCATCACAGCCACATTGTCCACGTCTGTGATTGATTCCTCTACGCCTACTGCTCTCTCTCCTCTCCTCGCTCCACCCTCCTCAATGCCCCCTGTGCCCTCGCCTTTACCCCCTCTCCCATTCCCTCCCAACTCAATCCGGACCGTTGAGGTGTAACATGAGGCCTTGGGAGATAGCGGCTCTCTCCTCTCTCTCTCTCTCTCTCTCTCTCTCTCTCTCTCTCTCTCTCTCTCTCTCTCTCTCTCTCTCTCTCTCCCCTCGCCATTCTTTCTCCTCTCCTTCCTGTCCCACCAGTCACCTACTGCTGCTGTGGGAAAAAGAGAGAGAGAGGGAGAGATGAGGCCTAGAAAACAGATCATTGTCCGCCTCCTAGATTAAAGCCCAGAGAATGAAGCATTGTCCGCTGAATGGCTCAACCTTCCTGCTGTCACTCAAACTTCGCTCTGAGCGCTACTTCACGTCTAAGAGGCTTATCTGTGCTGAAAGGCCTCTGGCCGCTCCTGGGAGAGAGAGGACGTAATGAAGCGTGTTTTTTCTGAAGGCAGAAACCTGCTGCTGCTGCTGCTGAGGGGGGCATGGCCAGCCAAGGGACAGCTGCAGCACAGACACAGAGACACAGACCCCCTCGCCGCTCCCTCTCTCGCTCTTTTTCCCAATGCCCCTCTCGAAAGAATTGTCATTTATCTAGTCTTGCATAAGAGCAGAGCGTTCTAGGCGTCTGGGCCGGGCCCAGTCTGAGCCAAGGGGGACCTGGGAGGACATTGTTGTGTGTTGGGCGTGCGCAGAGACCTGCCTGTTGTCCTCCCTAAGCCGGGTGTGTGCAGGGACCTGCCTGTTGTCCGCCCTCAGCCGTGTGTGTGCAGGGATGATCGGCAGCCCCGCTGGTGTGTTCCTCTCTTTGTGCTCCCCCTGTATGAAAGGGGAAAGTTTAAGTGCTGCACACATTCAGGGGCTGAGGGCCAAGCCGGCTGAGAGGGTTAAGCCCTAGGGCCTGGTTGTGTGTGTGTGTGTGTCTTGGTCTGTGTCATGGTCTGTGTTTGTGTGTATCTGTGTGTTTGTCTATATCTGTATATATTAATGCCTATCTACAAGTGCACAAAACATTAGGAACTGACCAGGTGAATCCAGGTGAAAGCTATGATCCCTTATTGAGACATGGATTGTGTGTGTGTGCCATTCAGAGGGTAAATGGGCAAGACAAAATATTTAAGTGCCTTTGAACAGGGTATGGTAGTAGGTGCCAGGCGCACCGGTTTGAGTGTATCAAGAACTTGACACAACTGTGGGAATTATTGGCGTCAACATGGGCCAACATCCCTGTGGAACGCTTTCGACACCTTGTGGACTCCATACCTCGACAAATTGAGGCTGTTCTGAAGGCAAAGGGGGGTAGGGGGTGGGGGGGGGGGGGGCAACTCAATGTTATGAAGGTGTTCCTAATGCTGTGTACACTCAGTGTATGATGCACTGGGTATTTTTGCATGCTTGAACGTTAATGTACTGTCTATCAGAACATGTTTTTGAGAGTGAGCTGAGCAAGTGTTGGACAATGTCTCTGTGTGACTGAGAGTATCAATTATGAGATTGTTGCTCTTACCAGCCAGTTTACAGTCTCTGGCTAGACGGCTACTATGCTCTGACCTATCCCAGTGGTGAGAGATGGCACACGCTAGCTTCCCTGGCAGGGGTAGTTATCAGTCCCCGTGCCCCTGTTTGCCCTGCTGCCCTGCACCATCTGCCCTCCGTAACCCTGGATGTCTGTCTATATGTCCCTGCGGACACACCTGCATCCTCATCAGCCCTCTCACACGAAAGCACATCAACATTCCATAGCTACCGTCTTCCTCTTAGTCTAATGCCTGTTGGCTGACCCCAGCACGATTTCAGTAATTATAGTGGATGCCTAACCAGTGCAGCTCAGCAGTGCTTGGCTTAACATAAATGGTACCGTAAATCTGTCTTTATACTATGGACGCTGATAGCTGACGAGGAGCAATAGTTCCGGTGTCGGGGGTTTTCATCTCTGGTTATTTGGTCAAATGACGGTTTCGCAGGTGTTGGATCTTTAGCATTTCGGAAGGGGAGGGGACATTCGGCCCATAGACTTGCCCATAACTTGCAAAAAGAGAGAGGGTGGAGCTCCTCGTTCTAGCATCTCTTCATCTTTTCTCTTAACACGTACAGTATGGACCCAGAACTTAATCGAGCAGCTGACCCATTACCTGAGACTTTAGTTCTGCGTTAACTGAAGTTATGCTCGGCTTGGCTCAGTTTGGTTCAGTAGTGTGGAAAAAAGGTATACGTCAGTCTTAGACCCTCACTCCACTCCTCACATGTTCTCTGTCACTGAGGCTACAGTACCTCCCAAAAATTCCCCATGTTGGAGACATTCACAGGGGCCAGGTCTTGTAGAGTGTGGACTACCGTCTCTTATCATTGTGTCCATAGAGAGAGAGAGAGCTTACCAGTGTAGAGTGATTCACCGATTCTCCTTACGAGGACTGTGATGGTGTTTATTCTCTCCTCTCTGTCGGACCGCTGACCAAGCAGCCACTCTTCACCGTTGACCTGTGACCCACGGGCATCTTGTGGGGTTAGAGCTGCCCTGCATCTCTGATAAGCTGTGTCAGGAGGTCGAGTGGTGCTGGAGGGGCCTGGAGTATAGACCACAGGCCCCAGGGCCGGAGGGGGGCCGTTAAGTGGTAAGACCCAGCTGAGATGGGAGGCCCACTGGTCCATTTGGACATCTGAATCTCCAACCCCCCTGCAGGGTCACAGTGACTAGGAGACCTGGGGAAACTGGAGAACCGGGCCTGGTGGTTCCTCTGCGCTGCTGGCTCTGTCTAGCCATGGATGTTAGGAATGATGGAACATCTTTTCACCGTGTAGTAGCATCTCAAATGGAAGTTGCTGGAATTATGTTGTCCTGTGGGATTGTCTGCAGATGTCCAACACTGGCTGGTAGATAGTTAAGTTAAGAGATATTTAGGCCTATTGTATTCTGCAAAATAATTCTATTAGAATCCTTTCGCTGCCACCATATATCACATGTTGCAATTCTTAGCTAAAAAGTATCGCCTAGGCTGTAGGCTACACAATTTGTATGTCATTTTAGAAAAATCCCAGATTAAAATATTTGTTGAAAATCAGTCCTGGGAATTCAAATTGATGTTAAATAAAATGCGATTCATGGGAATCGTTTGGTATGAACGATCGACGGAGCACAATGTGTTCAATGCAGCGCTGAGCGAGATGTGTCACATTGTGCAGGAGGCTGAGAGTGGATTTGAAGGTTCTTTTTCAGTAAACATTTAAAAGAAGTGGAGAAGCGAACAAAAGCGTTAAGAAGGAGCTGTTTTGTTGCCCCGTTATTTACCTAAAGAGGCGGTCTGTCCAACCACAGCCCTGGCTTCAAAGTATTATCTCACACATACAATTACCATTTCTATCAACTTTGGGAGAAAGATTATGCTTTTTGGGTGTTCTTGTGCATTTCTTCCAGTGGATTCACTTGGTGAATGTGACACGTTTTGTGTCTCCCACCCCCTATTGAATTTAAAAGTTCTCTATTCTCTTAGGAAGCCAAGGAGAGTCCTACACTGGAGGCCTGAATAGACACTAAATCTTTCAAGGTTAGGACTTAACCTTCTCCTTCTCTAATTCATCTTCAAACTTTAGTCTCCAACCAATCAATATCAGATGATTGGTAAACTATGTGCAGGGTCTGATAGGCAGGTACCGAGTGGCCCTCAATGGGATTGCAAATGCTTTGTGCGCTCTCCCAGTCGCTTTTGCTCTAAAGCACTGTCACAAAAAGTAAAATTACCATTCGCTTGGAATGATGCCATTCATCTTTGTCAGAGCGGCCCGAGACCGGCACGCAGGACCGACTCCCCTCAAATTAATTCCTTGTTTTGCATCAGCTGAATTTGCCCAAATCCAGGAGGATGGCTCTCCGGCTCGCACCTCGCCTGCCTGCTTTAATGTGCCAATTCCAGCTGATTTCACTGTGCAACCAGCAACACTGCGCCTTTTTATTTACTGCCTAATTCACAAAGAAAAGGAAATAGATATGAAAATAATTTGGGGGAAATAAGATAAATCTGGCGGTGGAAATTTCAGAGGCCTGTTGTAGACTCGGAGAGCGTGAGAGAAGGGTGTAATTCACGGGGCCCCCCGGCTCCTGGGAGCTACTGCTGTGTGCCAGCCCAATTGTCGATTTGTTATTTTATTTTACCGAAGCTGCCGTGTGTAAAGGTTATGTCTTCCCAGAGGCCCTTCTTTTTCCCTTGGCCATGCAAAAGAGAGGGATGCTGTTCAAGAATAGCTATCTGGGATTGAAGGATTGGTTTGCTGGCTCTCCACTATGTCAGAGCAGACCAAGTTTAGTGATGCAGGGAGAGAACCACCTCACCTAACAGGATAGAGGACACAGGAAAAGAGAAGAGTAATTATCTCTACTCTGTGTCCATCTTAGTGGAAGTGTTAAATTACTAAAGTCTAATTAATGTTTGATTGTGGCACACAACAGCAGTCCCTACTTGTATTCTCCCGATAAGACTTATGAAGACACACTGGTACAGAAACACACACAAAGTGATATTTTTTATTTTTTTTGTAGCAAAGTGAGCCTTTTTCTCTATGGTGAAACAGGCATTTGGTCTGAGACATTTCCACTAGGGGGCTGGGACATGTTGTTCTTTCTCTCTGTCCTCCTTTGCTTTGCTGCAATGATGTTCTCCTCATCTCAGCTCGGTCCCACAGCCTGGCTGCCTGCTGTCTGTCCACTCCCACCCTAGCTACAAGGGTTTTAGTGGTCACATTCTTGTTGTATTTCTAATGTTGTTCTCCAGATGATGTCCTGCTTCATGGTGCTGACTGCCCAGAGACAGCTCTGACGGCTTTTAAAGAGAGCTTGCTTTCTCTCTCTCTCTCTCTCTCTCTCTCTCTCTCCATCTCCATCCAGGACAGGCTAAAAATGGCCCAGGACTAATTTATGGTTGTGGTAACCGTAAACTCTGATTTGTGATCCTCCATGTTTGTGTTTATATAACATTATTTTTCTCATCTTATCTGACGGCCGATGGACGACATGGCCCTGACGGGTTTATTTCAATGTTTTCTTTTTCCAGCACAAAGTATGATAGAGTACAATTACAAGACATACAGGGTAAACCCCCAGGTCAGAGTCTGCTTCCTGTCTGCCTCCCTTGTATGAGGAGTCTCCCAGCACTACTGTCCCAGGGTGCAATGCTTTTACACATGCACACATACATTTAGGGCTTTTGGGGCTTTTTTTGGGCACCGTGAGGTGAGCTCGTTTTAATGTTTTTCTCCGATTTCTCAGAGAGAGAGAGAAAAACAGAGAGAGAGAAACAGAGAGAGAGAAGCAGAGGGAGAGAGAGAGAAAGAGCGAGAGAGAGGGATGGGATAGGGGCAGATAGAGAGGGAGAGAGTGAAAGAGTGGGGCAGGACTGAGACTCTGTTCTTCACCTCAGACACCTGCGCCTCTCCACAACTCTCTCATCAAGCACTCATTTTGTCCCCGGGCCGTGCCATTGTCCCTTGAAGGGCCCTTCAGCTGCGCTCTGAATACCCCCCATGTGCTCCCCGAAGTGGACTCAACCCGGCTCTCAACTGAGAGGCAGACAAAACAGCAGATTCCAGAGCGCCGGCCCCTCGGCATTCCCCCGGCTTCAGGAGATAAAGAGAGAGGGAAAAACCTCTGACTGATTCCCATCTCTCTCTAGAAGGAGGGGGGTAGAAAGGTGGTCTCAGGGTCAGAGAGCAATTAGAAAGGAGGGGAACAGAGTGGTGCTCCTGTTCCCCCAGTCAGCCAGCCAGCCAGTCAGCCAGCCAGCCAGTCCTCCTCCATGGCAGAGCTTTGAGAGATGACCTCCACAGGGCTTACTGGGGAGAGGGTGGAGGGGAAGGAAATTTAGAAATGATTCCCCTCTCTCTGTCTGTCTGTGCTGCTATATTTAGCTGGCTAAAAGAGATATATGTCCAAAGGGTTTCTCCACTCAGCATAAATGCATATGTTATATATACACACCTCTTTTCCTGACTTGTGGAGTTTCTGCAGTGCAAGGCATCATCTTTGAAACATAGTGATTCCAGAGACCTGCTAAATTTGTAACTGGGAATACATGTTATTTTACTTTATGTACTCACTCAAATTCCACACTTAAGCACACACACACACACACACACACACACACACACACACACACACACACACACACACACACACCACACACACACACACACACACACACACACACACAAAGTGTGTTTTAATATGGGTGTGTTTTGCTGATGCAGAGTCGTGGTCCAAGCCTGGCCGTGGTGTTGGAAGTGATTAGGGAGAAATATGCCTGTCTCCTGGTACTGTCAGTAATGGGCAGCAGCACATCAAAGACACGCCTGTCAGAATGATCTGGATCAAGCCGGTCCCATCTGGAACACATAAGACTTTTCACTCATTTAAACACTTTAAACACTGAACAGACATGGAGCTCCTGTCTCTGCTCAGCACTCACTGCTAATATCGGCACCCTCAACCCCTCATCTGGGCGTGTGTGTGTGTGTGTGTGTGTGCGTGTGTCTGTGTGTGCGTGTGCGCCTGCCTGTTCTCCATGTGTGTATGTGTTGTTGCTTGCCTACTACCTGTGTGTGTATAATGTGTACGTGTGTATGCGTGGTCTGTGTATTTAAATACGTCCCTGTATGCACCTTAATTCAGTATTTTTCATCATATACATGTACATTATCTTCTACATGTACAACATCCTCTCATTCCAAAACAGACATCAGTCATTAAATACGATTTTGAAGAGTTAAAATAATATCCAAACGTGACTTAAAGTGTTATGAGATATTTATAGACTGAATGCATAATGGCAAAGCTAATATTGTTCTGTCTGGGGAGAATGAGTTTAGTTCAGGCTTGTTTTTCTACTGTAGCATAGGGCAGATAAGTATCTGGTCTGTACGATAAAGCTGTGCATTAAGACAATGATGCTGTGTAGCCCTGCATGGATTGTGTTGACTGGAGTCACAGCCTTGTGTTGTCTTTCCAAACACAACGCGGACACTCTGCTAAGTGCATTTTAATTGGCTTAGAGCCTCCTTCCATAAGAAAACACACCACTGTGTGTGTGTGTGTGTGTGTGTGTGTGTGTGTGTGTGTGTGTGTGTGTGTGACTGACGTATCGGTGAGAGTCAGGGTGTGGTGAAGTCTGATCACTCACTCGGCTCAGCCTGTAGAAGTGGACCTGTCAGCCTGTCCGGCCTACTACAGATCTGGGTGATACAGGCTTCCATTGTATGTGTTGTACTTGAACTGCTCTCTCCAGTAACAGATCTTAACACTGAGCAGATACCATCTTTAGGGTGAGTGTGAGTGATTTAATTCTAACAATTAAGGAAGGCATGTCAACCGGCAGCCTAAACCCCTGCTGAGGACTGGGAGTGGACCCTCTCTCCTATCTCCACCAGACAGAAGGAGAGGGTCACACACACACACACACACACACACACACACACACACACACACACACACACACACACACACACACACACACACACACACACACACACACACACACACACACACACACACACACACACACACACACATAAGGAGAGGGGCCTCTTGCACCGGCAAAGCCTCTCATTAACAACTGCTTAATCTCAGACAGCACTGGCTGCAGTACACTGTGCATCCACAGAGATAGTAGGAGTGTTCACTGAACCACAACTAGATGGACCTATCCTCCATAGCAGAGACCACTGTGACACCACTCTACTCTAAGCTAACAGGGTTACCTCAAGATCACATCAAGTCCAACTGACTTCTAAAATAAAATCGGTGAGAGGGCAGCACAAAATGGAGTGGAGAGGAGGAGAGGAGGGAAGAGGAGGGGTGGTGGAGGAGAGAGTTTGGGCCCAGCCTTTTGGAGAAAGAAAGCCATGAAAACGATTCATTTTTACAAGAACCAAGAATCTCACTTCTTACATGGCCAGCTCTGCTCCCATAAAGCCTATAGACATCCATATTAAAAGTTACTCCTGACGTGTTCCCCCTCATCATCCAGCTACAGGCTGGCTCTACCAACCCTCTGGAAGTGTTTGAAGCAAAGTGGCTTCTCTACTTCAACCCCATTAACTAGTTAGAATAAACAAAACAATGTGTTTTTAATGGATGGTGAGAAACTCCCCCTCGACATCCTCTGGCCCTCACTCCCCCACCCCAAGTCAGAGTCACTGGTGAACGACACACACACACACACACACACACACACACACACACACACACACACACACACACACACACACACACACACACACACACACACACACACACACACACACACACACACACACACTCATATGGACCCACGCACACACACACACACACACACATACAAGCACACAAACACCCATACAGGTCGACTGGCCGGTGGGTTTCCCATGGCTGCAGCCTGCAGTGTCAGTATGATGGATGGGCAGGGGCGCTGGGGGCTGTCCTCGGCCCTCTCCTCGCCCCTCTGCTCTGGGTATTCCCTGGGACTGACAGGCACATTGTGGCGCCGGTGCAGCACTGTCCCGCCCACTGGCACTGCGACAGAGACCCCAGAATACGCCCGCTTCACCAGCTGCACACTCACACACTTAGAAATACTCATACTCTCACACACTTAGAAATACTCATACTCTCACACACTTAGAAATTCTCATACTCTCACACACTTAGAAATACTCATACTCTCACACACTTAGAAATGCTCATACTCTCACACACTTAGAAATGCTCATACTCTCACAGACTTAGAAATGCTCATACTCTCACAGACTTAAAAATACTCATACTTTCACACACTTAGAAATACTCATACTCTCACAGACTTAGAAATACTCATACTCTCACACACTTAGAAATGCTCATACTCTCACACACTTAGAAATGCTCATACTCTCACACACTTAGAAATGCTCATACTCTCACAGACTTAGAAATGCTCATACTTTCACACACTTAGAAATACTCATACTCTCACACTCACAAATATATTCAGACACACGCATAAAACCATGCAGTCTCCCACATTCAACCTCTATTCTGCTCTCATGAAACCACCCTGGACTCGTAATATGGCACGTCTGATATACATTCTTATTCATACACACACTCACACATGCCCTCAGTCAAACCAAAGAAACATCGTGCCACACACAAACACACACAGGCACATGGGCAGTAGTGCTGGTAGGCTTCTGCTCTGGCACTGGTCCTGGTAGTTTGTGCTGGTGAGCCTGGTCATTTTTAAAAGTTGTTAGGTTGGTGTGCTGTTGCCATGTTGGGCTAACTATTAGCAGAACCTCGATTTCCATCAATCTCACGTTTGCTCTGATAGTCGAGTGTTGAGCAAGATATGGAAGTAGGGCAACGTGAGACTAGGGTTCCCAAATAGCACCCTATAACCTATAGAGTGCACTACTTTTGACCAGAGCCAAATGGGTGCTGGTATAATGTAGTGCACTATAAAGGAAATAGGGTGCCATTTGGGAGGAAACGTAGGTTAGCGTGCGGAGCTGTAGCCTGTACCTGAACCCCCTGCTGCCCCTCAGTGGGGGAGACATTAGCTAAGTGATGAATAAACACCACTGGGCCTCTGATGCCCACAACAGACACTCTGAGTTCTCACTCACTCACTCATTCACTCATTCACCCCCCACACACACACACACACACACACACACACACACACACACACACACACACACACACACACACACACACACACACACACACACACACACACACACACACCCATAGACTAAGAACGCCTTCAAATAAAACTCTCCCAGCCAGCGTAAAACAATCCAATAACACAGCAAGCACTTATCAAAGTAAAACAATGCCCTAGCTCCTATCGTGTTGTAAAACCAAGACGCCTGCTTTTTATGTATCTAGTTTTCTTCTAACATCTAACAGTACTTTAAATGTGCCTTCTGGTTTGGTGCTCTCTCTTTTTCTACTTGAATTTGTTTTAAGGTCGTGTTGGTAGTATGTGTGTGGTTATGAAGAAACGTTTATGAAACCGCTGCTAAAGCACTTTCCTCTGAGTGATATGACACTGTTTAGGCTGAGCCCAGTGGTTCCCAGGAGCGGCAGTGTTTTAGCACAGGGTCAAAGGTCATTTGAATAGAAAGAGAGGATAAGAGAGAGAGAGAGAGAGAGAGAGAGAGAGAGAGAGAGGAGAGAGAGAGAGAGAGAGAGAGAGAGAGAGAGAGAGAGAAGAGAGAGAGAGAGAGAGAGAGAGGAGAGAGAGAGAGAGAGAGAGAGAGAGAGAGAGAGAGAGAGAGAGAGAGAGAGAGAGAGAGAGAGAGAGAGAGAGAGAGAGAGAACATTGCAGGGTGTCACCCGCTGTTCAGACGTGCTATGGGACTAGGCAATCTAAATTGCGATTCAATATGGGTTTGAAAAAAAAGATGATCTATTAACCGTCAATCTTGCTCGCCATGACGTTGGCACCCCACACAAAACGCGTGGCCTTACAGGTTAACGTCGTCACTTGTTGTCACGGACAACGCTCTTCACTCATTCCGTAACGTGACGAAGTTAGCCAAGCTTTTGTGAGTTTCTAGCGTACTGTGGCTCTACAGTACGGTCTCTGAAGCCAGAGCCCTACGTACACTGAGCTGTCAGCTCTTATTGTGGTGTCTGGGCCTTCCCATAATTAGTGTCCTCTGTGTTTTGGGATCAGGAAGTGGTCCTTGCCTGGATTAATCTGTCAGTGTGGCCAGACCATCCTCGCCCCCCTCCTCCTTACCCCTTCGCGCCCAAGCGACTGTTTCCTTAGATAAACCCTGACAGAGTCCGAGCCCGGGGCCCCCCATTGGCTAGCAGTGGCCATCGCCACAGAGGATCGCCAAGGTGACAGGTGTTGATTGAGCATGAGAGGAAGGAAGTGTAAGAGAACGCTACTTCCTGGCAGACTGTTTTATCAGCCAGGGAGCAGAGAGGTCAGGGGGGGGGGGGGGGGGGGTCGGGGTGGAATGGGTCAGACAGTTATCACACACCACTGGGTCTGTACAGTGTGGGGTGTGTAGGTGGGGGGTTTCTGGAATAGGGCTGCTGACCCAGGGAACTGTCTCCTGCCTATAAACACTGAGTTGAGTTATAGAAACGTTTGGTGACTATCAAAAGCAAAAAGTTGATGTTTTTCCTCTTATTCTCTGCTGTTGCTGGTAGCTGAATGGGATCTCAGAAGTGGTTCATGGACAGTCTTCACACGTGTAGAGACACTGAGTTCTCTGGACAGGCACAGATCACTTCACACTCACGGTTTGTTTGAGACGTTTCCTTCCTCAGCAGTAAATTAAGAATTAAGCTTTGGAAACAAGGTGTTAAAGGTGTTTAAAATCTGTTGGCTCATCACAGCAGTGAAAAGAAGTAAGGACTGAAAGGCTGCTGACAAGAAGAGAAGAGAAAGTAAGAGAAGGCGAAGGAGAGAGAGGAAGAATGATCAGTGTGGGACTAGCCCTCCACTCCACCTCCCTCTCCTCCTCTCTCCCTCCACAGACCAGCGGGGTCCAATTCCTCCACTTGAGCGCTCAGGGCCGGCAGCGGGCTGATTAGACATACACCCCCAGCCGCGCTGCGCCGGGACTCTGCAGCGGGACGACTTCAGAAGCACCGCCACTCCACACTGGCCCAAATAAAACCTGACTGCTCCTAATGGACAGGTCCTAATCTCCTCTCGGTTATTTGAAGATTTCTCCAGCTCGCTGCTGGCCACGGCAGAAACAAATTCTCAGGCTTTGTTGATTAAACCGTCCGCACTCCACCATCGCTTATCGTCCTGCGACGAGCTGCTCTTTTTAATTAGAAGTAAGACACCGCAAGTATGCAATTAACAGCTGGTAATTATCGAGCGCTTCAGAAGTGCAACACTCCGCTTTCATTTCAATTATATAATGGACAAGTGGCTTTTTGATCTCCACATTAGTGAACCCTTGTAATATTTGTTTTGTGGCAGATTCGGAGGGTTAATGGAGGCCTGTGGTGGCCTTCCTCCCGGTGATTGATGTGTACGCAGAAAGAGGGATATTAAAACAGGAATAGTCTATCAGGAAATGCAAATCGCACCTTCATGTTAATGAGCGGGAGAGCGCAGGCCTGGGCCGGCCAGCCGTAGCGTTTCATGTGGGAAAAACAAGTGGCCACTCTGCTGCAAACTGATTAGTACATTTGAATTTGAAAGTTGAATTAAGTGCTTCTAATACCAATCGTTTTAGAGACTGACACATAACAGTGAACTGTTTGATACTTAATTTGGTTGGCGTTTGATTGCAAGGCACGCACGGCTACGTTGGCTACACAAGCGTGGAGCCATTGAATGCTATCCCAAAGGAGGCAGAAGCCATGGACTTCATTTAAAACCCTTAACTAAGAAGTGATGAAAATGTATTTAATGACCATTGCACTCTTTGAGTGTATAAAGCAGGACACTTGTTCAGTTTTAATTAGTATTGATTTCCATCTATGTACATGGCTGTTGTATTGTTGCTAGTTTAGAGTTTAAATTTTCCCCCACCACACATTCCATCGAAATGAAAATATAGAAAATGATTGATTTTGTGGCTTACTGAAAGCATGCCGGAGATTGAATTAGGGAGATTACTGATGAGTAAAAACTGAAATTCAGTCTTCATGGGATACGCTTCATCCTGACTTGTCAATATATTTTCAAAATAAGTGCAATCTAATGTTATTGTGTTCATTACTTGCTGTATCCCCTAGGTCAGTACAGTACTTGTAATGTGGTTTTGTATGAACGTTGCATTATAGTCAGTATTTAGTGTTTTTATAGGCCGATATCTCTCCAATTGAGATGTCATTTTTGTAATGTAAAATGAACCGGCATCTGCTGATATGGGGTTCAAGTGATCTCCCTACTTCAATGATACTGTAACTCAAGTTGTTCAATTACAAACATTTTGGATCATTTTGTATTAGTTCAATTGGAATAAATCAGTGTTCATTATAAATGAAAAGATGAAATTCATTGTATGTTGATTATTCATTGTTTCTATATTTCATACATACTGTTTGTCAAATGTTTTGTCATTAAAGAACAGTGTAAGAGATGTAGCTGGAAATCCCTGGAAATAGATGCTACAAGGTTGTCAATTTAATATTTGGCTCAGCCTCTCGTTGAGGCAGCATCATTTTAACTGACTTTTTCAGTTATTTCATTCTTATACCTTCAACAAATAATTTTCAAATGAACATCATTTTGTTACTAGTTTAAAGGTCCTTTTAGTGTTCCAATTGAATGGCTGTTGATTTGACACTTGATCATGTAATATCCTCTTGAGAATTCTCTTCTAAGCTTTCCATAATAGGATTTCAACACAGAATGCGTGACCTGGGCCAGTCACTATTAAAACCATTCAAATGTGGAAAGCAATAATCAGTACATAAATATCATGTGATGTCATTTTTGGTTTCTGTAAGGGAAAAGTAGATTAAAAGAAGTTATATATGCAAATCCTCACCTGCTCACTACAAACAAACACCTAGCACCTTTACATATTCTGCATGTCTACTGTTTACCGCCTCACACTGTTCTAAAAATAGCAGATCAAAATAAGCCTCAAATCAGTCAAGCACTTAGGAATTTTGCATTGGGAGAATATTGCCAGTTTATTGTGAAATAAACACCAAGTATTTAAATTCAAACCAGGTCATTACGGAGGTTTCTTAAACAAAATGTCAGTCGTTAAAGAGGCCCATGTGGCTCTGCTTAAATTCCCTGTTTGCTTTAACTAGGCCCTAGAAGCAAGGCTTTCTGGGAGCTCCATGCACACCGTCCACGTGAGGCACAAAAGAGGAGAGAACCCATCTTCCCCCAGGTGTGGAGCGAAAGCCCCGTCATGGGTCGGAACAGGGGTGTGTGTGTGTGTGTGTCTCCTGATCTAATCTAAATCGCTGTTACTGTCATGTTTCTCTCACTCCCTCACTGTCCCTCTGTATTTTCTCCTCAATCTCGCTGTCATTTGGCAGCTGTCACTCTCCATGTGTGTCAACCACTCTTCCCCATGGCCACGACCAAGACCACCCTCCTACACACACACACACACACACACACACACACACACACACACACACACACACACACACACACACACACACACACACACACACACACTACCTTGCTGCTCAGTTCTATAGGAGACAGCTGCTCTAGTGGTAGAGCCTAGCCATAAAGAACCTATATGACTGGTTTCCCAGACCCAGATTAAGCCTTGTCCTAGACTAAAAAGCATCACGAGCATGCTTTTTAATCCAAGACGTTTAATCCTTAGAGTGGACCTGTACATCTGTCATAGTTACAGTTGGGCTAGAGGTTTTTAGAAGTTTTAACTAAGGCCTGGAGGTTTACATGGTCAGGCCATATGCTCAGGAAAAACTCCTGCCCCCAGTGATAATACTACACAGTCTTCCAGCAGAGTGACTCAGAGCTACAGTATCACACTGAAGGGAACTTCCTTCATAATGCTGTTGTCGGAAGGAAGCGCTACACCAACTCTACACGACGCTGTTAGCTCACTAGCTAGTTAAACACAAACAATCAGGGAGAGAGGCCACAGTCCCGCTGTATTGTCCAGTTAAATCACATCTAAATACAGGGAAATTGACATCCCATAACAAATAACATAAAAATGTTCCTTAAAGTACAAGGCGAACGGTTCAGCTTCCAACAATCACAAAACAAACATCCTTTCCAAGAGCTCTCGCTGCTCGGCCCCATTTCACATTTCTGGGAGGGCTTTGGAATGCCTCTGTAGTTATACATGTTATTGTATGTAACAAGTCTGTAACAAGGTTATAGTTAGAGTTGGCCAGCTGGTATGCCAGTGTTGCAGGGTATCAGGCCTACGGAGTGGAATGCAACAGTCAGACAAAAACCATCTAAATCCAACGAGACCAAATGGAAGATGTCAGACCAAGGTCCTAGGTGGTCTGTTTTTCCCCATTTAAATATGACATATTTAATGTGACTTAGAAAAGCCTAGCAGTCCTGCGGAACACACTGCACCTAAAACTACAGTGTAGACATTCTTCACGATACACTCATGAAGCTGGTGTTTATTGGGGGAGAAAACGTATGCTCGTGAAGGATCGAGGGCAAGGGACGGAGAAGAAGAAAGTGACAGAGGCTAAGAGAAAGAGAGGATAGGACAGAGAATGAAGAAAGAGGGGCCTCCTCTGCATTGGTGCTTTCATTGTGGGATGTAAACAATGCCTGTTTTGATAACCTCTGACCTCTCTCTACATAGGGCCAATAGCGGTGACAAAGGCTCTTTTTGAGCCTGTTTCAAGTGGCTTGGAGGGCGAGAGAAAAGGATTAATTAAATGAAGCTGACTCAAAGAAGACGTATTATAAAGCCCTTTTCATTGGTTCTGAGGTGCCTCTAGTTTCAGGTGGTTGAAACCTTAGCGACTCTAGTTGGGAACTTGTCAGTGGTGTGAGATAGAATGGGTGGATACTGAGATAGGAGTGACCCTTAGACATTTACGGTGGTCTCCAGGTCATTATAGATTATGCAAGGTCATACTTTTGTAATATATAGCCCCAGGAGGTTGGTGGCACCTTAACTGGGAGGACAGGCTCATGGTAATGGATGGAGCGGAATGAGTGGAATTGTATCAAATATATCTAACACATGTATTTGATGCCATTCCATTCGCTCCTTTCCAGCCGTTATTATGCATAGGTGTTAAGTGAATACATATACTAGCAATTGATCTGACCCGAGGCAATCCACAAAAGATAAAGCAGTCATAGATATGAGAGATGTGAGATGTAATTAAGAAGCTGTGGTCAATGTATGCATGATATATCTCAAAGTTCATTGTATGTGTAACGTCTGCTTCTAACTCACACCCTCAAACACATAGATCCCGTGAACGCAGCTCACTTTCCAGCACACTTTCCAACTCACACTCCTGTACTTTAGCCTATCGTATTTTGTGTTATCTCCCTATTGCCTGATCTCCCGTACTATGTTACTAGCCTTTTCCCTGCCTGTACTGTTGCCTTTTTGGACCCCCTGTGTATGACCTTCTGCCTGTCCCTGGACACAGCTACCTGCCTCCTCCTGTGGTCCTTTACAGTAAACGCCCTGCGCTTGAAACCAGCTCTCTGTCTCCCATCGTGTTCATTACAGTATGTCTGTGAATCAGTATTTGATTTTCGTGTGTGATGTGTGTGTGTGTGTATATAAGAGAATGTGTGTGTGTCTCTGTGAATGTGTGTGTGTCTCTGTGATGTGATTGTGTTGGTGTCTTTGTGACTGTTGGTGTGTATGTGTTTCTGTGATGTGTGTGTGTGTGTATCTGTGATGTGTGTGTATCTGTGATGTGTGTGTATCTGTGATGTGTGTGTATCTGTGATGTGTGTGTATCTGTGATGTGTGTGTTTCTGTGATGTGTGTGTATCTGTGATGTGTGTGTATCTGTGATGTGATTGTGTTGGTGTCTTTGTGACTGTTGGTGTGTATGTGTTTCTGTGATGTGTGTGTGTGTGTATCTGTGATGTGTGTGTATCTGTGATGTGTGTGTATCTGTGGTGTGTGTGTATCTGTGATGTGTGTGTATCTGTGATGTGGTGTGTATCTGTGATGTGTGTGTTGCTGTGATGTGTGTGTTGCTGTGATGTGTGCGTTGCTGTGATGTGTGCGTTGCTGTGATGTGTGTGTATCTGTGATGTGTGTGTTGCTGTGATGTGTGTGTATCTGTGATGTGTGTGTATCTGTGATGTGTGTGTTGCTGTGATGTGTGTGTTGCTGTGATGTGTGTGTATCTGTGATGTGTGTGTATCTGTGATGTGTGTGTGTGTATCTGTGATGTGTGTCTATCTGTGAGGTGTGTGTGTGTATCTGTGATGTGTGTGTGTGTATCTGTGATGTGTGTGGTGTGTGTGTGTGTGTATCTGTGATGTGTGTATATCTGTGATGTGTGTGTATCTGTGATGTGTGTGTATCTGTGGTGTGTGTATCTGTGGTGTGTGTATCTGTGATGTGTGTGTGTGCTGTGATGTGTGTGTATCTGTGATGTGTGTGTATCTGTGATGTGTGTGTTTCTGTGATGTGTGTGTATCTGTGATGTGTGTGTATCTGTGATGTGTGTGTTTCTGTGATGTGTGTGTTTCTGTGATGTGTGTGTATCTGTGATATGTGTGTGTATCTGTGATATGTGTGTATCTGTGATATGTGTGTATCTGTGATGTGTGTGTATCTGTGATGTGTGTGTATCTGTGATGTGTGTGTTGCTGTGATGTGTGTGTTGCTGTGATGTGTGTGTTGCTGTGATGTGTGTGTATCTGTGATGTGTGTGTTGCTGTGATGTGTGTGTGTATCTGTGATGTGTGTGTATCTGTGATGTGTGTGTGTGTATCTGTGATGTGTATCTGTGATGTGTGTGTGTGTGTGTGTGTATCTGTGATGTGTGTGTATCTGTGATGTGTGTGTATCTGTGATGTGTGTGTTGCTGTGATGTCTGTGTTTCTGTGATGTGTGTGTTGCTGTGATGTGTGTGTTGCTGTGATGTGTGTGTTGCTGTGATGTGTGTGTTGCTGTGATGTGTGTGTGTGTTGCTGTGATGTGTGTGTATCTGTAATGTGTGTGTATCTGTGATGTGTGTGTTGCTGTGATGTGTGTGTATCTGTGATGTGTGTGTATCTGTGATGTGTGTGTATCTGTGATGTGTCTGTATCTGTGATGTGTGTGTTGCTGTGATGTGTGTATATCTGTGATGTGTTTGTGTATCTGTGATGTGTGTGTATCTGTGATGTGTGTGTATCTGTGATGTGTGTTGCTGTGATGTGTGTGTATCTGTGATGTGTGTGTATCTGTGATGTGTGTGTTGCTGTGATGTGTGTGTATCTGTGATGTGTGTGTGTGGTGATGTGTGTGTGCTTATCTGTGATGTGTGTGTGTGTATCTGTGATGTGTGTGTATCTGTAATGTGTGTGTATCTGTGATGTGTGTGTTGCTGTGATGTGTGTGTTGCTGTGATGTGTGTGTATCTGTGATGTGTGTGTGTATCTGTAATGTGTGTGTATCTGTGATGTGTGTGTATCTGTAATGTGTGTATATCTGTGATGTGTGTATATCTGTAATGTGTGTGTATCTGTGATGTGCCTGAGTTTGTCAGATGCCTCAGTCTGGAGCTGTGGGCTATTTGTCATGGCTGGGATTCGTTATGTGTGTGTCCCTGTCCCCGTGCAGCCGGTGTGATCACTGCTGACCCCCGTGACAGGCACAGCGCCTTCATTATGTCACCAAGGCAGCACTGTCACCAGCGCCACTCTCTAACTGTCTGTGTGACACCCCTGGGTTGGACTCCAATCTCTCATCTGGGTGTCCACCTGTCTCTGCCTCATGTGTGTTTGTGTGTGTGTGTGTGCGTGTGTGTCAGGGTTTCCGTTAGGAAAATGTGGCACCGGACATTTGACCGGCAACATATGCATTGGGTGCCTTAACCTGATTAGGGCGTCCACCCACGGTCCTCAGAATGACAGAAATCACATTGTGATTATGGTAATGCATATTAACAGAACACGCAAGTGGAGGATGCAATGATGTGCGCTCCTTCTTACCAAATTCTGATGTGCACTTTGAAGATGTTCCAGTAACTGTCCACATGTACTTTTCCTCTGCCAACAAGACAAGTAATGTACAGCAAAATCGCTAGCCTGTCAATCTACTATCCCCTATAGTAGAAAGGTTTACCTATTCTATTGGTCAGCTTGTCAAGAAATAAATCTGCTATTCCAAACAGACTCTGGGACAGTTGTGGGAAAGCAATGAGTCTGATGCAGCAGATCAGAACGTTTAGCTTAAAACGTTGATACACTATTCTTTTTTCACATAAGCGCAACAATCCGCATAAGGCAGTAGGCTACACGCAGGTGTTAGTTCCATAATGCAATTAGCGGGAAAACACCATTTTCTAAAGGCACCGCACATTGCGTGCCTTTAGAGAGGAGATCTAATAGGCTACTTTGAAGCAAGGTAAGGCGCCTCATAATGTATTAAAACATTTGTAGGTGTATTCACTTGTGCGCGCGTGTGTGTGTGTGTGTGTGTTCAGTCTTTTATGTATTGACATAATTATTTTACATTTCAATCTAGGCAAAGGCTTTTGCTAAAAAATCACATTAAATAGTATACCAATTCCCCCAACAGAAATCCATTCCTCCATGGTAGTCTCGCTGTAATCACTAATTATTCAATTATGTCCTATTAGAGGATGGGTGTTGCCAATGTCTCCGCCCAGGCTATTCAGCCCCTGCGCTCTGTCGGGGGGAGACCCTGAGGGCCCTTGTGAGCCTGTGATTAGTGATGTGTCTGCAGAGAGGTGACAGAATCCCTCTTCAAATATTTTGTCTTCATTTTACGGCTACCGAGATGCAATTACGGAGCAGCGGTTCATTACCGCGCGGCGCTTCTTCATGTTTTATGCATGCTTTTCATTTACCGTTTTATTAATGAGCCAGCTAGGCTGGCCACCTTCACACTGCAGCCTGCAGGCACTATGGACACTGATGTGGGTTTGTGGTGGGTGTGTTGGGTGTGTGTGTGGAGGGGGGGGGGGGGGGGGGGGTTGTGTGTGTGTGTGTGTGCACAATAGATGGTCATTGGTCAGTCTCCCCCCACCCTGCCCTTCCCCTGCCTGGGTTTCCAGGTGGATCTGGGTTTGGCGGAGGTAGAGGGGATTGGAGAGGGCCAGTAGGGGTGACTAACTGCACCTCCCTCTGCAGAAAAAACTCCATCTGCATCCAGCATTGAGACAGATGAGTCCAATTTGGCTCCTTAACTTTTCTGCAGTGTGATGGATGTGTGGTGGTTGTGCGCGGTGAGTGAGAGAGAGGGGGGTGAGGGGGACTCACGCGGCACTCCGCACCCCTCAGCTCTGGCCCGGCCAGGGAGGGACACCCGGCCATCGGCAGGTTATTGATGACCTCACAGTGCCACGCCACGCTGGCCAAACCCAAGCTAATAGGCTAACTGGACACGGTTCTGAATGATTTTCCTCTCACACCGGATAACAGCGGGACCATCTGCACGACTGATGAGTCTTTGATAAGAACGACTCTCCGCGGGCCTAGATAAATATTTTATCAAGCATAATGGAAATTGTCAAATCAATCTAATTGTGTAATACATTACGAAGACATCAAAATTAAACAATGCACATATGCTATCATTTCATTTTTACGACGGGCAGGCGGCCGGGCACCCGTGGGGCTTCTTGGGGACCTCGGGGCTGGCAGCGCCCACTCTGGATATACGTCTCCCCTGTGCTGCCCATGAGCCGCCTCACACACATTTCATCAACGGATCCATTTTTCAAATGTGGACAACTGTGAGGCATAATTACATTAGAGCCTGATGGCATTTAGCCACAGTGTATATATATATATATATATATATATATATATAGAGAGAGAGAGCAGTATGGTACAGATACAGCAGTATGGAAGTGATGAATACAAATTCAATCAATTACTGTATCATTTTCTCCTTTAATACGTATGAATAGTATATTTTCACAGAGTTAGTTATTGGAGGTGAGATGAACTGGTTAAATCAGGAAGCATTTCGAAGTACTGTTCTGTTGGTAGTCGTGGAAGATGTTGTGTGAGACAGTGTATTATTTGCGAATGGTAATGATAATTTGTGTGCATGTGTGTGCAAAAACAGTATTTGGATGCATTTTCTCTTTATGTCTCAATGAGGAGGGGTAAGGTATTGCTGGGCGGCTGTCTGTTGCAGTAGAGGGATGAGGACAGAGGACAGGAATGGGGGGAGCACTCAGAGTAAACAAAGCCGCTATCAAGCGTCTTAGTGTTTTTCTCACCCATTCTCACCCTCTCCCACTCTCTTTCCCACCATTTTGTCCTTTCACCTCTACCTCCTCGCCCCCCCCCCCTTTCCTCCCTCTGTGTCTTCCCTCTCTTTCCACTCGTCCTGCGGGCCCCTCGGGGCCCGGGGTCAGTAGCTGATGCGCTGGCCTTTTAAGCCCGGCCTGATGTATGGCCTGTGGAAACAATGTGAGACCTTGGTTATTATTCTGTTTGCTTTTGGCTCTGACAGGCTTGAGTTAGCGTCCGACTGGGATCCTATCTCATTAGGCCAAATGCTGGAGTAAAACAATCATAAAAATCATTTGGCAACCAGCATCCACTTAGGAGCGCCTGTCATGCAGGTTGAAGATAAACTCTGCAAATTGGAGTTAGGGAGAGAGTGAGAGGGAGAGATGGAGAGAGAGTGAGGCCCATATGCTCCCTGCCGTTAGGGACTCTTAATGATATGAGGTGGTTGAGTTTATATGGAGGTGCCTCTGCCTCTCCATTGATAATATTGATTGTGGTTACAGAACCCTCAACCTTGGCTTCACAGTGCACGTGTGTGTGTGTGCGTGCGTGTGCTGTGTGGTGTGCGTTGATTTGGAAACCTTTTGTTTATGCATTAGTATGGATTGGGTATGGTTTTGTGTGTGTTGTGGGTAAAATGTGTGTGTGAGTAGGGGAGGAAGCCTACAACAGTGGCTCTGAGGTGTGATCTATATGCATGTCAACCCTCTCTCTCTCTCTCTCACACACACACACACACACTCACTCTCTCTCTCTCTCTCTCTCTCTCTCTCTCTCTCTCTCTCTCTCTCTCTCTCTCTCTCTCTCTCTCCCCTACTCTTGTTCTTCCCCTCCCCACCTCGTCGAAACATACATCTTTATCAAGCGCCTGTTGTCAGACAACATTAGATAATTAATAGGTCATTTGTCAGCCCTGTGAGAAACATGTTAAAATCCCCCCGCGCTACCGGGATAAATCCAGTTGTCTACTCAGATGCCTTTGTTGTGTCAGGCTGCCATCGGCGGCACACATTTACCATAAAAAGGGCCTCATTATTAATCACAACTAATGCTAATTAATTAGGTGTCTCTGTGTGTGTGTGTGTGTGTGTGTGTGTGTGTGTGTGTGTGTGTGTGTGTGTGTGTGTGTTCACAAAGGGACGGGGCCTAACTTTCAGTTGTTGTACGGTGTTAATTGGTGGACTTAACGCAGGGATGTTAATTGAGTGTTTTCCATTGGGGGAGTGGAGGAGTAGTTGACTAACAGGCGGCAGGAGAAAAAACACAAGACAATGTACTCATTAATTAACACACTCTAAGTGCACTGCTCTGGTAAGGGTTGCGCTGTGTGTGTATGTATGTATACACTGAGTGTACAAAACATTAAGGACACCTTCCAAATATTGAGTTGGCCCCCCCTCCCACCTTTGCCCTCAGAACAGACTCAATTTGTCGGAGTATGGACTCTACAAGGTGTTGAAAGCGTTCCACAGGGATGCTGGCCCATGTTGACTCCAATGCTTCCCACAGTTGTGTCAAGTTGGCTGGATGTCCTTTGGGTGGCGGACCATTCTTGATACACACGGAAACTGTTGAACATGAAAAAACCCAGCCCGGTTGTAGTTCTTGACACAAACCGTTGTACCTGGTACCTACTACCATACACTACCATACCCTGTTCAAAGGCACTTACATCTTTTGTCTTGCCCATTCACCCTCTGAATGGCACACATACACAATCCATGTCTCAATTGTCTCAAGGCTTAAAAATCCTTCTTTAACCTGTCTCCTCACCTTCATCTATACAGATTTAAGTGGATTTAACAAGTGACACCAGTAAGGGATCATAGCTTTCACATGGATTCACCTGTCCTGGAAAGAGCAGGTGTCCTTAATGTTTTGTACAAGCAGTGTGCATACGTGTGTGTGTATATATTTTAGCTTACTAAATATGTGCATGTGTCTAAACCTTGAAATTATCATTATAAGGGTTTACTACTTTATTTAAACATCTAGAAATGTTTTTTGTTTACATGTTTGTTGTTCATGTGCACATACACTACATATTGTGGTACATACTGTATGAAGTAATAATTGTGGGTTATTTGGCTTGCCTTCAGTGTACTTGACTTGATGTGTGTCCTTGGTTTAGTGACATCTCCTTTCCCCAGCTCTTTCTCTGCTGAGCTGCTGAGGGTTTGGCTGCTGTTGGAGCTCCTGTTCGGGCCCCTGTTGGCCCCTGGAGGCCTCTCCATCGCTCAGCCTCCCAGTAAGCTCAGAATGCCCAGAAGAACTCCAGGATTCCTCACAGGACACAGGCTCAGAGCTCTCTCACAACGCACTCACAATGTTCTTACAACGCTTTCGTCTCAAACCCGAGAAAGGAAATATTCATAAATACGCTGTAATTACTAGTATTTAAGGAAATAGTAATAAACTATTATTTACCTGTCAGAGTTTCAATTCAAAACCCCATTTAGCAGACTCCCATTCAGAACCTGTTGAGATGGTTGTTGTACGCTCTCTCTCTCTCTCTCTCTTTCTCATTCTCTCTCTCTCATTCCCCCTCTTTCCCCCTCTCTCCCTCTCCTGATTGGGTTCCTTCTGTATGACAGTATGTATTGGCCAGCTTTGGTATGATGATGCTATATGATGCTATAGTGTGTTTATGTTTTTAAACAGGATGATCTACAGTGGCAAGAAAAAGTTTGTGAACCCTTTGGAATTACCTGGATTTCTCAATACATTGGTCATCAAATTTGATCTGATCTTCATCTAAGTCACAATAAAAGACAAACATAGTGTGCTTAAACTAATAACACACAAGTTATTGTATTTTTATTGTCTATATTGAATACATAAATTAAACATTGACAGTGTAGGTTGGAAAAAGTATGTGAACCCCTAGGCTAATGACTTTTCCAAAAGCTAATTGGAGTCAGGAGTCAGCTAATCTGGAGTCCAATCAATGAGACGAGATTGGAGATGGTTGGTTGGAGCTGCGTTGCCCTATAAAAAACACTCACAAAATTTGAGTTTGCTATTCACAAGAATCATTGCCTGATGTGAACCATGCCTTGAACAAAAGAGATCTCAGAAGACCTAAGATGAAGAATTGTTGACTTGCATAAAGCTGGAAAGGCTTACAAAAGTATCTCTAAAAGCCTTTATGTTCATCAGTCCACGGAAAGACAAATTGTCTATAAATGGAGAAAGTTCAGCACTGTTGCTACTCTCCCTAGGAGCGGCCGTCCTACAAAGATGACTGCAAGAGCACAGCGCAGAATGCTCATTGAGGTTAAGAAGAATCCTAGAGTGTCAGCTAAAGACTTACAGAAATCTCTGGAACATGCTAACATTTCTGTGGACGAGTCTTCGATACGTAAAACACTATACAAGAATGGTGTTCATGGGAGGACACCACGAAAGAAACAACTGCTGTCCAAAAAAAACATGCGTGTGAAGTTTGCAAAAGGGCACCTGGATGTTCCACAGCGCTACTGGTCAAATATTCTGTGGACAGATGAAACTACAGTTGAGTTGTTTGGAAGGAACACACAACACTATGTGTGGAGAAAAAAAGGCACAGCACACCAACATCAAAACCTCATCCCAACTGTAAAGTATGGTAGAGGGAGCATCATGGTTTGGGGCTGCTTTGCTGCCTCAGAGCCTGGACAGCTTGCTATCATCAACAGAAAAATGAATTCCCAAGTTTATCAAGACATTTTGCAGGAAAATGAAAGGCTATCTGTCCGCCAATTGAAGCTCAACAGAAGTTGTGTGATGCAATAGGACAACCACCCAAAACACAGAAGTAAATCAACAACAGAATGGCTTCAACAGAAGAAAATACACCTTCTGGAGTCCTGACCTCAACCCGATTGAGATGCTGTGGCATGACCTCAAGAGAGGCTTCCCTGTGGCTCAGTTGGTAGAGCATGGTGTTTGCAATGCCAGCATGGTGTGTGTGCAACGCCAGGGTTGTGGGTTCGATTCCCACGGGGGGCCAATACAAACAAAAAAAAATACAAAAAAAAATGCATGAAATGAAATGTATGCATTCATTACTGTAAGTCGCTCTGGATAAGAGTGTCTGCTAAATGACTAAAAGAGAGAAGTTCACACCAGACATCCCTAGAATATTGCTGAACTGAAACAGTTTTGTAAAGAGGAATGGTCCAAAATTCCTCCTGACCGTTGTGCAGGTCTGATCCGCAACTGCAGAAAACATTTGGTTGAGGTTATTGCTGCCAAAGGAGGGTCAACCATTTATTAAATCCAAGGGTTCGCATACTTTTCCCACCCTGCACTGTGAATGTTTACATGGTGTTTTCAATAAAGACATCAAAACGTATAGTTGTTTGTATGTTATTAGTTTAAGCAGACTGTCTTTGTCTATTGTTGTGACCTAGATGAAGATCAGATCAAATTTTATGACCAATTTATGCAGAAATCCAGGTATTTCCAAAGGGTTCACATACTTTTTCTTGCCACTGTATCTCTTAGTCTTTCAATGCCTCATCCCTTACAGCAGTGTCAGGGGAAGACATTATAACTATGACATTAAAGGGATGTTGCTGGGATGTTTCTCAGAGAAACATCTCACTCAGGAGGTGTCCCTGCCCAGTCAGCGGTGGGGCTGAGAGGTCAGAGGTCAGCTGTAATGTCGGTGATGACACAGATGTCTGTGGGTGGTTCATGTTGGGAGGCCCATACTTCCCAGGAGGCGCAGGAGGCCATTTTGCATCCAGCTTCAATGATGGCTTAAAAGGATACTGTGAGATTTTATGATTTATGTTGTTTTGTATTCTTACCCAGAGTCAGATGAACTCCTGGATACCATTTGTGTCTCTGCGTGCAGTTTGGAGGTTGTTGAAGTTAGCATATAGTTAGCTTAGCGCAATTGCTGGAAATCTCCCGATAGAGTAGCCAGCTCCTCTCAAATGGAAGGAAATAGACATTCTAACTACTCCAAAGCTGGGTGGTTGCAATCTCTGTACATCTCTATACAACAATAGGACAGGGAATGAGGAAGTGGATTGAATCTTGTTTCTTATAATTGTCAGTAAAATGAACATATTTATAAAATATAAATGACTATGTATAGCTACGTGAAAATGAAAGTGTAGATCTTAGAGATAATGTATTGGCATCCCAAGGTCATGCACTGAGCAGAACACCGGAATAATTATCCCTGTGAGTCATTGTAATCTTTATTAGTGTCATTTAGTCTCATAAGGGAGGGGTTGCCAAAAATATAATTACATTCTTAAAGAATATTCAGAACTTTTATTATTCAAAAACATAAAATACCATCATACTGTCAAAAAATTGAAAATGTAATGTTGGCCATATCGCTCAGTCCCAGTCTTCATGTAAGATCTGTGGTATAATGGCGTGTCCCCTTCGCCTGTCTGTCAAAAACGGTGGACAAATGAACCTTGCAGACAAGCTGAGTCCCACCCATAAGGTGAGGAGTTCATTTCCATATGTAATGTAGTCCCGTGTGGCTCAGGTGATAGAGCATGGTGTTTGCAATGCCAGGGTTGTGGGTTTGATTCCCACGGGGGACCAGTATGGAGAAAAAAATGTATGAAATGTATGCATTCACTACTGTAAGTCGCTTTGGATATGAGCGTCTGCTAAATGACTAAAATGTGAATGAAAGACCCCTGTCAATCATGCCTATAGCCATCTGTGATTGGCCTGATAGATAAGGGTTTTGCCATGCCACTATAAACTGACTTTGGCTAGCTGAACAATCTACTAGATTGAGCCTCAATTGAATATCGGAGTTTGTTAAGACTGTATATGTTTTCTATTCTGAAAGATTTAATGTGAAATATGTCATGGAGGGATGAATTTACATTTCTTATATGTCTATCTTTCTGCTTCTTTTAATATTTATGTTGTGCTTTTTTTACACTGTACATCCCAATAAATAGGAAACATTCAGAGACAGAGGGAGAAAGAGAGAGAGGAAGAGATAGAGGGATACAATAGGCCATGTGTGTAGGAGTGTGTTTTGCGTCTGTGTGTGACTATGTCCACAGGTAGCTTATTTCTCTGTAAACATATGTTTCTCTTTGTCCCGCTGGTGCGTCCCCTGGCGTGCCTAGGCAGTGGCTGGGTCACGCCTCCATTAGGGCTTTTGTCACGGTGATTAATAGCACCTTCTATCATCTATAATTCACTCCCTGATGACGGTGGGGCTTGCACTGGCACTGCTCCGGGTAATGGTATGATGTATGAGTCCGCCCAACACCTAGTGGCATAGGTGAAAATCATTCCCGCCCATGCAGATACCGTCCCGAGAACAAATGTTTTCCCTCCTAATAAGAAGGAATGAATTTGGTGTCGAGAGTGAGCGGCAGAACACTGGACATGTGTGCCTACTGTGTGCGCGTGCATGTGTGTGTAGAATTATGGCATATTTTGCTTTATGTTCTACTCATTCTAAGTTTGAGATCATTATTTTCATTGGTGCCAAAATGCCGTGTGTTTTGGATCAGCCTCAAATACAGACATTTACTTTTAGTGTTCATGTCACTTACTCTTTTAGCATAAGATATGAGAGTACAGACCATGTAGGGACAGCGTTGGCTGTCCAGACGTGGTGTTGAGAGTTGGGTTTTGTGTAGTATAATCATCATTTGTCATCTATCCTAATGATGTAATGATGTTGATGAACGTCGTGTACAGGATGTTGCCTCTAGCTGGAGTTCCCCTTTTCTACCCAGAATTCCTTTGGTGTGCCTCTTTTTGAAGGGCGTCAACTCGCGGTGATGAGGTAATCGCCAAGATTGAACAAATAAACAAAAGTACATGGCCATCAGTCAGTACACCGCCCACACCACCGGCCCCACCAACACGCGCATGCGCACAGACAGACAGACAGACAGACAGACAGACAGACAGACAGACAGACAGACAGACAGACAGACAGACAGACAGACAGACAGACAGACAGACAGACAGACAGACAGACAGACATGTGCTCATGCATGAGCTTGCACGCACGCACACTATGACCACTGATCTGTGGTCATTGTCCTTCAAAATGTTACACTATAGGTTCTGAGCAGAACTGCAGTCTCACACTTATGTCTCGTCTGAAGATAAAACCACCGTTTTTAAAACATTCAACACAGCATATTTAGCTTTTTGGAAACGTTTACATTTCTGAAATGTATGTTTATGGATCAAAATGATTCCCCCGCTTGAATCGACCAAACTTGGGGAATTTCTGGTCTAAATCAAATATAAGCTATGAGACCAGTTGGAGGGAAATGTCATAGGAGAAACAGCATAGAAGGGATACAGTTACTTTTAAAAGCCCTCGGTCTCAGCCATATGGCAAACTTCATCTCCAGGGTTATAACCACGTTACACAGTCCTGCACAGAAAATCATTACACATGCTGGTATAGCCACATTGGGTTTCAGGGCCTGCTCGGCACAACAGACATTAAAAGCTTTGCTCCTTAAACATGCTGGCCCACATAGTATGTGTCAAACACAATGGCAATACAGACGTGGTGACGGACGATTGCACTGGAGAGAAAGTACAACAAAACCTTTTTCAAACATTACTTGTGCACTCACATGCATATTCATGCAGACAACGCAGAAATATAAGAAATGCCACAAGAAATGACTGGAAGTTGAGTCAAGCGAGCAATATAATTTTTAATCACTCAGCTGTTTAAAATATGCCATTATACAGTGAATCATGATACCATATAGGATATGGTATTTAAGATGAATAAAGATAGGTTTGAGGATAAATGCACAATATAAAAAACAAAATATACAACAAATACAAAAATCAGGAATTTTCTCTCTCTTGTCTGTCATTTCTCTCTACAATCTCTTTTTGTCCTTGTTCAACATTGCACTATTACTCTATGATAAACTCTATAAGGTGAATGCACCAAGCTCTGGATAAGAGCGTCTGCTAAATGACGTAAATGTAAATGTAAATGTACAGTACGCATTGGCTAGGCATTAAGAAACAGCATGGATAGATGATAAAATGATAAGAGATTCACACTTTAGAAATGGCTTCCATGGTGATCTATGGTATCCATTTAAGTGATAATGCCTGAAAGCTGGTGTTTAGAGGGATATATAAGCATTCGTCTCAAGCTGGCAAACCGTGCCAATATATCCTCCAAACACCAGCTTTGAGGGCATTATCACTTTTATACAATGGGTTACCATCATAATCAAATAATAATTAACATATTTGAATTAAAAACATTATTTTTATTAATTTATTCATACTATAACATCCTTCCACAAATGTAGGGTTGCTACCCAAGCCGGCTGGTCATTGATTCTATCGGTTCAGTTGCCAGAGACGCGACCCAGTCGTTAAGTCTTTTTGTTCTGTATTTATGGATGCGACCCAGTCGTTTATTCTAAATGTTCCATTGCCATACTGGCTGGCAACGTTCATATCCCTTGCGTGCTAGCTAGACAACTACGGCAAACTTACAGTCACGTCAAACAGTGCAGCCAGAGTAACAACAAAGTAGCTGCATTTGCATTTGTTTAAGCTGTTTTCTAGTGACATTTATTTGGATACGTCCATAACAATGAGCTAATGATGCGTGATTTCGCCTGGCATAAAAAATGTGCTCTCTCTTCAGGACACTGTTGTTCAGAGGAGCTAGCTAACAACACAGCTAACACAATCACTTCAATCTGAAGCTGGAAAGACTGCAAACTAGCTGCACTTTGTTTCGTTTGCCTGTTTTCTGTTGACATTTGGATGGACCAACCCTTCCTTCCATTACCTGACCCTGCACCAATATAGTCCACTGTCGGTCTATAAAGGTTAGAGATAAGCACAGAGGACTTAGGGTCAGACACGTTCCCTCTGCCCCTCAGCTCCTCAGGTAAGTGCAGAGTCCAGAATCAGAACATCTCCCTCCAGACCTCTATGACGGTACCTCTGGACTCTGTGGAGCTTTGTAGTGCTGGAGCACAGACTAGACTGTGACTGTGTCCCTCTGAAAACGTCCCATTTACAGGAACCAGGTCAGCTCAAACTCACTGTGAGGCACTGCTACGTCCCTGTCTGCTGGGTTGACAGAGAGGGAAAGATCAGGGAGTAATTCCCTGTTAGGCTGTCAGTCATCATGTCCATCCTCTGACTCTTTTTCCCTCGGGCCATGTCGCTTAGTGGTTTCCCAGAGTGCATCTTGTCAGTTCGATATACAGGGGAGAGCCCCTGTTCCATCTGGCTTGATGACTTGATACTCAGGCTCAACCATTAGAAAAATGATCTGGTAGCTGTAACATCAATCTCCTTTTGAAATGACAGAAGTGAAATATCCTTCATCATCTATTAAGATGTTAGAGAAGTAGAATGAAGACCTGTTGTCCAAGACCTGCATTCTGGGCTTCAGATCATCAGGCAGAATCTCTAAAGACGAGTCAGTATCCAAAACTAAGCTTGTTGTGGCTACTCCATTTGGTAATTGATGTCTGTACACTTGCAGTACACTGTTGTAATCCTTTTTACTCTTGATTTCTGTCCTACCTCCAGAGGGCACTTCAATGATCTTCATCTGATTCGTCTTTCTACAAACCGTCAGTCAAAACCTGACCTGGTCTGTGAGCTGCCCACCATTCAGTGTTGTTGTTACCACTGTCGGATTCTCTTAGGGGGTATAGAACATATGATGATGTCAAGTCAAACCCAATTCTTATTGCGTTCATCATTAAAGTGTCCCCCTCTCTTGTTGACTTGTAGAAAACGGGTCTCTTGAAACAAAATGTCTTAAAATGAGCAGCAATATTCACTTGTTCAAATACAGTTGAAGTCGGAAGTTTACATACACTTTATCCAAATACATTTAAACTCAGATTTTCACAATTCCTGTCATTTAATCCTAGTAAAAAATCCCTGTTTTAGGTCAGTTAGGATCACCACTTTATTTTAAGAATGTAAAGTGTCAGAATAATAGAAGAGAGAATGATTTATTTCCGCTTTTATTATTATGGCCAAACAGTTCTATTTTTGTTTCATCAGACCAGAGGACATTTCTCCAAAAAGTACGATCTTTGTCCCCATGTGCAGTTGCAAACCGTAGTCTGGCTTTTTTATGACGGTTTTGGAGCATTGGCTCCTTCCTTGCTGAGCGGCCTTTCAGGTTATATCGATACAGGACTCGTTTTACTGTGGATATAGATACTTTTGTACCTGTTTCCTCCAGCATCTTCACAAGGTCCTTTGCTGTTGTTCTGGGATTGATTTGCACTTTTCGCACCAAAGTACGTTCATCTCTAAGAGACTGAACGCGCCTCCTTCCTGAGTGGTATGACGGAGGCGTGGTCCCATGGTGTTTATACTGGCGTACTATTGTTTGTACAGATGAACGTGGTACCTTCAGGCATTTGGAAATTGCTCCCAAGGATGAACCAGACTTGTGGAGGTCTACAATTTTTTGTAATTTATGTCAATGTCAATTAGCCTATCAGAAGCTTCTAAAGCTATAACGTCATTTTCTGGAATTTTCCAAGCTGTGTTTAAAGGCACAGTCAACTTCTGACCCACTGGAATTGTGACACAGTGAATTATAAGTGAAATAATCTGTCTGTAAGCAATTGTTGGAAAAATTACTTGTGTCATGCACAAAGTAGATGTCCTAACCGACTTGCCAAATAGTTTGTTAACAAGAAATTTGTGGAGTGGTTGAAAACAAGTTTTAATGACTCCAACCTAAGTGTATGTAAACTTCCGACTTCAACTGTACGTATTCTGTCTCAGAATTGAGGGGAGCAGTGACCAGTGGGAGGACCAGCAAAACAAAGACTTGACAGATGGCATCCATTCTCCCTGTCTTTCTGTCTGTCTCTCTCTGTGAGATTGAGTCTCTGACAGCCCTAATCTACAGCTCATCATCTGGACGTCATCTGACAACTTCCTCTGCTCTTACTGGTGTGGTGGGTTTTCAGAGGTTGTTAGGTAGTGTGAATGATAACACCACTTTTCTCATAAACATTAGTGTGTGATCTGAGAGGCATTTCAAAATATTTCCATGGAAATAATTCAACATGATCTTAACAGCCTAGTTTATTTTTATAAACTACAGTATGAACATCTAAGTAGAGAGTTTGGATGGTGGTTGAGAGGTGTGTGTATGTGTGCGTGCATCTGTGTTTGTTTATGCATGCGTCTGTGTCTCTTTATGTGTGTGCGTCCGTGTGTGCATCTGTGTGTGTGGATCAAAGATTCCAGGCTGACAGCGCAGCGGTGCGGTGTCACACAGCCGTTCAGGAATGTACCGAGGCACAGGGATGTGTAGCTAGAGCCTCATTAGCAACCCCACCGCCCCTCCCAGCTTGTCAGGGCGCGTTAGCCACAGCCTGCCACAGTCACACAGGGGGAGAGGCTGCTTCCTGTGGAGGGTTTCCTGTCTGTCTGTCCTCCCTGGGCCCAGAGCAGGAGGCCCGGCAGGCCTGGCTAAGGCCCGCTCTCAAATTACACCTTCGTTCCCTACTACGATGGGGCAAATCTTAACTTCCACGTAATTTTCACTTAGTCATGGATTGATGTCAGTGGCAGACTGTGCAAATGTGGAAGTTAGGGAGTTAGAATTTGCCCCATAGTGCACTACTTCTGACCAGAGCTCTATAAAGCCCCATAGTGCACTACTTCTGACCAGAGCTCTATAAAGCCCCATAGTGCACTACTTCTGACCAGAGCTCTATAAAGCCCCATAGTGCACTACTTCTGACCAGAGCTCTATAAAGCCCGATAGTGCACTACTTCTGACCAGAGCTCTATAAAGCCCCATAGTGCGCTACTTCTGACCAGAGCTCTATAAGCCCCATAGTGCACTGCTTCTGACCAGAGCTCTATAAAGCCCCATAGTGCGCTACTTCTGACCAGAGCTCTATAAAGCCCCATAGTGCACTACTTCTGACCAGGGCTCTATAAAGCTCTATAGTGCACTGCTTCTGACCAGGGCTCTATAAAGCTCCATAGTGCACTGCTTCTGACCAGAGCTCTATAAAGCCCCATAGTGCGCTACATCTGACCAGAGCTCTATAAAGCCCCATAGTGCACTACTTCTGACCAGAGCTCTATAAAGCCCCATAGTGCGCTACTTCTGACCAGAGCTCTATAAAGCCCCATAGTGCACTACTTCTGACCAGAGCTCTATAAAGCCCCATAGTGCACTGCTTCTGACCAGAGCTCTATAAAGCCCCATAGTGCGCTACATCTGACCAGAGCTCTATAAAGCCCCATAGTGCACTACTTCTGACCAGAGCTCTATAAAGCCCCATAGTGCGCTACATCTGACCAGAGCTCTATAAAGCCCCATAGTGATACAGTAGGATGGATAAAGTAGTCTAAAGTAGTGTGTTATGTGGTGAATAGTATGTCAGGCAGAGCTAAGTCCTACTCTCAAATTACACTTTCATTCCCTACCTCATAGCGCACTACTTTTGACCAGAGGAGACATAAAGTAATAGAACCCTTCCTTCCCAGGACACCACACACTGACGTCAAGAACAGATGCACGCTACTCTTGGATTTAGTAAGAAGCCATTGCCATCTGCACCAATTCAACAAAGCCTAGATTTACATTTGTATTACTTCTAAACAAAATAACTTTTGGAGCTTTTCGTACATTACAATGATGTTTTGATTCTTGCTTGAACAGTCGCTATAGATTATATTTGGTTGTGATCTTTGCAAAATAACTGTTTTGGATGCAGCAGTTGTTAACTAGAATGCTAACGCTCTTTGAGATAAGCTGTAGCTAAAGCTAGCCAAAGAGCCATTTTACTGGTTGAAGTCTAAGTGTTTTTTAAGAATAATGCATTTGATTTGTGATGATGACACAAACGTTATAATAAGCAGGACATTCATACGAGCCTTAACATCAAATTATAATCCAAAAGTAGTGTGAAATGCACTTGGAAGCAACATGTAAATAGAGGCTTTGTTTGCTGGCATTCTATAAGAACTCCCCCGTGTTCTGCCAAATCACCCTCGTGCGGCAATGTTTGCAAACACAAAAAGGGTCTATGGGGTCAAAAGTAGTGCATTATAAATAAGTCCTTTAGACTCCTTTGGCAGAGACACTAGTCGACAAGCAGACATTCAGTGGGCACATGTCAAATAACACCCTATTTTCTATAGTGCACCACTTTAGATCAGAGCCCCATAGTGTTCTTGGTAGTAGTTGTAGTAGTGGCATCTGAGATGAGTACCCTTTCACAATACTGAGCCAAACCATGCTGAGCTGGCCTGGTTACGCATCCACCCACCATAGTTGCCAGAATCATGCTGGAAAGGACAATGTGAAAAGCAGGCATAGTTTGGTTTGAGTCGGCTCTGTAGCGTGAAAAGGATATTGTCACCTGTGGTCAATGTCGGTGTTGTAACAGAGTGGACCACACTTCCTCGTCAGGGCTAGTCAGCCACGTGCGGCCTGGTCCCAAGCAGCCCGGCGAGGGTTCAAGGGTCGGCCTGTGGTGTCCTTTCTCACTGACGTACTCACAATTAACCTCCGCCGACCCGGCCTCAGCTTCCTCTGTTTTCACACAGCGGCTGAGTGATGAAGGTCAGGAAAGGGAAATATAAAACAGTTTAGAACAGCACAATGCTACCGTGGACCCTGTGGACCCGCCCAGCACCAAGCCGAGCCCCAGCTAGCCAAACAATCTGAACCAGCAGCTGCTTCACTATTGACTCTCTTTATCCCTCACTCTGTCTCTCACTCTGTCTCTCCCTCTTTCTCTCTCTTTCTCTCTCTCTCGCTCTCACTCCCCCTGCTCCCTCCCTCCCTCCCTCCCCCCTCCCCCCCCCACTCTCTCTCTCTGTGTTAGGGGTGTTTCTGGGCTACTCTACTATCACAGTAGAATCAAGCCCTTTCCTTCTCTTCAGACACTTGGCCCTGTTATCACAGCCCTGCACCACTTTCCTCCGTCTCCTGTTTATTTTAACTACCCCTACTGATCAAATATTTGTGTTTGAACCTTGTATATTTTCCCATATTATGTTCAATGGAAGATGGAAGATGTAAAGACGATCCTTCCTCATGGTCCTTAGTGTTAGGTCGTAGGTGAGGGGAGGACTGGTTTTTCACTCTGGGTCGGAGAAGGCATAAGCCTCACTCACAACTCTCACAGGGCCATGTTAACTGTAATATGTCATTGATTTGTGCTTGATTACATGATTATTGGCTTGTTTTGCATCTATCTGTGTGTTAGAAAATCATAGACTATGTAGGCTGTAAGTATAGGCTATCCAGTTTACCCTGATGGTGTACTTGTAGGACAATCATCTCCAGCTTCCAAATGGCTCATTCATCTCCCCTCCTCTCCCCTGTAACTACACTACATGACCAAAAGTATGTGGACACATGTTCTCTCATTCCAAAATCATGGGCATTTATATGGAGTTGTTCCCTCCTTTGCTTCTATAACAGCCTCCACTCTTCTGGGAAGGCTTTCCACTAGATGTTGGAACATTGCTGCGGGGACTTGCATCCATTCAGCCACAAGAGCATTAGTGAGGTCGCGCATTGATGTTGGGCTATTAGGCCTTGCTCGCAGGTTGCGTTCCAATTCATCCCAACGGTGTTCGATAGGGTTGAGGTCAGGGCTCTGTGCAGGCCAGTCAAGTTCTTCCACAAATACCATTTCTGTACGGGCCTCGCTTTGTCATGCTGAAACAGGAAAGGGCATTCCCCAAACTGTTGCCACAAAGTTAGAAGCACAGAATTGTCTAGAATGTCATTGTATGCTACAATGTTAAGATTTCCCTTCACTGGAACTAAGGAGCCTGGCCCGAACCATGAAAAACAGCCACAGACCATTATTCCTTCTCCACCAAACGTTATAGTTGGCACTATGCATTCGGGCAGGTAGCGTTCTCCAGGCATCCGCCAAACCCAGATTAATCCATCAAACTGCCATATGGCAAAGCGTGATTCATCACTCCAGAGAACGCGTTTCCACTGCAGAGTCCAATGGCGGCGAGCTTTCCATCACTCCAGCCGATGCTTGGCATTGCGCATGGTGATCTTAGGCTTGTGTGTGGCTGCTCGGCCATGGAAACACATTTCACAAAGCTCCCGACGAACAGTTCTGACGTTGTGCTGACGTTGCTTCCAGAAGCAGTTTGGAACTCGGTAGTGAGTGTTGCAACCCGAGAGCAGTGTTGCAACTGGCGGTCCTGTTCTGTGCCCTAGTGTGGCCTACCACTTCGCGGCTGAGCCGTTGTTGCTCTTAGACGTTTCAACTTCACAATAACACCACTTACAGTTGACCGGGGCAGCTCTTGCAGGACAGAAATTTGACAAACTGACTTGAAAAGGTGGCTTCCTATGACGGTGCCACATTGAAAGTCACTGTGTTCTTCAGTAAGGAAATTCTACTGCCAATGTTTGTCTATGGAAATAGCATGGTTGTGTGCTCGATTTTATACACCTGTCAGCAACAGGTGTGGCAGAAATAGCCGAATCCACTAATTTGAAGGGGTGTCCACATACTTTTGGTGATGTAGTGTATTCCCCAGGTTGCTGCTGTCAATTAGAATGTGTTCTCAGTCAACTTACCTGGTAAAATAAGGGTTAAATAAATCAAATAAAAAGTAGTCTACACTGATGCTGTACTTTAGGTAGAAATGCTAGAGCCTCAAGTTCTCTCTCTCTCTCTCTCTCTCTCTCTCTCTCGCTCCTCCTCTCTCTCTCTCTCTCTCTCTCTCATTTCAGGTAATGGTGAGGACTTTGCCCTCTACCCCTCTGATGTCCTGGATGATGTGTGTGTGTCGGACGGAGACCCCGCGGCACCACCCTCGGCCCCCCCAGCAGAGGACCACCCCTCCCCTGGCTTCTCCGCTGACGATGACGCGTCTCCCCTGGAGCTGTCTCCCTTCCACTCTGCCCTCTACATGCCCCAGGACGAGCTGCCCGTTCCCCCCGACTTCCAGCTGCACCAATCGGGCGTCCCCGGTATCGGTGGCATCCTGGGAATCTGGGCACGGAGGACGCTGGATGTGGGCGAGCGCTTCGGACCATACGTGGGCGAGCAGCGGGCGTGCCTGAGAGACCCCACCCAAGGCTGGGAGGTAGGAGAAACACTTGCTGTTTATTGTCTGAACAGGGGATTCTCTTCTCTCTGTTCTCTGTTACGGAGGGAGGGATGGAGGGAGGGGAGCGGGTCTTAGTTCTTCTGTTAACTTTGTCTCTGCCTCTATGTTGGTCCCTGGGATTGCTGTGGCGTTTGTTGCTGAGTGATGTGAGGTGATCTCACCTCAGCCCAGTCCAATGGGGTAACAGACAGCGCCCCCCCAGGCAGCCCCTCTGCGGTCTGCTCTCTATGCTCTTAACTCAATTAAAATTAAAAGCTATAAATCCTGTGTTTAGCCCCAGTTAAAGACCTACAGTGGCCATCAGCCAATTGCAATATTGGCCAGGCCGCGCACACAATCGAAGGCAGGGGTCACAGGACAAGGTCAGAGGTTAGGAAGTCAGGTGCAGCCTCTGTCTGTGTCAGCCCATGTCTCATTTTACGCAGGGGGATATGAGGGGGAGGGGGGAAAAGGTTGAGGTCATAAGGGTATCAGTCTAATTGAGATCCCCCTAAACAGATCCTCTCCTCCCATTTCGGGATGACAGACCTCCTACTCCTGCGAAAACACTCGGATGTCTTTGTCCTTCTGTAAGACAGCACTAGCAACACCATGCATGACTATCTACTGGTTAACTAACTAACTAACTAACAATCAAACAATCTAACACTAGATAGCATAAATGCCTTTTTGATTAATAAAATCAATGGTGTAGACAAAATAAAAAAGATGATCTAACACTGGTAAACTATGATAACCTACAGAAGTCTCCCAACCCTTAAGCCCAATTTTACGCTAGCTGACTCCTCAGTGTTTGTAGAATATCATCTCTGGTCTATATAAATAGTTTGGGTTTGGATTTGGTTTGGATGGTGGAATGGTGGTCATGGTTAGACTTGCATCATCAACCATCAGGTCTAACTGAGTGGGTTTGGATTTGGTTTGGATGGTGGAATGGTGGTCATGGTTAGACTTGCATCATCAACCATCAGGTCTAACTGAGTGGGTTTAGATTTGGTTTGGATGGTGGAATGGTGGTCATGGTTAGACTTGCATCATCAACCATCAGGTCTAACTGAGTGGGTTTGGTTCCAACAGGACCAATAAATGGTTTCACTCCCACCGTACGTTTCTGTTCCAAGCAGCAACTTATTGTTCATTATTTACTGCTACCATTAGACTCAGCACATCAATTGCCCTAATAGCGAAATGAAATCCTCTCTCTCTCTCCCTCATTGAATTAAAAAAAATAATATATTTAGCTAACATTGGGTTTGAAGATTATTTTTTAAAGTATCTGTCTCTCCCAGAGAGAGATTTACGGCTGGTTGAACAAGCTCTCGGGCTCTGTCTTTTTTTTCCCAGGGAAGGAAATAAAGGAAAAAGGTTTCATGAATTTTAATCCACTGGTAATTTATGGGGAGCTTGAATAATATGTATTTAAAAGGAGCTGAGGATTATGGGAGAAAAGATGGGATGGCCGAGGAGGCAGCACTGTATCATTATGTTTAATTACTTCACTGACAGCGGCCCATAACTCTTTCCATTAAGTAAATAAGTTGTAAAGAATTTATGATGAAATGCCACATTATTCAGAACGGATTTCAGTGATGACATCCCTGCATTAAATATGGTAAACGCCGTTAAGTCCCCCTCCATAGAAAGCCTCGCTCCATCGCGCGCGCACAAACCGTCAATATGCCAATAAGCAAGAGTGTCTGTAAAAAAATAAAAATAATTGATTTGGTAAATGTGAGTTAAGATAGATCTGTTTGCTTTCATCATCAATTCTGCGCGGCGTGCCGGGGTGATGTCACCGACCAGGGAGCGATAAAGGGGTAGCGCCCATCTTGAGCGAGTGATGGAGGGCCGTGAGCGCCCGCCGCCCGGGCCCATGACAGACCGGGGGAAGTTTGTCACCAGGGAGGCCAGCACTCCACGCCATCACCATAAATTTGGGCATTATTCATAAAGGAATATAGTGAGTTATAGCAGAGATGCTTTATGATTACAGGAATGGGGAGTTATGGGTAAGATAGCTTCAGTAAATAAAAGACAGCCAATGTGGTTGTGAGGGCTGGAGGTCCTCCTGCTTTTCACTGAGGGCACAACAAGCCCAACCAGTCAGACCAGGTGTTTGTGTGTGTGTGCGCACGTGCATGCGTTGTATACTTTTCTATGTGGTTGCACGACGGATATATACCTTGTTCACAGGAGCTTTACGATATTTTCCTCTTTAAAAAAAAACTCTGCTTGTTTTACACTGTTTCATTTCAAACAAAATGGAGAGTGTGTTTTTGTACTGTATACAGGTTTCTTCTGGATGTCAATTTAATAACAACTAGAGGACATGAGAGAAGAAAGAATAAAGAGAGAGAGTTTTAGAGAACCATGCTCCAAAGAAAGAAAGAAAGAAAGAAAGAAAGAAAGAAAGAAAGAAAGAAAGAAAGAAAGAAAGAAAGAAAGAAAGAAAGAAAGAAGAAAGAAAGAAAGAAAGAAAGAAAGAAAGGGTGTATTTGTATTTGACCTGGTAGTCTTCATTAGAACCAGCAGCAGGCCTCCATCGTCTCTCCCTCCTCAATGAGATCTCACAAAAGTCGACTCAAGACCTGCTCAGCCGAGGACTGGAACAAGCACCATTTAGTGGAAACAGCGGGGGAGAGGTGAGGGGGGAAGGGTGAGGGTGTTATCAAGGGTTGATCTATTAGTGGAAAGACAAAATGAACTAACCTGTTGTCTGACAGACCAAGGATCAGCATGTGTTGCCTCCCTATTACATTGGAATGTTATTTTTCGGTATTACTGTTGGATTTTATCAGGTTTATCACTGATATATTGAAAATACATAAGTATAGCTATAATGTATGTAATGCTGGTATTATAGAAGTAGATCACATATATTATTGTAACATAAATTGTGTCTGTATTATATGGGGACAATAATAGGATGAGGGACATACTTTTTCCCGAAGCAATTGAATGTTACTTTTTCACGCGGTGATCCTTTTCCGCCTGGATACTCACAACTAGTCCATATTCGCCTTGCTTTTCTTGAGCCATGGGGCACATTGAAATTCAAACACTGTTTGTGTCCGTCCTCCTCAGCTCACCCCACCAGCAACAATGAGAGAGACGGCCCAGCGAGAGAAAGAGTTATCCTCCAACTCAATGAGTTTTCACTGGGGTTCACCCACTGCCTCCCGCTTCATCACACTGGCCCACGGTTTACGGGTCCGGTTCATCACACTGGCCCACGGTTTACGGGTCCGCTTCATCACACTGGGCGGGGCAGGGGGGTTTGGGGGGGGGGACTCAGGGCCTTTGTGCATCTCTTGAGTGGGGGGTGGGAGGAGGGTGGGTGGTGTGGTGGAGATTAGAAGTACTGGGTGAATGGGGAGTCGAGGATTAGGTGTGCTGGTCTGGTCTGGGCCTGCTATCCAGCACAGGGCACAGTAAGGAGGGGAGGAGGTGCGTGGAGCCTCTCTGCTGGTTGTCATTCAGATACCATTCAGATACCACATCAAGACCGGCAGACAGACACGACTAAGGAGGGCGGGAGGGAGGTAGAGCTTTAGGCAGGTTGGGTTCAGGAGGAGAGAAGGGAGGGAGGTAGAGCTTTAGGCAGGTTGGATTCAGGAGGAGAGAAGGGAGGGAGGTAGAGCTTTAGGCAGGTTGGGTTCAGGAGGAGAGAAGGGAGGGAGGGTAGAGCTTTAGGCAGGTTGGGTTCAGGAGGAGAGAAGGGAGGGAGGTAGAGCTTTAGGCAGGAGGAGAGAAGGGAGGAGAGGAGGAGGTTCAGGAGGAGAGAAGGGAGGGAGGTAGAGCTTTAGGCAGGTTGGGTTCAGGAGGCGAGAAGGGAGGGAGGTAGAGCTTTAGGCAGGTTGGGTTCAGGAGGAGAGAAGGGAGGGAGGGCGGTAGAGCTTTAGGCAGGTTGGATTCAGGAGGAGAGAAGGGAGGGGGGTAGAGCTTTAGGCAGGTTGGGTTCAGGAGGCGAGAAGGGAGGGAGGTAGAGCTTTAGGCAGGTTGGGTTCAGGAGGCGAGAAGGGAGGGAGGTAGAGCTTTAGGCAGGTTGGGTTCAGGAGGAGAGAAGGGAGGGAGGGCGGTAGAGCTTTAGGCAGGTTGGGTTCAGGAGGCGAGAAGGGAGGGAGGTAGAGCTTTAGGCAGGTTGGGTTCAGGAGGAGAGAAGGGAGGGAGGTAGAGCTTTAGGCAGGTTGGGTTCAGGACGAGAGAAGGGAGGGAGGTAGAGCTTTAGGCAGGTTGGGTTCAGGAGGAGAGAAGGGAGGGAGGTAGAGCTTTAGGCAGGTTGGGTTCAGGAGGAGAGAAGGGAGGGAGGTAGAGCTTTAGGCAGGTTGGGTTCAGGAGGCGAGAAGGGAGGGAGGTAGAGCTTTAGGCAGGTTGGGTTCAGGACGAGAGAAGGGAGGGAGGTAGAGCTTTAGGCAGGTTGGGTTCAGGAGGAGAGAAGGGAGGGAGGTAGAGCTTTAGGCAGGTTGGGTTCAGGAGGAGAGAAGGGAGGGAGGTAGAGCTTTAGGCAGGTTGGGTTCAGGAGGAGAGAAGGGAGGGAGGTAAAGCTTTAGGCAGGTTGGGTTCAGGAGGCGAGAAGGGAGGGAGGTAGAGCTTTAGGCAGGTTGGGTTCAGGAGGCGAGAAGGGAGGGAGGTAGAGCTTTAGGCAGGTTGGGTTCAGGTGGAGAGAAGGGAGGGAGGGTAGAGCTTTAGGCAGGTTGGGTTCAGGTGGAGAGAAGGGAGGGAGGTAGAGCTTTAGGCAGGTTGGGTTCAGGAGGAGAGAAGGGAGGGAGGGTAGAGCTTTAGGCAGGTTGGGTCCAGGAGGAGAGGGGCGGGCCGGAGAGGGCGTGTTTTTTCTGCGCGGATAAGCCGTTGTCTTGAATGAATGCAGATGTCTCCTAACTGTCCCCCTGTCCTGTGTCTCCGACGGCCTGTCACCTCTGTCACCGGGGGAGAAAGAAGCCAAAAGAGTCTCACTCCCACCCAAAGGGACCCTTAATCCGCTGGCCCCAGCCTCTTTGACTGTCCCAGAGATGAACCCACACTGCAGTGTAGAGAGCCTGAAGCCACTGGGGAGGGATAAACCTCTCTGTCATTCACCAGCTTTCAATGAACACACACTCTGAGACTCTCTCTCTCACACACAAGTACTTACAAATTCCAAGTAAGGTGGCCTGGCCTTGGGAACGATCTGAAAACAAAGTATCAGTGTATTGTCGTAGTCTTAATTCAACAGCAGTGAAATCATTACAGCACATTTTCAACTTCCCTTACTACTCCCACTAAATGATTGCTAACTGGTGTCGTCGTGTTTACAGTTATAAGATGCACTCCGAGTTCCAATGAGCGTTGCCGCCTATAGCGTTAATGAATTGCAAACTGGACAAAAAAGTGAATTGAAATCTGTGGTGGCGTGTAGAGAGAGGCAGAATGTCGGGTCACAATCCAGTAGCCAGTGTACTGGAGTCAGTGGTGACCTAACAGCCCCCATCCATCAATCCTTCCATCCATCAATATATTCCTCCCTCCCTCCGTCCCTCCATCCCCCCATCCTTCTCAGAGCCTGGATGTTGAGGTTGAACATGAACACACACATCTTGTTTATAGAGGCCTCGTTATCCCACAGACACCTACTTGTAATGAGAGTTAAGCTTGCAAATGAAACCTGGCTCTGTTTCCTGGTCTTAGGAAGGGTGTGTGTCCGTGTACGTGTGTGTGTGCCTGCGTGTGTTTGTGCGCTGAGTGAGTTAGTGAGGGAAGGGGGCTCCATTGTTCCAGTGCAGCCTGCAGCATGACTGTGACTGTGGCCCTCTGTGTATAGGGACCTTCTTCACCCACCCCTCCACCAACCCACTTACTGTTGGGGGAAATAGAGCTGTGCCCAGCCACCCTAATTCAGCCCCAGCTTCAGTGCCTCAGCCCCAGCTCCAGCCCCCATCTCCAGACCCTGCCTCAGTCCCCAGTCCAAGTCCTAGCTTCAGCCTCTACCAGGCAGAACACATTGCCAACATCATCCATCCCTGCATTCTCCACCTATCCACCAGCTCCAGGTCTGCCTCTGCTACAGGTGGGGGCCACACAGCACCCTTCCCCGTTTACTTGGAGTGTGCTCCATCTTCTTAAACAGGCCCTGTGGTGCGTGTGTGTGTGTTTACAATTTGTGTGCGTGTGTGTGTCTGCATCTGCATGCATGCCATTGTCCACTCTGCCCCCTTTTGGGGCTATGAGCTTCCCTCCAATGTGACTGGAGGTCGATTGTCTTGGAGAAATGGTGTCTATTCAAAACAAAAAGACAAAAAAAGAGAGGTTGGGGGTCTTTCTCACTCCCTCTCATTTGATTAGTAATCCCTTTCTTTGGTCTAATCTGTCGTGTTTGGTGGTGGTGGAAGGGTAGCTTGGGGGGAGAGGACTGTTATTATTGACGTTCTAATCTCGTGTGAGAGGAGCGAGGAAAGGCGAGCCACATTCAAAAGAGAGAGACGGAAAGAGAAAGAGAAAGAGAGAGAGAATTCCACTCCACGAGAGCACCGAGCGCACATTCCAACAGTCTTGTCTCTAGGTCACTCTTCTCTCTTTTAGTCCAAGAGAAAAAAATAACTTTACAAATTAACAATTTCCCCCCTCTCTTCCTAGCCCTCTCCTCCCTCCTTCTCCTCCTCTCCTCCCCTCTCTCTCCTTCTCTCTGTCTGGCTGTGGTATCTCAGCAGGGAGGGGAAGCTAGGTTAACTAATTGAACAGGGTCAGAGTGAATTGCAGCAGGACAAAGACAGGCATCAGTGGCCCAGCCAGAGGAAGGTAGACCCACGACAACAATGCCAGGTGAAGGAGAGTGTGGATGGTGTGGGACGGGTAGCCTGAGGGGTCAGGGGTCACAGACCTTATTAGATCTCTGGAGAATAGGGTGACGTGTTTGGGTGACTGGGGCGGGGGGGTTTCACCTGGTAGAAAGGCTACAATAGAGAGGGGGAGGGAGGGAGGAAGTTGGTGGGTTGGAGGGGGGGGGGGGGGCACTCCATTAAAGATAACTTCTGAACAGCCCACTCAGGCCAGACAAGTGTCTGCACACCGGATGCCCCATACTAGGCAGCGCAACATATCCTATAGGAAGGCCAAAGGAAATGCACAGAGCTTAAGTCAAACACAATGACCTATGTCTGTCTATACGTTTGTCTACGTCGTGTCTCTATAGGTACAACCAATCTCCGTTGGTTGATTCTAAAAACAGGTGCCATTAGCTCGTATCTTAGGAACTTAGTATAAATAGTAATACTGCCTTGTAAGACATGCTAAAAGACATGCTTTATTATGTCTACTGTCACCAGCTGTTTTTGCACTCTGAGTATGTCTCTGCTCAGATAGGATGTGGTGGCACATCTGTATAAGGGCCTTTAAGATCACACACCTCCCTAATTTTCTTCTCTGTCTCCCCTAGCATTAAATCAAATCAAATCAAATGTTATTGGTCACATACACATGGTTAGCAGAAGTTATTGCGAGTGTAGCAAAATGCTTGTGCTTCTAGTTCCGACAGTGCAGCAATATCCAACATGTAATCTAACAATTCCACAACAACTACCTAATACACATAAATCTAAGTAAAGGAATAAGAATATATACATATAAATATATGGATGAGCAATGACCGAGCGTCATAGGCAAGATGCCAGGTGAAGGAGGGTGTGGATGGTGCGGGGCGGTATAAAAGACAGTATATACATATGAGATGAGTAATGCAAGAAATGTAAACATTCTTAAAGTGGCATTATTAAAGTGACTAGTGATCCATTTATTAAAGGGTGATTTCAAGTCTATGTTGGCAGCAGCCTCTCTGTGTTAGTGATGGCTGTTTAACAGTCTGATAGCCTTGAGATAGAAGCTGTTTTTCAGTCTCTCAGTCCCAGCTTTGATGCACCTGTACTGACCTCGCCTTCTGGATGGTAGCGGGGGGAACAGGCAGTGGCTCGGGTGGTTGTTGTCCTTGGTGATCTTTTTGGCCTTCCTGTGACATCGGGTGTGTAGATGTCCTGGAGGGCAGGTAGTTTGCCCCCGGTTATGCATTGTGCAGACCGCACCACCCTCTGGAGAGCTTTCCATCTGTGCATCTGTAAAAGTTTGTGTGGGTTTTAGGTGACAAGCTAAATTTCTTCAGCCTCCTGAGGTTGAAGAGGCACTGTTGCACCTTCTTTACCACACTGTCTGTGTGGGTGGACCATTTCAGTTTGTCCGTGATGTGTACGCCGAGGAACTTAAAACTTTCCACCTTCTCCGCTGCTGTCCTGTCGATGTGGATAGGGAGGTGCTCCCTCTGCTGTTTCCTGAAGTCCACAATCATCTCCTTTGTTTTGTTGACGTTGAGTGAGAGGTTGTTTTTCTGACACTATACTCCGAGTGCCCTCACCTCCTCCCTGTAGGCTCTCGTTGTTGTTGGTAGTCAAGCCTACCACTGTAGTGTCGTCTGCAAACTTGATTGAGTTAGAGGCGTGCATGGCCACGCTGTCATGGGTGAACAGGGAGTACAGGAGGGGGCTGAGAACGCACCATTGTGAGGACCCAGTGTTGAGGATCAGCGGGGTGGAGATGTTGTTTCCTACCTTCACCACCTGGGGGTGGCCCGTCAGGAAGTCCAGGACCCAATTGCACAGGGCGAGGTTGAGACCCAGGGCCTCTAGCTTAATGATGAGCTTGGACGGTACTATGGGGTTGAATGCTGAGCTCAATTAACAGAATTCTTACATAGGTATTCCTCTTGTCCAGATGGGATAGGGCAGTGTGCAGTGTGATGGCGATTGCATCGTCTGTGGACCTGTTGGGGCGGTATGCAAATCTTAGTGGGTCTAGGGTGTCAGGTAAGGTGGAGGTGATATGATCCTTGACTCTCAAAGCCCTTCATGATGACAGAAGTGAGTGCTACTGTGTGATAGTCATTTAGTTCAGTTACCTTTGCTTTCTTGGGTACAGGAACAATGGTGGCCATCTTGAAGCATGTGGTGACAGCAGACTGGGATAGGGAGAGAATATGTCCGTAAATATGTCCGTAAACACACCAGTCAGCTGGTCTGCGCATGCTCTGAGGACATGGCTTGAGATGCCGTCTGGGCCGGCAGTCTTGCGAGAGTTAACACGTTTAAATGTCTTACTCACGTCGGCCACGGAGAAGGAGAGCCCACAGTCCTTGGTAGCGGGCCGCCTCGGTGGCACAGTATTATCCTTAAAGCGGACAAAGAAGGTGTTTCGTTTGTCTGGAAGCAAGACGTCAGTATCCGTGACGTGACTGGTTTTCTTTTTGTAGTCCGTGATTGCCTGTAGACTCTGCCACATGCGCCTTGTGTCTGAGCCGTTGAATTGCGACTCCACTTTGTCTCTATACATCACCCTTTTTTCCAGTGTGCACTACCCTCTCTCTCTGTCACACACATACAGTACATGTACACTCACTCAGAAACACACACCTTCAATCGCAAAAACCCACGTTCACACACACAGTCACCCAGACAGGAGTGAAAATGAGGAGACCCTTAAATGGGTGCACAGGAAGCCGAGGTGATGAATTCTATGTGCGGGGATACGTCCACCCAGGTCACAGTTACCTTATCTAGGGTCTCCCTTTAAACACACTGCTGATTGTTTCCAAATGGTCTCCTGGTGGGAGAGAAAGAGAAAGAGGGGGGGGGATTGAAAGAGAGAGAGAGTTTGTGTGTGAGAGAGAGAGAAAGAGAGCATAGCGGGAGAAACAGAGAGAAATACGGGCGCTCCAGGCACAGCCAGGCAGGACTTTTAGGCTAGACTCTCTTCCATGGTTATTATGTCCTAGAATTCTCCTAGCAGTGTGTGTGTGTTTGTGCGTGCATGCGTGTGTGTTTGTCATTTTCTCCTAGTAGCTCGTTCCTGTGTGTTATGAGTTTGTGTGTGTGTGTGTGTGAGCGTGTAATGTGACCATGTCAGTTACTGTATGTGTGTACGACTCACTCACTCGCTCCCTCTCTCCCTTGTCCCAGTTCAAAGGCTAATGGGTGTGGGGGTCTGGTTTGAGAGCTCATTACCAGGTTAAGAGCTAAAACACAGGCAGGCAGGCCAGCATATTCAGACCCTGACACCGAGCAACACCATAGTCCTCTTCCAATTACTCCATATTGCTCCTCCAATTACGGTGGAGCAGATCCAACGGGAGAGCTGCCACCGTGGAGAGGAAGCAGAGGCCCGATGGCTGTAATGAGGTCCTAACCCTTACATTGGGCCATTATGTCATAATGCTTTAATTTGAGCCATATGATAGCCATTGCGTGTCTAAGTTATTGAAAAGTGTCACAGTTGTTGTAAGAGACGGACTAAGGCGCAGCGTTTGTTGAGTTCCACATATTTATTTAAAGTGAAACTTTTTTAACCAAAACAATAAACAAGCAACCCATTGTGACTACGTGGTGACACAAGCACCAATACAAACAATATCCCACAAACACAGGTGGGAAAAATGGCTACCTAAATATGATCCCCAATTAGAGGCAACAATTTGGGAACCATACAAAACACCAACATAGAAATATTGAACTAGAACACCCCCTAGTCGCGTGACGAAAAGTCAATATTTGTGAGCTTACCCTCACCTCTTATGTGGCCTGGGTTCTGAGAGTCGTTGTAGACTCCATAGAGAGAAAGAAACACAAGGGGTATTGATACGGTACCCTGTGACACACCTAAGAGCTATCGCTTAAGACTAACACCCAAAACTTGATATTGACATATACCCATACCAGTTAAAATAATATTTGAAAATTCTCAAATACACTGTGATGCATTTACCCCAGTTATTTGAAAATAGTATTTCAAATAAGTATTTGAAAATACTGTTAAGTACAATTTGGTAGACTGTTTTGATTTTACAAATAACAATTCAAATTGTTTTGGGCTGTGTATTTGAAAATACTCAAAAACACAGAAAAAGTGTTTTAAATACCAGATAGTCAAATAAACATGTATTTGAACCCAGTTCTGACCCATACCATATTATTAGGGCCCTGAGTTTATCCTTACCAGTGACCACATAACCTGATCAAGAAGAACTCTGGACCCTACTCTAGGTTAACTCAGGGCCTATCTCTTACCGTTACACATTGATCCCATTAACACATGAGGATCCATGTAGCTGCGTTTGAGTGAGTGTGTGTGGAAGCGTTGGGATCTTCCAGTCAGATCTGAAATAACACTACCTTATTTCATAGTTGTGCTTTTCTTAGAAATCATCTCAGCAAAAACATATTGCGGTGTACTGTACATATGCTTTGAATCAGGTTTCATTTGTGCCAAGCTATATTTGCTATTTGTTTACGTTCAGATCAACTTCAGGAATGTTATTTTAACTTTGTTACATCGGTATCTTTTTCATATCCAACATTGTTCATTGTTTAAAGAAATAAATGAAGCAATAAAAAGCCAACTCTTATTGGATTAGACGGCAAGCATATCTTCATGTGTTTTGCATTACTCTTTTCTAAACTTCTGTGTGAGGTAAGTGACTGGGGCTAGACATGGCAGTCACCCTGCAATCCACACATAAATGCAGCCCACTCATCCGCGGACAAAGTGGGACAGATAAAGTTTCTCCTTCAAAAGACAAATGGGGGGGGGGGGGGGGAGGAGAGAGAGAGAGAGAGAGAGAGAGAGAGAGAGAGAACAGGATTTTGAGAAGGTGGAGTGAGAGAAATGAGAGGGAGAAAGCAACAGTGATTGAGTTGAGGGAAGAGTAAAAGAGAGTGAACGAGAGAGAGAGAGCAAGAGGGATAAAGGAGAGAACGAGAGAGAGCTAGAATAATAGAGTTATAGAGTGAGAGAGAGAGAATATCAGAGTGAATGAAACAATGAGCGAGTTAAAGGATGTGCGTGTCTATTGTCAGTGATAGATTTGGAGGAAGAAAAGGGACATGCACTGACTGGGAGACAGATTCCCCGGCGTTTTGAAAGGAACGTTCCCAAGTGTCCCCGTGCAGTCCCATAATAGGATTTTCCAGACTCCAGCAGGTATTCTGAGTGGGACTTTGTTTCTCAGGACTCCCAGATAAGGGTTAATGGAGCCCGATGGTTCCTCGGCCGCACAGACGCTCGGGGAGGCTACGCCACTCCCACCCATTGGCCTGCTTTGTCAGCACCAATCCGTCAGAAAGGATTTCTCCCCCGGACTAAAACTCAGCAGCCAATTCTGACACATCCAACGAACTTAATTGTTGTCTCCCGGTCCTGGCGCAGGCCTGTCAAGTCCTAATGAGTTAACGTCTTCCGCAAGGATGAGACACGGAAATCAATTTCTCAGCCGATTACACTTTGTCATCAGCCAAAACCAAAAAAGAAAAGGACAGAGAGCAGAGCAGAGCTGTGGGATCTCTCTTCTCTCTCTCTCGCCTCTGATTGTTCCCTCTTTTTCTTCGGGCCCATTTTTATGGTCGCTCCCTTTCCCCTCCAAGACACATTATGACAGTCATTGTAATCTCTTTAGAGCCATGGGGACCCTCTCTTTCACACTCCTCTCTAGCCCTGAGTGACAGCAGGACAGGGTCCAACTGCTACCCAGGACACGGAGCCATAAATCATCCCACCGCCTGGCACGGCTGGTGTACTGCTGGACAGGCCTACACTTCCTGAACCACTACCAGTTCCTCCAGGGGACAAAAAGGCCTTTGTGGGTTTCTTTGGGCAAGCCAGATACAGATCCTCTCCATTTGAGAGCTCTGAGGTTTATGAGCGATGCTGCCGAGAGGGGCTGTGGGAGGGCAGGCCAAACCAGAAGGAGAGAGAGGGAGTGGGGGGTGGGAGGTTAAGAGGGAGAAAAGGATAGTCCAAGAGATGTGACAAACAGAAGGAAGAAGATCATAGCAAGAAAAAATAAAGAGGGAGAGAAATTGAGAGCGTTGCTATGACTACCTCCTGTAAAGTGCCTACGTTTTGGCCCTCCCCACTGGACAAAAACTTTGTTTCACATCATTTCAACACAAAAAATCTATGTGATGACATTGAATCAACGTGTGGAAACGTAATTGGATTTGCAAACTTCTAACCAACTTTCACACAACTTTTAACCTCAATCCAATGACATGGTGAAATGTTTTGTTGATTTCACGTTGAATTCACGTTAGTTGACAACTCAACCAAATATAAATAAATAAACTGACGTCTGTGCCCAGTGGGTCTTCATTTATCTAACAGATTCCTATTTTTTACCCCCCACCCTACTTTCACTTCAAGAAACTAAAGAAACAGCCAGCAGTTCAATGTCCCAGACCAGCCCTCTTCATGATAATCCTGTTCATGCAAACAGAGGCCACCATTTTACCTTAGACAAAACAAAATAAATAAAGCTAGCTGCAAAACTGAAAGAAAAAAAACATTTCAGGCATGCCCTCACCAAAAGTGGCCTCCCACTCCCCATTTCCCCCATCCTCCATCCAACCTCCATCTTACCTCAGTGCTTCAACGTCTCCACCGCAGCGTCAGCCAGTTAGGGATGACTGTTTTCTTTCAGACACAGATCAAGACATTACAACAGGCCCCAGGGGGACCATGTTGGGATGCTGTTGTGAAGCTTCTGACTCCGCCATAAATCTGGTGTGGGTGTCCCATCTCCGCGGTGCCTGTGCGATGAGAACGCCAATGAGGCGTGAGGATGAACATTCCTGGGTCGTTCTCACAGAAACCCCTGGGTTTTCGCTCTCTGCAAAGTAACACTTTTCTCCCGCTTCTGACTGGTGCGTCTCTCTGCAGCTGCCCAGCTGTCTATCTTTCCACCCTACTGGAATGGCACTCTCATCCATACTCCCAGACTCTTAGCGTAAAACTTTTCCCGGGAACCTTGCTTATTTAGCGTATAGCGCTGTGTTTGTGTTAAATGATGAATATGAGGCACCGTCATGTGTGTTATTCCACTGTCTATGAAAGAACGCTCCACTGCCAAGCGGCTGTGCAATGTGGATTTTTCCCATAATCCACCAGCAGTAGTGTGTCTGTGTTGTAGTCGAGCCACAGAGCCCTCAGTGTGTGAAGTCTGTGGATTCTTCTAATATAATGAGTAGAGAGTAGAGACTGTGCATGGCCATGAAATACACTGCCAGGGAACAGCCTTGTTAAGACCAAGTGCCTGGGAAAGATTGTGGTTATTCTGGGTTGTAGAAGGTAATGGGGGAGATTTGTGGTCGGTAGTGGTAGCGGTCGGGGGACTGTGTGTGGTTGTTAGGCCATAGAAATAGAATTACTAGAGGCGAGAAAGCCTCTCAGACCACAGCAATTTGATTGGACCACTCATGGGAACAATCGATATGGCCCCCGGTCTGCTCATCACAGAACATTGACTTGAATGAGAATGTCTGCTCTAGAAATTATATTTCTATGGCCAGGGCTGTGGCAAACAGGTTGTACTTGGTGTAGCTCTAGTCTACTGTGTGTGGTTGTCTGGGTTGTGCTGGGTTCTGGGCCCTGTGTACATCAGACTCTCCACATGGGCCAGGCCTGTTGGAGCCTCATCCTGCTGCAGTCTCAACCTACTGCAGCGGTGGCAGGCTGGATCCGGGGCCTGTGGACCTCAGTCTCTCCACACAACAGACAGGTTAGCCACGTTGGCCAGATTTTTCACCCAAATGGAAATGCTGCCTGTCACCTCTCCTGCCGCCTCCAACCGCCTCCCCTGTCCAATCCGTCACTCCACGCCGCCGGCCGTGCAAATAGGCCTGCCACTCTCACTGTCATCAGGGTAACGGATGTCCCGTCGTTACCACAGGGCGGGGCGAGGTGCACCCAGGTCCACTCCCCAACCCACCCTCTCTGGTGATGAGCCTCCCCTCCCTCAGCAATTGGTTAGGAAGGAAGGGCAGTGTAGAAAGGAGGAGGCGGGTTAACACCCCCCATCACCCCCCCTCCCCTCTACCCCATCTCTCTGGTCCGGACTCAAAAGCAACCATAAGAAGAAAATAAATCGTGTCCACCACCCGGACTGGTAACCCAAACGGCCGTCATAAATAACGGGGGCCTATTTGAAGGGGAAGATGGGGGCATTAGAAGCTATTTACACTGCGGTAGCCATGCCATCGATCACGAGCAGGCGGCCCATAGATAAGAGCTCTCTGATGTCATGGTTATTTATGATGATCTCTGACAGTAAGGCTACAAAGGGATTTTCCGGCCGACAGCTCCATCCGTTTTTTGGGGATATGATGCATTCTGTCGTCAGGGAAACAATCAGCGGTGGCTGCCACAGCGGCCGGCGGTGCGCCACGGATGCCTGCCCCTGATACACAACCCCTCAATCCAGCCCTCCCTCCCTCGCTCCCTCCCTCCCTCGCCACCCAGACAAATGGCATGAGTGTGATTAGGCTCATAAAAAGGGGGGAGAGGGGACACCTCTGAGACAGTTATGTCTCTGTCCCACAGCATCATGTACAGTAGTAGGAGACTGTGAGGCTACATGGAAGCCTAAGGAAGAGTATATAGAGAGTGTGGACACACACTGGTGGTGGACACACACACCGCTACACACACACACACACACATCGTCATGTTCGCTGGGGGGCTGGCATCACACACACAAGGCCCTAGCACGCATACAGTACCAGTCAAATGTTTTATTTTTACTATTTTCTACATTGTAGAATAATATTGATAACATCAAAACTATGAAATAACACCTATGGAATCATGTAGTAACCAAAGAAGTTAAAGAAATCAAAATATATTTCAGATTTCAGATTTTTGAAAGTAGCCACCATTTGCCTTGACAGCTTTGCACACTCTTGGCATTCTCTCAACCAGCTTCATGAGGAATGCTTTTCCAACAGTCTTGAAGGAGTTCCCACATATGCTGAGCACTTGTTGACTGCTTTTCCTTCACTCTGCAGTCCAACTCATCCCAAACCATCTCAATTGGGTTGAGGTCGGGTGATTGTGAAGGCCAAGTCATCTGATGCAGCACTCCATCACTCTCCTTCTTGGTCAAATAGCCCTTACACAGCCTGGAGGTGTGTTGGGTCATTGTCCTGTTGAAAAACAAATGATACTCCCACTTAGCGCAAACTAGATGGGATGGCGTATCGCTGCAGAATGCTGTGGTAGCCATGCTGGTTAAGTGTGCCTTGAATTCTAAATTAATCACAGACAGTGTCACCAGCAAAGCACCCCACACCATCACACCTCCTCCATGCTTCACGGTGGGAACCACACATGCAGAGATCATCCATTCACCCACTTTGCGTCTGGAACCAAAAATCTCAAATTGGGACTCATCAGACCAAAGGACAGATTTCCACCGGTCTAATGCCCATTGCTCATGTTTCTTGGCCCAAGCAAGTCTCTTCTTATTATTGGTGTCCTTTAGTAGTGGTTTCTTTGCAGCAATTCGACCATGAAGGCCTGATTCATGCCGTCTCCTCTGAAGAGTTGATGTTGAGATGTGTCTGTTACTTGAACTCTGTGAAGCATTTATGTGGGCTGCAATCTGAGGTGCAGTTAACTCTATTAAACGTATCCTCTGCAGCAGAGGTAACTCTGGGTCTTCCTTTCCTGTGGCGGTCCTCATGAGAGCCAGTTTCATCATAGCGCTTGAAGGTTTTTGCGACTGCACTTGAAGAAACTTTAAAAGTTCTTGAAATGTTCCGTATTGACTGACCTTCATGTCTTAAAGTAATGAGGGACTGTAATTTCTCTTTGCTTATTTGAGCTGTTCTTGCCATAATATGGACTTGGTCTTTTACCAAATAGGGCTATGTTCTGTTTACCACCCCTACCTTGTCACAACACAGCTGATTGGCTCAAACGCATTAAGAAGGAATTTGATTAGTTTAACACTTTTTTGGTTACTACATGATTCCATATCTGTTATTTCATAGTTCAGTTGTCTTATTTTACAATGTAGAAAATAGTAAAAATCGCGAAAAACCCTTGAATGAGTGGGTGTGCATATGCATGCGCACGCACAGGCACACGCCGACCAGGGCACAGAGATTACTGTAAGCTGTAAAAAGCTGTCTTAAGCTGAAAAAATTGGCCGAAGAGAAAGAGAGAGAGAGTCCCTGGGCTACAGCAGGAGAGGTGGAGAGGGGTGGAATGAAGTTTAGAACAGGAGTTTGGCACGGCTCCACTCTTTCTGTGTTTTCAGTCGCCAGCTCCTCGAAGCAGATGCAGGAATATTGTGAATATTAGTGCAGAACCTCTAGCCTTGGTCCAATCTCAGGGACTCTCCAAGAGAAGGCAGCCTAGATGCGGGCTTCGAACGCTCATTACCCCCTCAAGACTGCCCCTACCTATTCCCCACACCCCCACCTCCTCCTCCTCAATACACTCACGACTTCAAAAAAAAACACAAAATGCATAAAACAGCAAAACAACAAGATGTGTGGAGTCTAAGTCCTGCCCAGCCCTGATAACAGTTGCCGGGGCTTTAAATAAGCAAACACATGTGGCCGTTTGATGTGTCCCTTATCTTGGCAACTAGAAACACTCCCAGAGTTCTACAGCGAGATCAAATTCCTTGCAATTAATCTGCCGTTTTTTTATATAAAAAACGTTGTCGGAAAAAACACTCAAGCACAGGCCGTGCCCACACGCGGCATGGCACAGCGCTTCCGGGGGCTTTCATGCTGCTAATGAGAAAGTGTGCAGAGAGAGAGAGCTGGGGAAGTATTTGAGTGTAACTCCTTACGGACTTGTTGTGTAGCTCCTTAACACCACATGGTTAATCTCTGATGAGCAGAGAGGGAGTTTATAGGTGATGACAGTTGAGAAGGAGAAACCGTCCTGGAAGAGCTCTCACAGAGGAGTACAAAGAGTCAGCGGAGGGGGGCATTACTCACAAAGGGGTGGGGTGTTCAAGGGGAATGGAGAGACACAATACAACGGGGTCAGCACTGGGTCATCTAAAGTCCATGAACTGGAGGCTCCTGTGTGCTGTCACAGGCATGAGCAGTCCCATCCTCACCCAGAGACACACAGACAGACAGACAGAGTTACAGATAAACACCACAGCATGCACACACACACACACACACACACACACACACACACACACACACACACACACACACACACACACACACACACACACACACACACATACACATACACATACACATACACATACACACACACACACACACTCAGACAGTGTATTAGGAGGAGTTTGTGTGGGTGTGGGGGAATCATTGGGATGGGATGGAGAGTTCTCTCAACTTTGCCCTCTCAACTCTGACCCATGTGCTGACAAACCACAAGGCGTTTCAGGCATGGATGTTTCCATGGTGACACTCTAGGGTCATGATGAGGTCAGAGCACTTCCTCATTCCTACAGGTGCTGCCGTAGTATCTCCTATCAACTGTGTGCGTTAGTACAGTGTGTGTGTGTGTGTGGTGTGTGTGTGTGGTGTATTCATTTGTTTGCACGTTTGTTAATTCGTGTTTGCAAGCATCTGAGTGTATGTGTGTGCTTGTGCATTGTGTGTGTGCCAGGTCCCTGTCCATGCTGTGTAGTAGGGTGCTGATTGAGAGAGGGCATACAGAGGTCCCCAGTGCCAGTATCCGACAGAGACACTACAGACTACTTTCCTTCCCGCGGGCAGCCCACCAATGAGGATGAATCCTCCACGCCCGTGGCAGCCCCTCGTCCCTATCCCAGCCTGCCTTGGGGGGTGGGGGGGGGCAGCATCTTTTGTTAGAGGACAATGTGGGTAATAAATCTGGATCTAGTAAATAGCCCATGAATAAAGGGAGATTTTATCCTCGGTGGCACGTGGAAGATTTAGTGTACGAGGCAGCGTCGCGTCTTCAGAACAACTACAAAGTGGTCACTCAGCGAGCTTTAAGAGGCATAAAAAGCAGACGGTAGTTCATTAAACCTCCAACATGAAGATGGGCTCACAGTGGGTGATTTAGCGCCGACAGGTGCGTATATATCCTACTGTGGTGCTCTCTCTCCCTCCCTCCCTCTCTCTCTCATTTTCTTTCTGTCTCAATGAGGAAATAACTGAGCTCAATGGATTTTAATGACCAGGGAGGAGAAGAGTCAGAGAGAGAGAGAGAGAGAGAGTCCGAGAGAGAGAGAGAGAGTCCGAGAGAGAGAGAGAGAGAGAGAGAGAGAGAGAGAGAGAGAGAGAGAGAGAGAGTCAGAGAGAGTCCGAGAGAGAGAGAGAGAGAGAGAGAGAGTCCGAGAGAGAGAGAGAGAGAGAGAGAGAGAGAGAGAGAGAGAGAGAGAGAGAGAGAGATGAGAAAGTGTTTACTTGTCTTTAACTTATCAGGTCCATTTCAAGACTACAGGCCCCCCACCGATTCAGAACCACTTAGTTTATAGACAGTGGACCTCTCTTGTCTCTAGTACTGTGTTGAGTTACTGAGGGCCATTTTAAGTGGTACATAAAGTGGAATAGTGAGGAGTGTTGGTTTTACCCCATGATGGTCCAGGGGATGGGGGTGGGGGTGCAGAGGAAGAGGGGTAACGTTGGGGTCAGGACAGAACAGTGAACTTTTCACCTCATGTTGACTAACTCAATGTTGGGTGTGCGACAACATATATGTCAATGAGTATTGTATGGAGAGAATTATGTCTAGAGAGAGAGAGAGTGAGAGAATCAGTTGTATGCAAACACTGCATATTCGTACTGTGGTAGGCCTGTGCCATTCACCATTTTGCATGTGACTGGTTTCAGTATGAAAATGTTCTTTATTTGCCTTCCTTGTCTCAGATTCTTACCGTTTCTTTACACAAACAACCTGTTATTCACACACATTATCTCTCTCAATGCATTCCCTGTAATCAGGTTTCTATCTTATTTGTTCTCCTTGATTAAACGACACACCTTCACAAGTCATTCTGTCTCAGCTCTAAGCACTTGCTCCGCTAAGCCATTTAGAAGTGGAACATTAAATATTTAAATGATTGCGTCCCAGATGGCATCCTATTCCCTTTATAGTTCACTCCTTTTGACCAGGGCCCATAGGGGAATAGGGTGCCATTTGGGATGTACATTTGGTCCCAGATTCCTTCTATGTGCTTTTCTACCAGTGATCGGCTTTCACTGAGCACTCAGCGGTCTGTTTGTCCTATACAAACACTGGTCAGGATCACAGCCCCATAGTCACACACACACCCACCCACCCACCCACCCACCCACCCACCCACCCACCCACCCACCCACACACACACACACACACACACACACACACACACACACACACACACACACACACACACACACACACACACACACACACACACACACACACACACACACACACACTCCTCTGATGGCCAATGCAAGACTTTATTAATTCATCCTCTATATCAGGAGTGTGGTGCTCTAAATGTTATTGTAAGGCATAGTGTGTGTCTTGTGTTCCTCTCCTCCTCTCTACCCCTCCCCTCTTCTCTCCAGTCCGCTCCCTCCCTGTCGGCAGAAAGATGTAGGGCCTGATCAGTGGAAGCTGATGTCCTAATAGAGATGTAATGAGAATAGATCTGTTCTCTGCCCGTCCGCGTGTCCTAACGTGCCGCTGTGCTCAGCCACTTATGAAAGACATGGGGGGAGAGTGCGACGTGTTCCGGTCTCTAACGCAAAGATAATATTCACTGTTTTATCCACCTCTCCCTGACAAATGACTGTCATTAATCAGGAGCCTTATAGCCTGCTGTGTGTGTGTGAGTGCGTAGGTCGCTGGCTCTGAGAGAGGTTTAGATATCAGTGTCACATGCATTCTGCAGTGTCCACTACTTCACTGCATGTACGTTGCTATATAATGCTGTGATCCACCATTAGTGCATGTCGTCCACACACACACACACATGCACACAAGAATGCTCACACACATACACACTTTTCAGTCCAGCAGCCATCTCCCTGTCCTGGTCTTCTTTTGGGCACCTGCAGTGGAGCTGTGGGGAGAAGGAGGTTGAATGAAGGAGAGAGAGAGAGAGAGAGAGAGAGAGAGAGAGAGAGAGAGAGAGAGAGAGAGAGAGAACAGTAGTTGCAAGGGTAAATAAATGGAAGGTTAACTGGCACAAAGGGTGAGTGCTCCGGGCCAGTATTTGTCTGTGGAGGGAGCCCGATGAGGCCCTTTGTGTGAATGAATGGGTCTCTCCCTCATGTTATCATGATGTGGAGTCATTAATCACTACCCTGACAAACACACAGGGACCGCTGCCCACCGGCCCGCGACACACGCACACGAACAAACACACACAGTCACAAAACCACGCACACACTCACACGCACGCACACAGTGAGAAAATCAAGTACGCACACACACACATACACACACACACACAGCGAGACAACAACCACACCAACTGCCTGAGATCTGTACTTTCCGTTTTTTTCCGGTATTACAGAGAGTGTGAGAGAAGGTGTGTGTGTTTGTATTTGTGTCCTTCCTGCGTCACTGGCTCACCCCTGCCCTCACCACTCCTCCCCACTCCTCCCTGACTGTGAGTTCCCTGTTGAGGTGTTCCTGCAGGGCTGCTGTCCCACATAGAGGTTCCATTCTCTGGGCTGTGTGTCTGTGTGTAGCCCAGGCCCTGGTCCCTCCTCCTGGCCCCAGTCTAGCCCTGGCCTTCCCTTCCCTGGCACCCTGGAGGAGCTCTCCACTGCCAAGTCCACACTGCAGCTGCCCAACACAAATCAGCATGACCCACCCGGCACACTGCCCTGCTTGCCTGTTAGCACAGCCACCACACACACGTGCACGCACAGGCATGCACACACACCCACACACACCCACACACACACACACATAGACACACACTCAGACACGCACGCACACAAACACAAACACACACACACACATAGACACACACACACACAGACACGCACGCACGCACACAAACACACACACTTACCCTCTCTCCTGGAGTCACACGGAAGATTTGCCAAAGCTGCCCTCCTCAAACCCTGCCAGTGTAACATAGAGAAAAACTGTTGACATTTTTTGCCAAAGTCTCTCTCTCTCTCACCCCCCCCCCCCCTCACTCTTTCAGGGGCTTTTCAAAAGTCTGTCCATCTGTCTTTCTGCCTCTCTCCCTCCCTGATTGTCTGTCTGTCTCTGTCTGTCTTTATGCCTGCCTGCCTGCTGGAGCGTGGCTACTGTCTCTAAGCTGTTTTGCTTTTGGAGACCACTAAGTTACAGCGCTCACTAACGGGACCAGCACAGGCCAAGCCCACAGCCGCTGGTGTACATACTCAGCCATTCACTAGGCAGGGAGAGAGGGAGAGAGGAAATGGGAAGGAGATGTAGGAAGGATAAGAGTGAGGGAAAATTCAAATGTGGTTGTAGATCATTATATATATATTTTTGATGAAATTGGAGATTGATGTCATTTACATTATACATGCTGGATGTCAGCATTGTTATTGTAGTTTGGTCAGGACGTGGCAGGGGTGTGTTTGTATTGTGTGTTTCGGGGTTTTATATATGTTCTATATTTTCTATTTCTATGCTCCTATCTATGTTTTGTATTTCTGTGTTTTGGCCTGGTATGGCTCTCAATCAGGGACAACTGTTCTTTGTTGTCGCTGATTGGGAGCCATACTTAAGTAGCCCTTTTTCCACCTGTCTTTTGTGGGAAGTTGTTTTTGCATTGCTGTGTGTTAGCCTGCAAAACTGTCTAGCTGTCGTTCGTTTTCTTGTTTTTGTCTAAGTGTTCAATAAAAGTAAAAAATGAGCACTCAACCCGCTGCGCCTTGGTCCACTTTCTACGACGCTCCTGACACTGGATGTGTTTAATTAATGTTGGTGTATATGTTTGCACAGTTCACACTGTTCGTGTCTGTGCGTGCATGTGTACCCATCTTGATACCCATTCTGAATTTGTGTTCTTCCAAATGTGCTTGTGTAGCGCATACTTCTATGACCACAGCAGCTGCAGTCATGCCCCACTAAGGGGACCTGCTCTTCTTTCCCATTGGCATACAGTACATCTGTGGCCAGTAGGGGTGAAACGGTTCACAAAACTCACGGTTCGGAACAATACGGTACAGTGGTGTAACGGTACGGTTTCGATACATCAACAAAATAAATGCCTGAGAAATGTGTAATTTGTATTTAGATTTTCCATTTATTATAATAGTAAACATGGGTAGCTTGAATTCCCAGGAGCATATGGAAACAAAGGGACAACAAAAAACAGCAGTGCCTGCCTTATAACATGAAATAAAATAGTCATTTAAAACAGAACTTCCACAACAGTGCATAGTCCAGCAGCATATATCAACATTAAGTCACATAGCAGTGCCTTAAACAAAATAGGACCACTTGAGACTGGTTACTTGAAAAAAATATTTAAAAAATGATCCGATTTTTCAGTTTTTCTTTAAGAAGATTAGTCTATCCACATGATCTACAATGAGCACAGATGGGCTTGCTGTGACAATGTCAGCCGCTGTGGAGAATACCCTCTAACTCGGTACAGAGGTCCCAGGCACAGCGCCTTGCTAACATGGCAACATGAGGGTATATTAACTCTTTGGTCTTCCACCATGTAAGTGGATCAGCATCCAGGGGAATAAAGTCCACTTCCCTGATTGAGGTCACCTCCTCCTCTTTGACCTTGACCTTTGACTTGGTTCCCTGCTCCTGGGTCGTGAACAACTCCCCAAAAAGCTCAGCCATGGCAGACTTATTTTCTGGAGGCGAACCCCAGTGCATATCAGTGTTGTGACTGTTTGGAGAGATTTGCACACTTTGATAACTTCCTCTGCTAGTCTGAAGTCATTTTCAGACAAAGTCACAATATCTTTGACATTTTTCCTCACAGTTTGATCAGTCAGTGTAGAATACACCACAACTTTCTGCTCAAGGTATCTCTCAACCATGTCATAGCTTGAATTCCGTCTAACAGGGACATCTTGGATTCATTTGTGGTTAGGCAGCTCCAGCATCTCCTGTTTTGTCTTGAAAACATGTGCTGCAGTTGTGCTTTCATGAAAGAAGGATACCACCTTCCTGATCTTTGCTAGGAGACGATAGATTGGATTCACTGACATTGCTTTTTGAGATGCTAGATTAATAACGTGAACAAAGCATGCTATCTGTGGTCCCAATCCAGCTAGTGCAACTGCATTTACAATATTTCTAGCGTTGTCAGTGGTCACAGGAATCGTTACATTATCCCCCTCCAACTTCCCCACTGCAACTACTTCCCTTAGCTCTTCCCCCAAGTTTACACTGGTGTGATTACTCTCAAGGGGATGTGTTTGAAGGACATGGCTTTTTATCTCCCACTCTGCCGTAATGGAATGAGTTAGGTAGGTCTCTGTAGCTCTAGACATCCAACTGTCTGTTGTTAGAGCAACAGACCGCTTTTCTGACGACTCGCTCTCAAGTTGTTCTTTGTTTTTTTTGTATAAAGCAGGTATTAATGTCTGGGAAAAATGTGTACGGGAAGGAATAGTGAAGCGCGGCTCGACCGCTTTAAACATGTTTCTGAACCCCGCATTCTCTACCACAGAGAAGGGTCTCATATCTGCCACTATGAATTTTGCTATCGCTTCATTGATTTCTTTAGCCCTACTGGAGTCAGCAGCATGTTGTTGCCTGAAGGCTGTGGGGAGAAGTGGTTGCCGATTGGTTGCCGTTTCATTTTTTCGCATAGTCCCACCGATTGGCACTTTGGGGTGAGTGATGTCGGTGCCAATGAGTAGTCATGTTACTCGTATTGCCACTCGAATAGGCTATCAGCAATGAACAGAGCCTACATGTTGTAGAAATTTTATCCACCACTTGTTGGCAATCCCCGTTAGTTTACAGGGAAACCAAAATCTTCCCAGACGGCAGAATGATACTGGGTCGTCTTCTAGTTCTGGCTCGCCAAAGTTTGCCATGTTGCTCCTTTGCATTTAGCTAACTGCTAATTCCTTCATAAGCTAATTGCTGCTACGACGGTCTCTCAGCTCTGTTCCTTCATAAGATAATTGCTGCTACGACGGTCTCTCAGCTCTGTTCTTTCATAAGTTAATTGCTGCTACGACGGTCTCTCAGCTCTGTTCCTTCATAAGCTAATTGCTGCTACGACGGTCTCTCAGCTCTGTTCCTTCATAAGCTAATTGCTGCTACGACGGTCTCTCAGCTCTGTTCTTTCATAAGTTAATTGCTGCTACGATGGTCTCTCAGCTCTGTTCCTTCATAAGATAATAAATGTTATGACTGTCTCTCAGCTCTGTTCTCGCTGGAGTGAAATAACTAATGACCGGAGCTGCATACAGCTATGAGACGAAACAACTTTATTTTTTTTGAAAGACAACTTAATTACTGTAAGGATATTTTTTCCCATGTTAATTTAGTTTATGCAATAATATTTTTTTTACAATGAAATATATAAACTCAGCAAAAAAAGAAATGTCCCTTTTTCAGGACCTAGTCTTTCAAAGATAATTCGTAAAAATCCAAATAACTTCACAGATCTTCATTGTAAAGGGTTTAAACACTGCTTGTTCAATGAATCATAAACAATTAATGAACATGCACCTGTGGAACGGTCGTTAAGAAACTAACAGCTTACAGACGGTAGGCATTTAAGGTCACAGTTATGAAAACTTAGGACACTAAAGAGGCCTTTCTACTGACTTGGGAAAACACCAAACAAAGATGCCCAAGGTCCCTGCTCATCTGCGTGGACTGCAGATGTGGCCAGGGCAATAAATTGCAATGTCCGTACTGTGAGACGCCTATGACAGCGCTACAGGGAGACAGGACAGACAGCTGATCATCCTCGCAGTGGCAGACCACGTGTAACAACCCCTGCACAGGATCGGTACATCCGAATATCACACCTGCTGGACAGGTACAGGATGGCAACAACAACTGACCGAGTTACACCAGGAATGCACAATCCCTCCATCAGTGCTCAGACTCTCCGCAATAGGTTGAGAAATGCTGTACTGAGGGCTTGTAGGCAGGTCCTCAGCAGACATCACCGGCAACAACGTTGCCTATGGGCACAAACACACTGTCGCTGGACCAGACAGGACTGGCAAAGTGTGCTTCACTGATGAGTCGCGGTTTTGTTTCACCAGGGGTGATGGTCAGATTCACTTTTATCGTCGAAGGAATGAGCGTTACACTGAGGCCTGTACTCTGGAGCGGGATTGATTTGGAGGTGGAGGGTCCATCATGGTCTGGGGCGGTGTGTCACAGCATCTTCGGACTGAGCTTGTTGTCATTGCAGGTAATCCTAGCTATAATAAAAGATTAATGTATTGTTCGGTTCGTAGTGCGTACCGAACCATGCACAGTGGACCCTGTACCAAATGGTTCAATACGATTACACGTACCGTTTCACCCCTAGTGGCCAGCCTCTGTCTGTCTGTCTGCAGTCTACCCGTGTCCTGCATGGGAGGGCCTCACACATGAGAACATTTAAAAGGCTGGAGTTGTGTTTAATAGTTATGTTGATGATAATTGTGGGCTGTGTGATGACTTGCTCGTTAAAGCCAGGCAGTAACAGTGGATTCACTATAATTGCAGCTCGTTAGGATCATAGCCAATCAGTGGCATTCATTTTGGCGAGTGCCACGCCCACGCCCAGGTCCTGTGATCTCTGTGTGGAGGACCAGGGCTTCCTGATGGTACCCTGCCAGGCTGCCTGCCACCCACCATATCTACCAACTCCACCCAATACACAGCATCAACCACACATTATGTGGCCCTGGGTCATGGCCAGAACCGTTGAAACATTTTGTTACAGTGAGCCCTACTGAACATGACCCAAGTCAAACACACTGAGCACAAAACCACCTCAACAATGAGCAGTGATTGTTGACTTTGATTGACTGATTGATGACTACTACCTGCAACTAATGCAATACTACTCATGCCTATGCATTCCATCCGTTCCCCTGTTGTGGTCAGTGGCGTTACCACACTATAAGACCAAAGTTATCCCAGAAACAGCTACAGGTGTTGAATGTAATTTTGACCAATATTGTCGCAGCAAAGTAATCCTGCAACTTAACGATTTCAACATTTAGTCCATTCACACCTTTCCTCTGCTGTATTGCTTATTGATCGGCGGTTAGGCTATTAGCTCTCAGTGACAACAGAGTGATCAAATGAAGATCCTACGTATGTAGCTGAGAGAGGGCTAGCAGAGGGCTTTGGTAATCCAAACCTGGAAGGGGATCTGTGATGTGGCTGTGCTGTGGCTATGGCTCTGGCTCTGTGTGGACCGCATTATATTGATGGCTGTTAAGCCACGGTGCTATTTAGCTTACCAGAAATCTGAAATGATAGGCAGTTACACAACCCCCCGCCCAACTGCCTACCATTTCAGATTTCTGGTAAGCTAAATAGCATTGTGGCTCAAAAGCCATCAATATAATATAGTCCTTGTAAAATGTGTCTGGTATCAGTAAGGACTGGCTTGTTAGGAGCAGGAGAATGTATGATGCCCAGGCCAAGGGACATATGGATCTGATCAGAGAACAGTAGTTAAAGTCTATGGGTTTTTATGCCCTGCTCTCAGTCACACGTGCACTCGTTCTTTCGTTATCTCTTTCTTTTGTTCTTGCATTCTCTCAATCTTTCCCTCTCTCTCTCTATCTCCTTTTGGCTTTGTGCTATTTCTCCTCTCATCTACAATGTTTAGTTTTGTCTTCACTTCTCTCAGTGGTCTGTTGTGTGGGTGTGTTTGTGTGTATATAAGTGTGTGGGTGGGTGTCTGCACACGTGTGTGTGTGTGTGTGTGTGTGTGTGTGTGTGTGTGTGTGTGTGTGTGTGTGTGTGTGTGTGTGTGTGTGTGTGTGTGTGTGTGTGTGTGTGTCTGCTCCTCACCGAGCCTCTATTGAGGGCTTCATCGAGTGAGTAAAGTGGCTTCCCAGACAGCCCTGACTTTTAATCACAATGTCATATTTTCAAACGGAGACTAAATGAATCCCCCTTCTCCTCTTTGTTTCTACCTCAAATATTTACTGTTGGTGTTCTCTGTTGCTGTGGCCTCAGTAGAACTGGGACTGGGAGAGAGGGAGCTCTGTGCTGTTGCCGTGCAGCATTACACACTGTGGGTCTGGGCCAGAGGCGGTGCCGAGCGGCTGTGTAGCCCGCTTAATTGAGATCTCAACGTGACATCTCGGAAAGCTCGTAAATTACAATGTGTTGGCCAGACAGGCTGGGTAGGGGCCCGGTCCTCGCTGCCTCTGCAGCAGCAGCCCCTCAGACATGTGTGTGCCTGGCTCTCATTACAAGAAGGGTGGAGGGAAACAAGGGTGTGTGTGTGTGTGTGTGTGTGTGTGTGTGTGTGTGTGTGTGTGTGTGTGTGTGTGTGTGTGTGTGTGTGTGTGTGTGTGTGTGTGTGTGTGTGTGTGTGTGTGTGTGTGTGTGTGTGTGTGTGTGTTGCAGGGGAGCCCTGCAGGGACCCCTCCCACAGCATATCCTAACCCCCATGAACAAACACAGTCCCATCTATTCCGTCTGTCAATCCACCAATCCACTCTCTCTGCACCACAGCTACTTCCTACATCACAGACTAACTCCACCCATTTGCTAACCATGGCCCTCCCCCTTTTAGCAACTGGAGCCACTCCTATCCCCTTTCACCGTCTGGCCACTCCTACCAAATGAATTATTTATCAGGCATTCATAAAGTTTCTTAAGTTGATTAGTTTTTCATTCGTTATTTTTAGCAGCATTACCTCAGTGTTCTGTTTCGGGTGGAGAAGGGGTTCATATCTTGCAACAGCATAGACTGTGCATAATGTGTACACAATCATACACTGACACTCTTTCACTCACACACACACACACACACACACACACACACACACACACACACACACCACACACACACACACACACACACACACACACACACACACACACACACACACACACACACACACACACACACACTCTGAGGAGAACATGCATGTTTACACACTTGACACTCATACGTTATGTGGGATTATATTTAGAAGCTGTAATGGGTGTGATGTCATTGCTCCGTGATTCTGAGAACAATCTGGCAATCTGGAAAGTGTCAATCACCTTAGCCTGCAGGCATTGGTAGAGTGGGGGATGAGGTGGTAGTCTGGCGGGGTGTTGCTTTAGTTTGGGGGGTGATGGTGGGGTACAGGGTTTGATGAGCGACTCCTATTAACAAGGCCAACATATGAGTTGCACATGGTGCTATATTATATGAGCTGTGGGCTTCATCAGTCTCACCTCATCACTGCACTACACACACATACGCATTGCCACTTACGTGTTTGAAAGTAGTACATATTCTCTTACCAAGTGTAACTTTACACACTATCTTCTAATGGCTGGGCCATGTGTTCAGGTGGGTTTCAATATCCAGTGAAGGTGTGAGGTTCTGTGAAAGAGGGTTTGTGTGTGTAGGCATCTATGCAGGTATTTGGCGAGGACAGTTTATGTCATAGTGTGCTGGGGGAGAGTACAAATTCTAGTATGTTCTAGTATGTGTGTGTAAGTGTGTGTGTGTTGTGTGTGTAGTACGTTTCCGTACTTGTGTATGCGTGCTCATAAACCAACCAGACCCTCTTTAGCATAGCCACCTGAACGCACCTCCTCTCGCTCATTTGCATAAATTACCTCAAATTAGTTTTGACTTTCCCAGAAGTGGAGTGGCGGAGCGTGGAGAGAGAGGGAGGGTCAGGGGAAGGAAGACGGACAAACTACAAAGTGACCAGCCATGCGGCGGCCATCTTGTCGTCCTTGCTCTCTTTATTGAGCGCATGTTAATGTGTTAATCAAATACAAAGAAAGAGGGGTGGGGTGGGGGCATCCATATAAATGGCTAATTAAAATAACGAGGAAGGAAGAAGGATGTAGTGCTGTGTCACTATTGATTAATTCATTGATAAAACCGGGCCGCACTGGCCTGACAGACAGACACCCACTCCTGTCTGTTCTCTGTTGTTCCCAGAACAACTCAAAGGAGGCTAGCAGGAATGAAAGGTTAGGATATATAAGAGGGCTACTCTGTGCACACGCACACACAAATACACACACACATGAGCATATACAGTTGAAGTCGGAAGTTTACATACACTTAGGTTGGAGTCATTAAAACTCGTTTTTCAACCACTCCACAAATTTCTTGTTAACAAACTATAATTTTGGCAAGTCGGTTAGGACATCTACTTTGTGCATGACACAAGTCATTTTTCCAACAATTGTTTACAGACAGATTATTTAACTTATAATTCACTGTATCACAATTCCAGTGGGTCAGAAGTTTACATACACTAAGTTGACTGTGCCTTTAAACAGCTTGGAAAATTCCAGAAAATGATGTCATTGCTTTAGAAGCTTCTGATAGGCTAATTGACGTCATTTGAGTCAATTGGAGGTGTACCTGTGGATGTATTTCAAGGCCTACTTTAAAACTCAGTGCCTCTTTGCTTAACATCATGGGAAAATCAAAGAAATCAGCCAAGACCCCAGAAAAAAAATTGTAGACCTCTACAAGTCTGGTTCATCCTTTGGAGCAATTTCCAAATGCCTGAAGGTACCACGTTCAACTTTTTAAACAATAGTAAGCAAGTTTAAACACCATGAGACCACGCAGCCGTCATACCGCTGAGGAAGGAGACCCGTTCTCTCTCCTAGACATCAGTCAGGAAGCAACATCTCAAGACATCAGTCAGGATGTTAACGCTTGGTCGCAAATGGGTCTTCCAAATGGACAATGGCCCCAAGCATACTTCCAAAGTTGTGGCAAAATAGCTTAAGGACAACAAAGTCAAGGTATTGGAGTGGTCATCACAAAGCCCTGACCTCAACCCTATAGAACATTTTTGGGCAGAATTGAAAAGGCATGTGTGATCAAGGAGGACAACAAACCTGATTCAGTTACACCAGCTCTGTCAGGAGGAATGGGCCAAAATTAACCCAACTTATTGTGGGAAGCTTGTGGAAGGCTACCCAAAACATTTGACCTAAGTTAAACAATTTAAAGGCAATGCTACCAAATATTAACTGAGTGTATGTAATCTTCTGACCCACTGGGAACGTGATGTAAGTAATAAAAGCTGAAATAAATCATTCTCTCTACTATTATTCTGACATTTCACATTCTTAAAATAAAGTGGTGATCCTAACTGACCTAAGTCAAGGAATCTTTACTTGGATTAAATGTCAGGAATTGTGAAAAACTGGTTTAAATGTATTTGGCTAAGGTGTATGTAAACTTCCGACTTCAACTGTAGATAGTACGCATGCAAGCACACATCTACAGACACACAATCACACATGTACACAAACATATGTACACACACACACACACACACACACTATAAATCCAAAGACCGGGTAACACACACAACTATTTCACACATTATTGGCTCATGCACAGGAATACCATCAAGTTACAGTACAAACAAACAGTCTTGTAAAACACATGTTCACATCTCACATCCCACGTCTTTGAGGTTAGTCCCACGTCTAGCAATTTCCCTCAGGTTCAGGGGTTTTCTCTTGTTACCATAGGAAACATGGATATTTACTTTTTGAGTGTTTGTGCTTTAGGCTTCAGGCAGATGATTTGCTGTAATACTATTACACTCTAATACTGTAGACCCATTTAGATACTAGATATTCTCCCATAGTTGTTATGTTTAATGTTCACCTCTTAAAGCAGGGTTTCACTTCACCTTCTTTCTTCTACCCAGCATATAGAATGTTTTTCTGGTGATGATAACTCATAGTTAGTGAAATTCATCCATGCTCTCCATAGATAGTTGTGCATGAATCTGCTTTGTGTTTTGTTTGACTGGTGAAAGGAGTTCTATGTAGTTCTACTAAGGAACGTTGGTCATCTGCAGTGTGCTGTCATATTACACAGAGAGAGGCAGGGCCTGCACAGGGGTCCCAGTTCAGGGGACACACAGAAACAGGGACTCCAGCACATCAGGGCCTCATGAGGTTGGGGTTAGGTTTAAGTTATTTCTCCGAGGAACAGGGTTTTGATGACATAGACCGTTGTGGTATATAGCAGAACGAGGTTCAGCACTTAACCTGGTTGATGTATCTTATTATTAGACATTGACAGACTGGTGTAAATGCCAGGGACTACATTTCCCAGTTAAATATCAAATAAGGATATTAATCATCCTATATCATCCGCCCAGACCTTCCCAAACTTAAACGGGGACAAACTGGTCAAAACATAATTACATATAAATAATAACAAAGTGTAGTATCAAAATGTTTTCACTATTGCCCATCTTTACCTTTGCTCCTCTTCTTCCTCCTATACACCAGGGCTCAGTTTCCCACAAGCATATTAAGGCGAAGTTCATCGCTAGAACCTTTGTGAGAGCATCGTTAAATCTCTGAGCTGTTTCCCAAAACCATCGTTATTAACGTTACACTTGAAAACGCTGGTGATCGAACGTCCGCCTCACCACTCGTAGAACAGCTGCAGTAAGTGCGTTGTTAGATGTTTTCTGTGACCGACGATAACTTTCAAACAAAGTTGACTACAAATACAAAAGTTGCCAATGTCTTTGCAATTGATAGAAACAAACTAAATAAAACAAAAACAAACTTCCAGAAGTAATAAGTCACTCTGATGTAGTGGGAAAATGTATAATACTTTATTGTTTTACGGTTTATACATGGCAAGGATTTTAAAAAACACAGACGCAGCTACAACAGCCTTCATCAGGGTGACTACTTCTGGAAGTTTGTTTTGCACAAAGGCTTTGCTGGCATTGTTCACTATCCAGCATCAACGTATTGTTGTATTCTCATCCCATGATCAAAGAGCACCTCGTGGATGAACTACATACCAAAGACGCACTCCTCTCCTTTGACTCTACAATTGAGTTATTTGTTGCTACTTGTAGGCTACTTTCTCTCATTTGTCTCAATATATTTCAGGATGTGTAGCCTAACATGTGCGCAATGATCTGTGATTTTGTGCATTTTTCTTGGTTAAGCATCAGAATAAGCCATCTCATTATTTGCAGTGTTGGTGGTAATATCTCTCTAGGAGCTGATCTGTTGTCAGTACTGGGAAATAATTCTAATGTTATCGTAAGATTTGAATAGAGAAAGCTGGTCCAAGAGCAGAGTTCCCTTTCTTTCGATCCTATAAGTATCGACGCACATAGCGACCATTCTCTCTGCGTGGTGTTTTGGGAACCGCATGTTACATCTTCGGCCGTTGTTGGAACGATGCATTGTTAAAACACCCCTAAGCTTAAGTTCCATTGCTATTGTGACACCAGGCCCTGGTCTGTATGTTTCCATCCCTCCCTTTCAAATCTAAGATCCCTCTCTTTTTTTGCCTCGTCCTCTAAACCTGTCGTTTCTTCCCAGGCAGGTTGCTGGTGGAGCAGTATAAGGCAGGGCAGCTTGTGCACAGACAGACGTTCCTGCTCCCTGCAGAATCAGGGCCCATCAATCATGTTAACATGTTAATTAGTTGGATTTATTTTATTCAGCAGAAATAACAGTGAGTATCCCATTACAAAGCCTGGCCTGGGGAGGGAGAGGGGGGTGGAAGAAGGTATTAGAGGGGAGGGAGGGAAGGGGGGATCCTCAAGGGAAGTGCCCCTTTCCCTCAGAGTGGAACTCTCTCTCTCTCTCGCTCTCTCTCTCTCTCTCTCTCTCTCTATATATATATATATATATATATATATATATACACTGCTCAAAAAAATAAAGGGAACACTTAAACAACACAATGTAACTCCAAGTCAATCACACTTCTGTGAAATCAAACTGTCCACTTAGGAAGCTACACTGATTGACAATAAATTTCACACGCTGTTGTGCAAATGGAATAGACAACAGGTGGAAATTATAGGCAATTAGCAAGACACCCCCAATAAAGGAGTGGTTCTGCAGGTGGTGACCACAGACCACTTCTCCCATCCTATGCTTCCTGGCTGATGTTTTGGTCACTTTTGAATGCTGGCGGTGCTTTCACTCTAGTGGTAGCATGAGACGGAGTCTACAACCCACACAAGTGGCTCAGGTAGTGCAGCTCATCCAGGATGGCACATCAATGCGAGCTGTGGCAAGAAGGTTTGCTGTGTCTGTCAGCGTAGTGTCCAGAGCATGGAGGCGCTACCAGGAGACAGGCCAGTACATCAGGAGACGTGGAGGAGGCCGTAGGAGGGCAACAACCCAGCAGCAGGACCGCAACCTCCACCTTTGTGCAAGGAGGAGCAGGAGGAGCACTGCCAGAGCCCTGCAAAATGACCTCCAGCAGGCCACAAATGTGCATGTGTCTGCTCAAACGGTCAGAAACAGACTCCATGAGGGTGGTATGAGGGCCCGACGTCCACAGGTGGGGGTTGTGCTTACAGCCCAACACCGTGCAGGACGTTTGGCATTTGCCAGATTGGCAAATTTGCCACTGGCGCCCTGTGCACTTCACAGATGAAAGCAGGTTCATACTGAGCACATGTGACAGACGTGACAGCCTGCAACATCCTCCAGCATGACCGGTTTGGCGGTGGGTCAGTCATGGTGTGGGGTGGCATTTCTTTGGGGGGCCGCACAGCCCTCCATGTGCTCATCAGAGGTAGCCTGACTGCCATTAGGTACCGAGATGAGATCCTCAGACCCCTTGTGAGACTATATGCTGGTGCGGTTGGCCCTGGGTTCCTCCTAATGCAAGACAATGCTAGACCTCATGTGGCTGGAGTGTGTCAGCAGTTCCTGCAAGAGGAAGGCATTGATGCTATGGACTGGCCCGCCCATTCCCCAGACCTGAATCCAATTGAGCACATCTGGGACATCATGTCTCGCTCCATCCACCAACGCCACATTGCACCACAGACTGTCCAGGAGTTGGCGGATGCTTTAGTCCAGGTCTGGGAGGAGATCCCTCAGGAGACCATCCGCCACCTCATCAGGAGCATGCCCAGGCATTGTAGGGAGGTCATACAGGCACGTGGAGGCCACACACACTACTGAGCCTAATTTTGACTTGTTTTAAGGACATTACATCAAAGTTGGATCAGCCTGTAGTGTGGTTTTCCACTTTAATTTTGAGTGTGACTCCAAATCCAGACCTCCATGGGTTGATAAATAGGATTTCCATTGAATATTTTTGTGTGATTTTGTTGTCAGAACATTCAACTATGTAAAGAAAAAAGTATTTAATAAGATTATTTCATTCATTCAGATCTAGGATGTGTTATTTTAGTGTTCCCTTTATTTTTTGGAGCAGTGTGTGTGTATATATATATGTGGTGCCTTCAGAAAGTATTCAAAACCTTTGACTTTATCCACATTTTGTTATGTTGAGCTCAGGTGCATCTGGGTTACAATGATCATTCTTGAGATGTTTCTACAACTTGATTGGAGTCCACCTGTGGTAAATTCAAATGATTGGACATGATTTGGAAAGGCACACACCCGTCTATATGAGGTCCCACAGTTGACATTGCATGTCAGAGCAAAAACCAAGCCATGAGGTCGAAGGAATTGTCCATAGAGCTCCGATACAGGATTGTGTCGAGGCACAGATCTGGGGAAGGGTACCGAAAGAACCCGATGACAAAGAACCTGATGGTCACTCTGACAGAGCTCTAGGTGACCAAGAACCTGATGGTCACTCTGACACAGCTCTAGTGGTCCTCTGTGGAGATGGGAGAACCTTCCAGAAGGACAACCATCTCTGCAACACTCTATGTTAGAGAGGCCAGAAGGAAGCCACTCCTCAGTAAAAGGCACCTGACAGCCCGCTTGAAGTTTGCCAAAAGGCACCTAAAGACTCTCAGACCATGAGAAACAAGATTGTCGGTACTGATGAATTCAGAATTGAACACTTTGTCCTGAATGCCAAGTGTCATGTCCGGTGGAAACATTGCACCATCCCTAAGGTGAAGCATGGTGGTGGCAGCATCATGCTGTGGGGATGTTTTTCAGCGGCAGGGACTGGGAGACTAGTTAGGATTGAGGCCAGAGCCCGGACTTGAACCTGATCTAACATCTCTGGAGAGACCTGAAAATAGCTGTGCAGCGACGCGCCACATCCAACCTGACAGAGCTTGAGAGGATCTGCAGAGAAGAGTAGGAGAAACTCCCCAAATACAGGTGTGCCAAGCTTGTAGCGTCATCCCCAAGAAGACTCTGTGCTTCAGCAAAGTACTGAGTAAAGGGTCTGAATACTTATGTAAATGTCTATTTTAATTTTTTTCATTTTTTATAATTTAGCAAACATTTCTAAAAACCAGTTTTTGCTTTGTTATTATGGGATATTGCGTGTAGATTGATGAAAAAACTATTGAATCAATTTTAGAATACGGCTGTAATCTAACAAAATGTGGTACAAGTCAAGGGGTCTGAATGCACTGTATATATACTGTATTTTTCTCCCCCTCTCTCTCCCTCTCAATCTCCCCCAGGCCAGGTACAGCTATAGATTTACACTACACTTCTCAACACTGGTTTGTAAATATGATTAGCAAAATAATACGAGCTGTGGTGTTTCTGGAGGTGACAGTCTATGGGAGCTCTCATGTGTCATGAATAGCTGTTTTTAGCTCAGCTGTGCCAGGGTACATGAACTGGCTGTGTATTTGTATGTATTGAACATGTTTATTTGTGTCTGTGTGTATTTGCCCACGAGTTTGATTGACATTATTAAATATCATAATAAGGTTAATATAGGGATAAGTAGGCACAGGGATGTTTATGGATTGATACAGTTACGGCTGGTGGAAGTTGTGTTTGTGTGCATGTCTCCCCTCCTCTCCTCTCCCCTCCTTTCCTGTCTCCTCTCCTCTCTTCTTCTTTCCCTACTCTCCCTTCCTCTCCTCTCCTCTCCCCTCCCCTCCTTTCCTGTCTCCTCTCCTCTCCATTCCTCTCCTTTCCCCTCCCCTCCCTTCATCTCTTCTCCTCTGTTCTGTCATTGAGGGGTGTGTGCCAGTGACTGGTGGAAAAGAGAGTGAAAGGCTTGATAAGGAAACACAAGAAGGAAATCTGATCCATCTTGTCTTTATCCTGGCTAGTAAAATGACCCCATGTTCCGCATCACTCTAGCCATACACTCTTACTACTGTGTGTGTGTGTGTGTGTGTGTGTGTGTGTGTGTGTGTGTGTGTGTGTGTGTGTGTGTGTGTGTGTGTGTGTGTGTGTGTGTGTGTGTGTGTGTGTGTGTGTGTGTGTGTGTGTGTGTGTGTGTGTGTGATTTACTGAGGGCCCTGTCTCTGATTGTTTCACCACCTGGGCCCGTGGTGTCCACAGATTAGTGCCTCCCACCCTGACACTCAAATCAAACACAGGTCAGGTTTCTCTGCTGTCTTTGTGTCCAACGTGTTAAGCGATTTTTAAAGTGGCCCTATCCGGTTTCTCCTCTGGGCTGAGTTGACTAGTAACTCTCCCTCTCTCTCTCCCTCGCTTACTCTCTCCCACCATGGTGGGGAACAGGCCTGTAGCAGGAGTCAGGAGAGGGGTAAGAAGGGAGGATGAGAGGGATGAGGAGGTACAGGAAAGGTACAGGAAGTGGATTTAGTAGAGGAGCCATTAGACGTTGGAGAAGATGTAGAAGCATAAGAGCATTTGTAAGAGATATATATCAAAGAGATGTCTCCATGGATCTGGCCCAGAATTTAACTCTGTCTGTCATTCAGTCTGTTCTCACTTCCCAGGGCAGATGGATCATATCTCACCCCCCTCTTGAAGCGCTTTAACCAGCATCCTATCTGCATTGACGAGGCACTGGGGTGGGGTGGAGTAGGTGTGTGGGGGGGTTAACCAAGTGGTCTGGAGATTGCATAGATGGATACTTGCCAAACACCCCCCCCCCCCCCCCCACTCCCCACCCCCACTCCAGCCCATCAATGAGTGTACCACTCTAAAAACTCACAAATTCTGCTCCCTGTGACAATGGGTAGGTCAGGCTAGATAAAGCTCTCCCCATTAGGCCCTCAATGAGCCTGGGACAGGGAGAGACAGAGGGCCGAAGAGGAGGAGGGGAATGACAAATAACAGCAGGGCCATAACTCTGCCTGCCTGGGAAACTTTGTCCGTGTATTTGGACAGGGATAAGTGTTCTGCATCAAATGGGTTTTAATTAGTGGGGCCAAGTGGCGGTGGTCATTAGCCATCTCATTTGCATATTTACACGGCCGGCCGGACTGTTTGGATGGCTGCTGCTCTCTGAGACTGTTTCTGTCTCCCCCCACCTCTGGAGCTGTACCACTACTGGGAGAAGGAGGATGATGATGGAGAGCGAGATGGAGAGAGAGAGAGTTGAAAAACAACACAAGGGGGAATGACAGAGAGCAGAATCGACAGAGGTAGAGTGCACATCTCTCTCCTGTCAAGTGTTAGGGAGCATCATGAGATGGAAGGTGTGAATAATTAAACAGGCTGTTTACAGGTGATGGATCAGCACTAACACCTCTCTTCTCCTTGGCCTGACGAAACACTCTCTCAACGCTCTCTCAACGCTCTCTCAACGCCCTCTCAACGCCCTCTCAACGCTCTCTCAACGCCCTCTCAATGCCCTCTCAACGCCCTCTCAACGCTCTCTCAGCGCTCTGAGAACGCTTTGAGAACGCTCTTGGAACACTCTGAGAACGCTCTGAGAATGCTCTTGGAACACCCTTTGCGAGTTGCCTGTTTGTGGTCGCTTGTAAGGCAACCTCAGCCGCGTAATTGGTCGCTGGTCTGCGAGGGTCATACCGTAACTGAACCGTGACTGTGGTTGTGGTATTGTGTTGGAAACGATGTACTATAGGTTGGGTGTGGTTTTACTCCTGGCCCTACAGAAGTACTGACTACCATGTGGATGGATGAGTGCATTGAGTATGAATGGTCTTGTTGTGGTTTTGTTGAAGTCATGCGGTCTTTATGATTGGGCAGTGTGGTCATTGACCTGCCGTTAGGGAGGCTTTGACCTCAGGGCTCCTCCCACCCAGACTATATAGCTACAGTACAGACACCTGTCAATACACTCAGTTAAACATTACAGGTCCCATTCACAACCACGTGCACGTGCACACGCACACACACAGACACACACATACGCATATACATTAACACACACACATGCACACACACACACACACACACACACACACACACACACACACACACACACACACACACACACACACACACACACACACACACACACACACACACACACTGTACACACACACGAACACACACACACATGCGCACACACACACTCCAACTAACCAACAACACTGAGGTAAATAAAAATCAGCTTAACAGCCTCATTTGAATTCAGTAGCAGACTGAGCAGATCGATTACCTTTTTCTAAAATGGTGGGAGATGTCGATGAATGAATCAGTGACGAAGGTTGAGTAACGATGGGGGTGTGGGTGGAGGGGGGGCAGTCAAGCTGGGGCTACCCCTCCACCCCTCTCACCCTGGCCCTGTGTGGTGGATGGTGTAATGGGCTAAACCTGGCCCAGACTACTGCCGATACGGCCTGATTAGCCATAAATCTGGATGGAGAGGAGGGTTACCTCATAGCAGGGTCTGAGTAGGGAGCTTTGGCTGGAGGGAGTACCTGTGTGTGTGTGTGTGTGTGTGTGTGTGTGTGTGTGTGTGTGTGTGTGTGTGTGTGTGTGTGTGTGTGTGTGTGTGTGTGTGTGTGTGTGTGTGTGTGTGTGTGTGTGTGTGTGTGTGTAGTCTGACAGACCCTGGTAATTGTGTTAGGGCATAACAGGCAAGAAATGAAAAGGTGCTCAGGGATGAGATAGCAGTATGACTTTAGAAGGGTGTCCATCAGACTAGAGGTCTGTTTGTTCTGGTGCCGTAGAGAGGGCCATGGTCCTCCAGTTCTCTAGAAGACGCACTGACACACACACACACACACACACACACGCGCACACATACACACACACACACACACACACACACATACACACATACACAGAGCAGAGTGGGCCAGACTCAGGCTCAGCCTCACCCTGTAATGCAGTGATGACTGATAACACACGCTTTCACTCCATCTGCCAGCGAGGTTAAACATTAGTCCACAACCCCAAAACAGAAAGGTGACCGGGATGCTTTTCAAAGGGCTCAGCTCTTGGCCTTTGTGAGATCCACTTGACAAACCATTCAAGGTAATCCCACAGGAATGTGTGTTCTCTCTCTCTCTCTCTTTCTCTCTCTCTCTCTCTCTTTCTCCCTCGTTCAACCTCTTTCTTTCTTTCTTTCTCTCTCTCTGTCACCTGCCCTGAGAGAAGGAGCTCTGTCAACATCATTAGCACGCAGCACTAATCTAGTCTCCTCCAAAGTAGACATGATGTCAAGGCCTTTATCTGAAATAGGTATTGACATTTTTGGACGTAAATAGTCATAGTAAATATATTGAACAGAAATATAAATGCAACATGTAAAGTGTTGGTCCCATTTTCCATGAGCAGAAATAACAGATCCCAGAAATCTTTAAATCTATGTTTATATCCCTGTTAGTGAGCATTTCTCCTTTGTCAAGATAATCCATCCACCTGACGGGTGTAAACAGCATGATCATTACACAGGTCCACCTTGTGCTGGGGACCAAAGGCCACTCTAAAATGTGCAGTTTTGTCACACAACACAATGCCACAGATGTCTCATGTTTTGAGGGAGCATGCGATTGGCACGCTGACTGCAGGAATGTCCAACAGAGCTGTTGCCAGAGAATTGAATGTTTATTTCTTGACCATAACCCGCCTCCAATGTCGTTTTAGAGAATTTGGCAGTACGTCCAACCGGCCTTACAACTGCAGACTACGTGTAACCACGCCAGCCCAGGACCTCTACATCTGGTTTCTTCACCTGGGGGATCGTCTGTGGGGTGCTGAGGAGTATTTCTGTCTTTTTGTGGGGACAAACTAACTCTGATTGGCTGGGCCTGGATCCCCAGTGGGTGGACCTGGCTCCCAAGTTGGTGGGCCTATGCCCTCCCAGACTGCATCCCTGCCCAGTCATGTGAAATCCAAAGATTAGGGCCTAATGAATTTATTTAAATTGAATGATTTCCTTCTATGAACTGTAACTAATATCTTTGAAATTGTTCCATGTTGCGCTTATATTTTGTGTTGCTCAACTGTTGTATTTATTTAAGTGGATGCAGAAAAAAACTTTAAATGCACCAGGTGTATTATTTCAATTCCAATGCTTTTTTTCATTATTGATTTCTTAACAGATGTCATTGTTTTTTCTGTATTGGCAGTTATGTGTATAATATTCTACATTTCTATGAGTAAATACTTAAGTTATTTATAGCAATTTAAATGATCTGTGACAAGTAGTAGTAGTAGTACTACTAAAAATAGTTATAGTAGTAGTAATAGTAGTAATAATAACAACAGTAGTACTACTAGTTGTAGTAGTAATAGTAATAGTGGTAATAGTAGTAGTAGCAGTAGCAGTAGTAGTAGTAGCAGTAGCTGCAGTAGCAGTAGTAGTAGTAATAGTAGTAGTAGCAGTAGTAGTAGTAGCAGTAGCTGCAGTAGCAGTAGTAGTAGTAGCAGTAGCAGCAGTAGCAGTGATAGTAGTAGTAGTAGTAGTAATAGTAGTAATAATAACAGTAGTACTACTTGTAGTAGTAATAGTGGTAGTAGCAGCAGCAGTAGCAGTAGCAGTAGCAGTAGCAGTAGTAGTAGTCGTAGCAGTAGTAGTAGTAATAATAGTAGTAGCAGCAGTAGCAGTAGAAGTACTACGAGTAGTAATAATGATAGTACTAATAGTAAAAGTAGTAGTAGTACAGTGAGGGGGAAAAGTATTTGATCCCCTGCTGATTTTGTACGTTTGCCCACTGACAAAGAAATGATCAGTCTATAATTTTAATGGTAGGTTTATTTGAACAGTGAGAGACAGAATAACAACAAAAAAATCCAGAAAAACGCACGTCAAAAATGTTATAAATTGATTTGCATTTTAATGAGGGAAATAAGTATTTGACCCCCTCTCAATCAGAAAGATTTCTGTCTCCCAGGTGTCTTTTATACAGGTAACGAGCTGAGATTAGGAGCACACTCTTGAAGGGAGTGCTCCTAATCTCACCTTGTTACCTGTATAAAAGACACTTGTCCACAGAAGCAATCAATCAATCAGATTCCAAACTTTCCACCATGGCCAAGACCAAAGAGCTCTCCAAGGATGTCAGGGACAAGATTGTAGACCTACACAAGGCTGGAATGGGCTACAAGACCATCGCCAAGCAGCTTGGTGAGAAGGTAACAACAGTTGGTACGATTATTCGCAAATGGAAGAAACACAAAAGAACTGTCAATCTCCCTCGGACTGGGGCGCCATGCAAGATCTCACCTCGTGGAGTTGCAATGATCATGAGAACGGTGAGGAATCAGCCCAGAACTACACGGGAGGATCTTGTCAATGATCTCAAGGCAGCTGGGACCATAGTCACCAAGAAAACAATTGGTAACACACTACGCCGTGAAGGACTGAAATCCTGCAGCGCCCGCAAGGTCCCCCTGCTCAAGAAAGCACATATACATGCCCGTCTGAAGTTTGCCAATGAACATCTGAATGATTCAGAGGACAACTGGGTGAAAGTGTTGTGGTCAGATGAGACCAAAATGGAGCTCTTTGGCATCAACTCAACTCGCCGTGTTTGGAGGAGGAGGAATGCTGCCTATGACCCCAAGAACACCATCCCCATCGTCAAACATGGAGATGGAAACATTATGCTTTGGGGGTGTTTTTCTGCTAAGGGGACAGGACAACTTCACCCCATCAAAGGGACGATGGACGGGGCCATGTACCGTCAAATCTTGGGTGAGAACCTCCTTCCCTCAGCCAGGGCATTGAAAATGGGTCGTGGATGGGTATTCCAGCATGACAATGACCCAAAACACACAGCCAAGGCAACAAAGGAGTGGCTCAAGAAGAAGCACATTAAGGTCCTGGAGTGGCCTAGCCAGTCTCCAGACCTTAATCCCATAGAAAATCTGTGGAGGGAGCTGAAGGTTCGAAACCTTAATGACTTGCAAAGAGGAGTGGGACAAAATCCCTCCTGAGATGTGTGCAAACCTGGTGGCCAACTACAAGAAACATCTGACCTCTGTGATTGCCAACAAGGGTTTTGCCACCAAGTACTAAGTAATGTTTTGCAGAGGGGTCAAATACTTATTTCCCTCATTAAAATGCAAATCAATTTATAACATTTTTGACATGCGTTTTTCTGGATTTTTTTGTTGTTATTCTGTCTCTCACTGTTCAAATAAACCTACCATTAAAATGATAGACTGATAATTTCTTTGTCAGTGGGCAAACGTACAAAATCAGCAGGGGATCAAATACTTTTTTCCCTCACTGTAGTTGATGTAGTAGTAATAGTAGTACTACTAGTAGTAGTACTAGTACTAATAATGATAGTAATAGTAGTAGTAATAGTAGTAATAATAGTAATAGTAGTTGTTGTAGTAGTAGCAGTCGCAAAAGTTATTTATAAACAATTTAAATTATAGTAGTAGTAGTAGTAGTAGTAATAGTAGTAGTAGTAGTAGCAGCAGTAGTAGTGTAGTAGTAGTAGTAATAATTATAGTAGTAGCAGTAATACTGATAGTATTAATAGTAGTAGTAGTAGTAATAGTAGTAGTAGTTGTAGTACTACTAGTAGTAGTAGCAGTAGTAGTAGTAGTAGCAGCAGCAGCATCAGCAGTAGTCGTAATAATAATAGTAGTAGTCGTAATAATAGTAGTAAATAATACTAGTAGCAGTA